>NC_059343.1:0-300000 GCF_018350155.1 Leopardus geoffroyi
CTCCCCAGGACAGCGAGCCTTCTGCGGAACAGACAGGGGGAACGACGTCAGAGCTCCACACTGGGCCACCTGTCTGGAGTAGGTGGGTCACCTTCTAGAAGGACCGCCACGCATTATGCCAAGACCTGTCTCCGACTCCGCTTCAGCCTGCCCTTTGTGGACATGGTGCAGAGCCACTCGAGTGCCCTACACAGATCAGTGGAGACGGACAGAGAACCTGGGACTGACCCACACTTACAGGATCAACTCCTGTGTGACGAAGGCTCCAGGACAGTCCGATGTGGGAAAACACGGTCCTTTCAACAGAAAGTGACGGGGAAAGTGGACATCCATACGGCCAAAAAAATAACGTTGATCCTTGCTTCACACAGCGCACGACATAAATTCCAAATGGGTCACGTACATCATCATAGAATCAAACACGTAGGAGAAACGTGGGATAAAACATGCCCTGTGTGTGTCCGGATGTGCACGCACAGTGGAGATGCATACTTCACAATACGGAATATACACAGAACTGTTTCCACAATAACACAAACAAGTCCCCAAGATGATGGGAAGACACTTCCCAAAAAATACACGGTTGCCCAGTAAGCACACAGAGATGCTCAACGTATTAGTCGCCGGAGAAATCTAAATTAAAACCACGAGATCCCACTAAACACCCACGTGAATGACTACAGTGAAAAAGACAGACGTGCCACATGGCGAGGCTTCGGAGCAGTGGGGACTCTCCTACGCTGCTCACGGGAGCGTGCTCACGCTTTGCAAAACCATTTTCATCAGTTTCTTTTAAAAGTTAAAATATAGGGGGCGCCCGGATGGCCCAGTTGGTTAAGTGTCTGACTCTTTGTTTCGATTCGGGTCCTGATTCGTGATTTGTGAGATCGAGCCCCGCATCGGGCTCTAAGCTGACAGCACAGGGCCTACTTGGGATTCTGGCTCTGCTCCTCCCCTGCTCGTGCATGCACACACGCACGCGTGCCCTCTCTCTCTCATAAAAAAAATGAAAGTTAAAAAAGGAAATGAACTCGCAATCCTACTTTTAGGGTTGCCAAAACAAATGAAATATATGTGCACACGCATGTGTACGTAAATGTTTACAGCAGTTTTATTCATAATAGCCAAACTTGGAAAAAAAAAAAACACAAACATCAACTAATATATCTCTACAGTGTAATATTACACATCTATTAAAAATGGACTTCTGATACACATAATATCCACGAGTATCAAAATTGATATGTTGTGCAAAAGCCAGACAGAAAAGAATATATATAATTTCAACATGTATGAAACTCTGGATAAGATAAATCTAACCTTCAGTGACAGAAAACAGAGCACTGTTTGCCCGGTGGTGCTGGGGATAATTGGGAAGGTCAGGGTCGGTGGGGGGAAGGGGGGTGGAGGGGAGAAGACTGTGGTGACAGAAGTATTCTGTATTTTCATTGTAGTTATATTTTTCAGATATCGGGGTGCCTGGGGGGGCTCAGTCGGCTGAGCAGCTGACTCTTGGTTGCATTTCAGGTCATGATCTCACAGGTTCGGGAATTTGAGCCCCACAGGTTCTGTGCTGGCAGCACGGGGCCTGCTTGGGAATCTCTCTCCCACTCTCTCTGTCTCTCCCCACCTGCGCTGTGTCTCTCTCAAAATAAAAATCTTAAGCTTTAAAAAAAATTGGTCAGATATCAAAACTGGACACTTAAATTATGTATATTGTATGTAGATTATGGTTCTTTTTTTTATTATTTTTTTATGTTATTTTTGAGAGAGAGACAGAGTATGAGCGAGGGAGGAGCAGACAGAGAGGGAGACACAGAATCCAAAGCAGGATCCAGGCTCTGAGCTGTCAGCACAGAGCCTGACGCGGGGCTTGAACCCACAAACCGTGAGATCATGACCTGAGCCGAAGTCAGAGGCTCAACCAACTGAGCCCCCCCAGGTGCCCCCAAGTTATTTTTTAAAATAGAGAATTGACAGCCCAGAAAAAAAAACCTCGAGTTATGGCCAGTTGATTCTGACAATTTACACCATGCAAATACTTACTCAAAATGGATCAAAGGCCTACATTTCGGAGCCACAACTACAAAACCGTGAGAAGAAAGCATAGGAAAGACTTTCATGACCTTGAATTGGGCAGCTTTCTTAAATATGGCACCAAACGCAGAGGCAGCGAAAGGAAAAATAGATTCAACTTACTAAAATTAAATACTTTGCTACAAAGGACACGGTCAGGAGATTTTAGCAATACAAAGCAGCATGTGGTTGGCTCAGTTGGTGGAGCGTAGGCCTCTTGATCTCAGGGTCGTGAGTTCGAGCCCCATGTTGGGTGTAGAGATTCCTTAAGAAGAAAATCTTGGGGCCCCAGGGTGGCTCAGTTGGCTAAGCTCAGTCTTGATTTTTGGCTCAGGTCATGATCTCTCGGTTTGTAAGTTCGAGCCCCACACAGGGTTCTGTGCTGACAGTGCAGGATTCTCTCTGCCCCTCCCCTGCTTTCCCTCCCTCCCTCCCTCTCTCTCAAAAATAAACTGAAAAAATAAAAAATTTAAAAATTTTTTTTTAAATCTCAAAAAGAAAAAACAGGGAGAAATATTTGGACATAATCTATCTGATAAGGCAGATACGGAGCATGTCCAGAATATATAAAAACGCCTACAATACAACAAAGATAATTTTTTTTAATGCTTATTTACTTTTCAGAGAGAAAGAGAGAGCACAAGCAGGGGAGGGGCAGAGAGAGAGCGGGACACAGAATCTGAAGCAGGCTCCAGGCTCTGAGCTGTCAGCTCAGAGCCTGACGCGGGCCCAAAGTCACGAACCACAAGATCATGACGTGAGCCGAAGTCAGACGCTTAACCAACCGAACTACCCAGGCGCCCCTATGTTATTTTATTAATATTTTAGAGAGCACACGTACCCAAGCGGGGGAGGGGCAGAGAGAGGGGGACACAGGATCTGAAGTGGAGTCCTCACTGACAGCAGAGAGCCTGACACGGGGCTTGAACTCATGAACCGTGAGATCATGACCTCAGTTGGACACTTAACCGACTGAGCCACCCAGGCGCCCCAAAAGACAATTCAATATGAAACTGGGCAAAAGACCAACAGACGTTTCTTCAAAGAAGATCTATACAAAGGGCCAATAAGCACATAAAGATGCTTATCAGTGGTCATTAGTCACAGGAAAACAGTGACAAAAGGACTATAGTGTTAAAAATGTCAACAACAAAAATATAAAATGAGTTAGGAGAGAATAAACCTGTATTGGAATATGGAGAAACTGAAACCATATACATTCCTAGTAACAAGGTAAAATGATGCAGGCAGTGTGGAAAACAGTTTGGGTTTTCCTCCAAAAGTTAGATTTTCCACATGACCTTACAGTTACATTCCTGGGGATGTACCCACAAGGATTGCAAACAGGAACTCAAGTAGATACTTGTATGTGAACATTCAGAGCATTGTGATTCACCCAGTGTTCACAGTATGTGAATGGATAAACAAGTTGTGCTATGTACATGCAGTGGACAATTATTCAGCCCTAAAGAATGATGAAGGTATGAGATACATACATGGATAACCTGAAAAACATACTCAGTGAGAGAAGCCAGACACAAAATGGATTATACGCTTCAATTTATATGAAATATCTAGGAAAAGCTACTTCATGGAGACAGAAAGGACATCAGAGGTGGCCAGGGGTTGGGGAGGGAGGACTTGAGAGTAATTGCTTAATAGGGACAGTTTTGCTGGGGGCAGTGAAAAAGTTTTGGAAATAATGGTGAGGGATGTAAAACACTACGGACGTAATTAATGCCACAAAATTAGACACTTAAAATGGATTCAATTGCCAACTATTACCAATGACATGAAAAGAAACAGCGATGTGGTTATTCACCAAAAGAACGCCAAGCAAAACGTTACATAGAGATTTCGTAAAGGTTAGGGTTCTCAGAGATAGAGTTTGATTGCGTTATATGCACCTGCCTACCCGACCTCTTCACTTTGGTGTCTGAGAGATGCCTCAAGTCCCCCACGTCTAGCTTAAGCCTCCAATCTGTTCCTGCCAGTGCCTTCCTCTCTATGGACACCTGCCACTCGTTTCTCAGGATCAAACTGTGGAGTCATTCTTGGCTCCCTTCCTTCTCGCCAACTCCTGATCGAGTCTGAGGGAAAGTAAAGTTGATCTACTGTTGAAATAGGTCTAGAACCAAACATATATGCGCACTTGATTTATTACAGTGTTAACCACTGTTGAGCACTGAAGAAAAGTAGCTTTTTCAGGAAGTGGTGTTTAATCAACTGACCATCTACATGGAGTAAAATGATTAATAAAAATGTGATTTGTGGATCTGAATGCGAAAGGTAGGGCTGCCTGGGTGGTTCAGTCAATTGGGTGACCAACTCCTGGTTTTGGCTGCAGTCACGATCTCATGGTTTGTGGGATCGAGCCCCACGTCGGGGTCTGCACCGACAGCGTGGAGCCTGCTTGGGATTCTCCGTCTCCCTTTCTCTCTGCCCCTTCCCCACTCGTTCTCTCTCTCTGAATAAGTAAATCAACTTAAATAAATGTGAAAGGTAAAACCAGCCAGCAGACAACAGGAGAACAGTGTCTTGATGCTGTGAAGGTAGGCAAAGATCTGAGTGCAGATATCTTGTCTGCTAGGTTTATCCTGTATCCCCAGTGCTAGGACAGGGCCTGCCCCATAGTAGACGTCCAGTAAATATGTACAGAACACGTAGAAAGGACAGTTTCCTTAACACCCTCTGAAGGAACACACATACACACATTGTTTCCTTGTGAAGACAGTGTTTTTCATGGTAAGATTTCATATAAATGTCACTTCTTAATTAGATTAATGCAATGTTAATAAAAACCCCAGTCAGATTTATTTTCAGAATGTCGTAATTTGATCGTAATCTCAGAGAAAATGAATAATAATACCTAGGAAACACCCAAAGGAATGGCAGGAACAAAAAATGGGCAGTGAGATGTGACGAGGCCTCGCAGGCAGTAAAGCAAATTTACAACCACAGTTAAGAGCACCTCACTGCATCCAGGACACTACCACGCGTTGCAGGGTTCGTGTGCCGCTAAGAAATCGCCACCAGTTAACCTAGGACTTGTCAGATGGATCAGGACCGACAGCCCACAAGTGTGAGAAACCACGTGCCTCGGCATGGTATCCTCAGATTCACAGAAGAAGGAAAATACAGCAGACAGAGCTAAAAACATGCATGGTTTTAGCATAAAAATGAGATAATATTGCAAATAGGAAGAGAGATCTAAGAATGCTAGAGAGAAAATTAGGGAGGTGAGCTGCGTAGCCGGCCTCTCACACTCCAGCAGGACCGCGGATGTACAACCACACGTGAGCCTCGTACACGCGCTCCGGCCGAACCACGGATCTACAACCGCAGGTTAGTGGTGGGTCTCACGTTACACGCGTTCCACCAGGACTGTGGATGTACAACCGGGTATCTCCCACGTGCACGCTCTCCGGCAGGACCGTAGATGGACAACCGCATAGGTCACGTGTACACGCGCTCTGGCAGGACCGCGAGTGTACAACCACAGGTTAGCAGGGTATCTCCCATGTACACACACCCGTGCGGGACCACAGATGTACAACCCCGTATATCACGTGTACACAGGCCCCATCAGAGCCGCGGATGTACAACCGCGTATATCACGCGTACACGCTCTGCGGCAGGACTGCAGGTGTACAAGGAAGAACAGTAGCAGTTGTCCAAGAAGTGGAGGGCATCAGGGTTTACACCGTCGTAGTGGGAAAGGCCTTTCCAAGGGGGCCCTGGGTCAAGAAGTGACGCGGGACACGGTGCTCCGTGCGACTGCGCAGGCTGACCGGCCCTGCTTCAGGGACGGTGCCGCGAGCCCCGACCCACTCCTGCCCCGCTGCCTGCGTGCACGCACAGGGGGCAGGAAGGCGGGGTGGCCGCGTGCCACGCATGTGCGGGAGTCCGTGCACACCCGCGACAACACCCGCGTGCCCAGGGAGGAGAGCTGGCAGGACAGCGCAGTCACAGAGAACAAGGGCCAAGGCCACCCGAAGTGCGCACGGAGGGAGCCGAGCCTGGACGAAGGGCCAGAGGGAGGCGCCAGGGACCAAGGACAGAGAGAGAGAGAGAGAGAGAGAGAGAGAGACAGACACAGAGAGACACAGACAGACAGACACACACACACAGGAACCGTGGACGGAGGGACCCGAGTGGTGATGGGCGGTGCCGAGCGGTGGTGGGCGGGGATACATGGCGCCGAGCGGTCCAAGCCCGGATGGAGGGCGCCAAAGGGCCGCCGGACGAGATCGGGCAACTTGAAGGGAGACGGACAGGAAGTGACGCAGCGCAACGAACGGAGACACGGGAACAGACGGAGATGCACGACAGGTGCCGAAGCTGGTGATGGAAGATCGCCGATCGATAGGACGGAAGTGACGCAGAGGGACGGAGCGACAGGTGCCGACAGGACAGGAAGTGACGCAGAGCAATGGAGTGACAGGTGCCCAGGCTGCTGATGGAAGACCGCGGAGCGCCTAGCAACAGGACAGGAAGTGACGCAGAGCAATGGAGTGACAGGTGCCGAAGCTAGTGACGGAAGGCTGCAGAGCGCCGAGACACAGGACGGGAAGTGACGCAGTGACGAGAGCGAGCGAAGATGGACGACTGGTGCCGAAGCTGGTGACGAAAGACCGCGGAGCGCCGAGCGATAGGACGGGAAGTGACGCAGAGGAATGGAGTGACAGGTGCCCAGGCTGGCGATGGAAGACCGCGGAGCGCCTAGCAACAGGACAGGAAGTGACGCAGAGGGATGGAGTGGCAGGTGCCCAGGCTGGCGATGGAAGACCGCGGAGCGCCGAGCGACAGGAAGCCAGTGTGCACCCCGGAGAGGCCGCATGCAGAGCGGACGTGACGGAGACGCCCCGGCGCGGGTCGGTGCTACAGCCGCCCGGGGACAGTCCTCCAGCTCGGGGCTCCCAGCTCCCGCACACCCCCCGGGGAGGGGGCGTCTGTGCTTGAAAGCCCACCCTTTGTGTGGGTGGCGCCAACATTTCTCTCTCACATCACGCACTCACATCAGTCCCCCCTTC
Organism: Leopardus geoffroyi; assembly: GCF_018350155.1. Classification (NCBI taxonomy): domain Eukaryota; kingdom Metazoa; phylum Chordata; class Mammalia; order Carnivora; family Felidae; genus Leopardus; species Leopardus geoffroyi. Next base: position 7,110 of record NC_059343.1, read on the forward strand.
TGCCATCTTTCTGGAAAGTGGGCCCTAAGTGTTCCCCCGAAGGACCTCCACGCAGCACCCCGAAAACAGCCCTGACTCGTCTGTCCCACAGGAGTCCTGGGGGGGGGGGGGGGGGGGGGGGTAGGGCAGGACACTGACTCCCAGCAGTCTTGTGTCTGAAGTCTAGGATTCTCCCCAACCCTTGCCAGAGGCCTCGCTGCACCTGGGAAAGAGGGGCGAACGTGCTGGTTACTTTGGGGGACACGGAAGCAGGCCGTGTGCAAAGAACTGGCCTGGCGGAGGGTGGACAGGGGGCCGGGCTCAGCTGGGGCCCCCGGAGCCCCTCCTGTTAGCCGCAGTGAGCAGCGGGCCTTCTCGGAAGCAGTCACGGGGTCCGATGCCGTAACCATGGCGCCCGCAGCCGGCGTGGGGATTGCACACTGCGCAGACCTCCCGCTGCAGCTAATCAGTCCCTGATGGCAAACGCGTTGACAATAGACTGCTCGCCCACCCCGACCAGACGACAGGGGGGCTGTGCTCGGGGACCTGGGCTTTCTGGCTAGATCATAAAGCTGCAGCAACGGACAGCTGTTCGCGTCTGTGCCTCACAGCTGCTTCCATCAGGCCTACAGTCAGCCACACAGGGTCCGCTCCCGACCCGCCTGCCCCCACCAGAACGTCATCGCCCTGGCGCCTCCAACACGACCTTTCTCCTCCCCCCCAGATGGATACATCTATGCAACCAAGAACCACAGCTCGACTTCAGACAAACGGCCAGCTCCCAGGACTGATCTCGGATGCGCTCTACACGCTAGTTGCTGAGCCCAAGTACACGGGGCCATCCTAGTCTCCCCACTCTCCTTGTGTCCCAGTAACATCTGCAGCTCTACGCCCCAAGTTGGTCTCCAGTCCCGACACTAATTCCCACATGCAGCACAGCCCTGCCCCAAGCCCCAGTCTTGGGCCCGACTCCTGCATGGGGCCCAGACGAGGTTCCCTGCTCCTCGGTGCAGCTCACATCTACCCCCGAGGGGATCTTTCTGGAACACAAATGACACCATGACACTTGTCCACCCGTAACTCCACCCAGAGGTTTCTCGATACTTGCTGGGGTGTGTTTTGGAAGAGGCACCTGCTCCTGAGAGCCCCCGACACCCTCAACTGACGCTGTTGACTCCCAGGTTTCCCAACAGGGAGCACTTCCTGGGGCGGATCACCTGGGCATTCCAGTGGTCAGATGACACAGACTGACACCTCAAACTACTCGCCCCAGCAGGGGGCTGGCTCCTATGCTGCAAAGAGTTCAAAGACAGGTTCCCCAGCTGGGATCAAACCACTGTCCATGTGGTGTTTCCCTTGGCCACTGCATCGCACCCATGGGACTTGATGGAAGGAGGGACCAGAGCACATGTTTCTAGGCAGGATGTTACAGGCTAAATGACGTCCCTCAAAATCCATATGTTCAAGTCCTATCCCCACCCCCAGCACCTCAGGATGCGGATGTATTTGGATATAGGGTCTTGAAAGAGGTAACTAAATCAAAATGAGGTCATTAGAATTGGCCCTGATCCCAAAGGACTGGAGTCCTAGAAGATGAGGAGACAGACATACGCAGAGGGACGACCACAAGAGGACCGGGATAAAGATGACATCTACACACCCAGGAGAGAGGGCTCTGCAGGAACCAGCCTCAGCCCTGCCTGGATCTCAGACTCCCAGCCTCCAGAACCCTGAGAAATGAATCCCTATGGTCTAAGCCGCCCAGCTGGGGTATTTGCTATGGCAGCGCGAGCATGCCGTGAAAATATCAGGTCTCAGAACTGACAGGACCTGCCACTTGTTCCCCTGGTACACAAGTCACAGGGACCCCAGGGACAGGATCGTTGAGGGACGCAGGGACCTGGCTCCGGACCCTCATGGTCTGGATGCAGCATCTGCCTGACGCTGTGAGCACCTTCTATGTAGCAGGTCCTTTGCGTCAATGGTCACATGGGAGCGTCACAGCAGTCCTTGGACTGGGACATCCTTAGACACCGTTTGCTCATGGTGTAGCAACTGAGGCCCCAAGAGGGAAGTGGGTGTCCTGCATCACACGCTGGTAAATGGCAAAACCAGACTCCCAACCACGTCTGCACGCTGACTCAAACTCCCTGTGCCATCTGTACGTGAGGCAGAATCATTTCAGCCTTCGAGCAAGGAAAATCTTGTTTCCCCAGGGCCAGTGGTCCGTCGGGATGAGGTGCTGGGCTGCCAGATGGGCTCAAGAGTGACAATCAGAAAAAGCCTGGTGCGTGAGCGGCACGGACTTCTCCGCCTCGTCGGGCCATGCCTCCCGGCCACCACGGCGCCCTCCCCTCGTGCTCTGGATTATCATCCACATTCATTCATTTCAAACACCCTTTCTGGCCTCCCAGGCACCAGGAGCCGGTTCCTGCCCTGTACCCACCAGGGACGTCCAGACACATTCTACATCTGAGTCCAAGTGAGCGCCCCGCCCCTGAGTGGCCACTGTCGTCCCCCCTCCCCGACCACTTTCTGGGTGCCTGGCCCCTGACCAGGACTCTCCCTTTGGGGACCAGGCCCTGAAGTGGCACCTGGGGGCTGTCCACATCTTTTGGTCTCACCAACATCCCCAAGAAGAGTGAAGGCAGAGGCCGACTTTGCTGCATCATTTAGACCTGGGTCGTGGCAAGCCCATGCTGCACAAAGTGGTGTTTGTTTGTAAAGGATTCGTCACATCTTGTGGCCCCTGGCTCCAAGGCTGCTGGAGGACACAAAGGTGACACCATAGTATCTCTAGGTGGCACTGAGGGCATTTAACGTCACTCGGACCACAGTGGGAGCACGTCCCCTTGTTACCAACACTCACCGGCACTTTGGAACCGTAAGTGTGCGGCTCATGTCAGATGCAGGATTGGCCATTCCCCACCAGGCATCTGTGATTACAGTGGATTTGCTTAGTATTTTTTAATTTTTTAACGTCTATTTTTGAGAGAGACAGAGCGTGAGTGGGGGAGGGGCAGGAAGAGAGGCAAACACAGAATCTGAAGCAGGCTCCAGGCTCTGAGCTGTCAGCACAAAGCTCTATGCGGAGCTCGAGCTCACAAAGCGTGAGATCATGACCTGAGCCGAAGTCGGACGCTTAACCGAGTAAGCCACCCAGGCGCCCCTGCTTGTTAGCATTTTTTAAATGACACCGTCTGGATGTGAACACGGCTGCTCTACTCACAGCATCTTGGAGAGGCAGAGGCGAGAACACCAGAGCAACAAACACGTCACCAGGTTCACTCCCAGTCACTGAGAAAGCTCTCATTACATATATGTTCACCTGAGGGGCACCTGGGGGGCTCAGTCAAGTAAGCATCCAACTCTTTTTTTTCTTAATTTTTTTCATGTTTATGTTTTTTTTCAATGTTTATTTATTTTTGGGACAGAGAGAGACAGAGCATGAACGGGGGAGGGTCAGAGAGAGAGGGAGACACAGAATCAGAAACAGGCTCCAGGCTCTGAGCCATCAGCCCAGAGCCTGACGCGGGCTCGAACTCACGGACCGCGAGATTGTGACCTGGCTGAAGTCGGACGCTTAACTGACTGCGCCACCCAGGCGCCCCATATGTTTATTTATTTTTGACAGAGAGAGAGAGACAGAGTATGAGCTGGGGAGGAGCAGAGAGAGAGGGAGACACAGAATCCGAAGCAGGATTCAGGCTCCGAGCTGTCAGCACAGAGCCCGACGCGGGGCTCGAACTCCTGGACCACGAGATCATTACCTGAGCTAAAGTCGGGCGCTCAACTGACTGAGCCACCCAGGCGCCCCTCAACTCTTGATTTAGGCTCAGTTCACGGTCTCACGGTTCATGGCTTTGAGCCCCGCATCGGGCTCTGTGCTGACAGTGCAGAGAATGCTTGGGATTCTCTCTCTCTGCTTCTCCTCTCCTTCTTCTCTCTCTCTCAAATAAACTTAAAAAAAATTATTTTTTAAATATGTTCACCTGAGCGCACATTTCAAGGCAGCAACGTTACAAGTACCCTAAATACACACTGAGGGGTGACTGTGCTCCTCTGGGGCACAAACACGAGGGACATGCACCAAGTTACCTGCTACTCCAGCATCCGCAAAGCCCAGCAAGGGCCCCACGGTAATTGTGTTAGTTGAATTCTCTAATAACGCACAAAAGCTTGTAATAGGTATTTAAAAAAAAAAAAAAGCAATAGAAGAGATTTTAGGCATAACACAACCACATTCAGGTTTAATGCACCCTCTCCACATTCCCACAAGGTGGTTTCGTTGTTGCCAATTTTCTGCGCCTACATCGGCACCTCCAGACTGAACCACAGAACTTTGCCGTGACTGCGTCCATAGCTTAACAAGCGATGTGAGCCACCTCCTATGGGACTTCCAAAACAAGGAAACAGCAGAGTCCGTAGTGACGTGTAATTCACATCGTATACGGACCCGGAGACTGAGACCCAGGAGCCTGGCGACCCCACTGTGGCAGAGGCTCCTTGCCAGAAGCCGTCTTCCTGCCTTTTTCCTGCTCATATCTGCACTGTGCTTCCCGGCCTATCCCCCACCTTGCAGTGCGGACTCCACCTCTCTGGGTGTTCCCAAGGGGATGTAGTCGGATCCGGGAGGGTCTCAGGACAAGGGGTCTGGCTCCTGCACGGTCACCCAAACAGCCCCACCCACTACTGGCGGGAACCCTCCGTCCAGAAGGAGGAGGGAGAAGCCACATGGACAAGGCTTGACCGGCCTGAGAGTCACATGACGAAGACGTGGCCTGAATCTCTCATCCCTGATGTGTTGGGACGCTCTGCTGTGGTAACATCTGTTGCCCTAAACACAGAGGGGCTTTGCAAACCCCTCCACGATTGTGACAAAAAAATAAGGCTTAATGGAACTCCCTTCCCCAAGCCACAGCCCACACTAGAAGGGTACTCAGAGAGCCTCACTCAGGTGAATGGGGCTTGAAAGCAGGGGCCCCTTTGAAAGGCTAATCCCTCAGTTCAGGTCCCGCCCACCTCCGCCTTCCCCGTGGAGGAGAAGTTTCCTTGACAACCCTGACAAACCTGCTCGGTTCCCTTGGCAACCAACTTTCTGAATTGCCCAAGCCTTCCCCATTAACAGCATTCCTATTTCGGTCTTGCAGAGCCTACAGTGACAGTGCTGTCATTATGTTCCAGCGATCAATTACTCCAGACCTGCAATTATTGGCTACATGAGGTTATTCATCATAAAATCCCGTAAGAACCGGCGTTACAAGGTGACGAATTCTGCACTCGGCCCCCATGAAAAGGATGGGGTAACTGTTCTCATGGTCGAAGAGCCCGCCTTGTGATGGAGCCAGGACTTGGGTTCCTTGCATCAGAGATTTTTCAGTGTCCCTATACCCACACCCCAATAATACTGCCGTCAACACCAGTCCATAGAAGACCTGACTCATCCAGGATGAAAGAATTATCTTAACACAGATAGTGGAGTGAATGGCGACCTCCAGAAGGGGTTTCTCCCAGAACATGTGAACAGGACCTTATTTGGGAAAGGGTTCTTTGCAGTGAAGGATTTTGAGCTGACACTCTCCTGGGTCAGGGTGGCTCTAAGTCCAGTGACAGGTGTCCTCAGAAGAGACAGAGGAGGGGACACGGGTACAGAGGGGGGGACGTGCTCCCGAGAAGCCACGTGAAGACAGAGGTAGAGTTGGAAGGGACACGGCCACAAGCCCAGGAGCCACAGAAGCTGCAAGAGGCAGGAAGGACCCTCTCCTGGAGCCTCTGGAGGGAGTGTGGTCCTGCCCCTCCTGGATCTCAGCCTTCTGGTCTCCAGAACTGGAGGAGGGTAGACTTCGGTAGTTGTAAGCCAACCAGCTGATTTCGTTTGTGACCGCAACCATAGGAAACTAATTCCCACGAAAAGTGTGTTCCGTCCTCTTTGCTCGGATCCTGGACGCAGCTCACGTAAACGCTAACATTTGGGCACTGTGAATGCACATGATACAGGAATTCTTTGTACCATAGTGTTGCCTTTGGGAAAGTCTGTCATTGTGTCCAAACATTGAAACTTCTCGACAGAAGTCTTCTGTTTATGCTTGCTACGGAGACATTCTCTGCTCGCTAATAGGTCTGTGCCTTTGCTCTGGGAGGAACTTGACGGACTGGTGCAAGAACACCTGCTCTTTGTCTCAAGTCATTCAAAGGCCACATAAGCACAGGCAATCAAAGCAAACATACACACGTGGGACTACCAACTTAAAAGCTTCTGCACAAGGCATCCACAGAGTGAACAGGAGACCTGGAGTAAAAACCAATCCCAAGTCCTACTTCTGACAAGGGTTGGTGTGCAGAATACACAGAGAACTCCTACGATAAAAGCGAGCGAGCTACTTAACAGGTAGACCTGAACACACATTTCTCCAAGACGACACAAAGATGGCCAAACAGACATATGAAAGGATGATCAGCATCTATGGTCATTAAACACACATGGGAAGCACAAGGAGCTACCGCTACACACCCACTAGGAAGGCCACTATCAACACAGAAAACAAGCAGCATTGATGAGGATGTGGAGAAATCGAAACCCTCACGCACCGTGGGTGGGAATGAAAAATGGTGCAGCCACCATGGAAAACGGTGTGTAGGTTCCTTGATAAACTAAAAATAGAACTACCCTTTGACCCAGTGATCTCACTTCTGTGCACATAACCAAAAGAACTGAAAGGAGGATCTTAGATATTTGGATGCCTGTGCTCATGGCAACATCATTCACAACAGCCGACAGGTGGAAACAGCCCAGATTGTAAGGGTTAAATTGTAGTGTAGGGCTAACCCACAGCCTTAAGAAATAACAGCTTTAACACTATAGGTTAAGAGACAACAGGGGCGCCTGGGTGGCGCAGTCGGTTGAGCATGCGACTTCAGCCAGGTCACGATCTCGCGGTCCGTGAGTTCGAGCCCCGCGTCGGGCTCTGGGCTGATGGCTCAGAGCCTGGAGCCTGTTTCTGATTCTGTGTCTCCCTCTCTCTCTGCCCCTCCTCCGTTCATGCTCTGTCTCTCTGTGTCCCAAAAATAAAAAAAACGTTGAAAAAAAAATTAAAAAAGAGACAACAGCCTTACCCTATCAATCAAGGGATGGATTAGTGTTTGGTTGGATTGGGGCAAGGGCTTGTTTGAACTGTTTCCACCTGGGAACTATTCCTTTGTTTTCTGCTCCCAGGTGATAAGACGATGTGGTCGGCTATAAAAACTCTGTACCCCAGCTGTTCGAGACCGCACTCTGGTGAAGAGTGTCGGTCCCGATCGGTCGGTTTGCCTTGCCTCTCATTGCAATAAACTTTGTTGTGACTGTCACTGGTGCTCGTAGCATTCTGTTTCAGGAGTCGTGTGGATGCAACAAGATGCCTCTGGGAAAATGGGCACAGAAGATGTGGCATATACAATGAAGTATTATTCAGTCACAAAACAAAAGAAATCCATAGGAACGCAAGCTGGTGCAGCCTCTCCGGAAAACAGTATGGAGGTTCCTCCAAAAACTAAAAATAGAACTACCCTACGACCCAGCAATTGCACTACTAGGCAATTTATCCACGGGATACAGGTGTGCTCTTTCGAAGGGACACGTGCACCCCCATGTTTATGGCAGCACTATCCACAATAGCCAAAGTAGAGAAAGAGCCCAAATGGTCCGTCGACGGATGATATGGATAAAGATGTGGTACATATGTACAATGGGAGTATTGCCTGCAATCAAAAAAAAAATAAAAAAAAAAAGAAATCTTGCCATTTGCAACCACGTGGATGGAACCAGTGGGTAATATGCTAAGTGAAATTAGTGGAAAGACAAAAATCCTATGACTTCACTCATAGGAGGGACTTTAAGAGACAAAACAGATGAACTTAAGGGAAGGGAAACAAAAATATAAAAAACGGGGAGGGGGACAAAACAGAAGAGGCTCATAAATATAGAGAACAAACTGAGGGTTACTGGAGGGGTTGTGGGAGGGGGGATGGGCTAAATGGGTAAGGAAGGTACTCCTGAAATCATTGTTGCACTGTAGTCTAATATTGGATGTAAATTTAAAAAAATAAAATTAAAAAAAGAAGAAATCCTGTCATGTTACAACATGGATGACCCTTGAGGACATGATGAGTAAATGAAGGGAGTCACAAAAGGACAAACAGCATGACTCCGTTTATATGGAATTCACGGGAAGGAGAGGCCAGGAGCCAGGCGTGGGGGGAGGGGGGGAGAGGGGGGAGTTGTTGAACAGACACAGAGTTTCAGTTTTGTAAGATGAAAAAGTCCTAGAGATCCGTTACACAAAATGGAATACAGTTACTCACTCCTGAACCATAGGCTGAAAAATTGTTCAGGGGATAATTTTTGTATTCTGTGTTCTTTACTACAATTAAAATTTTTCGGGGGGGGGGTGCCTGCGTGGTGCAATCGGTTAAGCATCCGACCTCAGCTCAGGTCAGGATGGCACAGTTCATGGGTTTGAGCCCAGCACTGGGTTCTCTGCATACAGCTTGGGACCTGGAGCCTGCTTCCGATTCTGTGTCTCCCTCTCCCTCTGCCCCTCCCCCACTTGGGCTCTCTCTCTGCCTCAAAATAAACATTTTTTAAAAGTTTTTAAGGCAGGTTAGCTTTGTTCTTCAGTATGGAAACTAGAATTAAAAACTTTAATAAATTCACAATACTTCAAAATACAGGGTCCCTGGTGGAAAAAAGCATAGCATATACAGGTCCTTGATCAGAAAGAACTTGCATACAGTTCAAGTGGACACTTCCTGAGGCCACTCCTGGCTCTACAATTCTACAGTTTATGGCCCAAGACATCTTCCCGCCCCCTGCGTCGTTCCCACGTGCACGCTACGACTAGAATGTTAAAAACATGGTCGTCCCTCAGATTGTGGCCGCATGGGACACCTTGAACATATCTTGTGTCAGCCCACAGCCCGCCCTCCCAAAGGGCGAAAGGCAAGAACGCCCCGGATTCTGCAGCTCATGAGCTCAAGTCAAGGAGGGTTTTCGCTGAGGCTGTGAAGTGGCCTCGTGGGAAGTCACCTGGCTTCAGGAGTGACGGTGAAACTGTGCTCAGTAACCAGGAGAACTTGCCAGGAGGTCGCAGAGAGAAGGTACCCACGTAGAGTCGGAGACCACGGTGTCCCTAACAGCGCCTCTCAGAGCCAATTCTGCACCCTACCTTTGCGAACGCACGCCAAGGACTTCACAGACCCTGTGTGGGGTTGAATTGTATTCCCCCCAAAAGATACGCTCCCATCCTAACCCCCAGTACCTGTGAACATGTCCTCACTTGGGTTAGGGTCCTTGCAGATGTGACCAAGTTGAGGTCCCACTGGAGTAGGGTGGGCCCTAATTCAGTGACGGGTGTGCTTTGTAAGAAGGGGAAAAGGGGAAAGAGAACCTGCGGGGACAAAGCCGATGGGATGGCAGAGCCAGAGACTGGAGTGAGGTCTATAAGCCAAGGACTGCCAGCAACCACCAGAAGCTGGAGAAGCTGGAAGGACCCCCACCCCCACCCTCCGGAGCCGCCAGAGGGAGAACGGCCCTGCTCCGCCTGGATCTCAGACTTCCGGCCCCAGAGCTGAGAGAGGTTACCTTTCTGCTGTTTTCAACCACCAGCTTGTGGACGTCGTTACAGTAAGCTGCAGGGAGGCTCACACACACGGCCCCTGCTCTGTAGGCTCCCGGGGGCATGGGTCCCCTAAAAGGCAGATGGACCATGGAAGCCAGAGAGTCAGCAGGGGGCCCCCACAGGTCCCACAGCAGGGGCTGGACTCCAGACCGTGGAAGGGTCAAGTCCGGAGCCCTGAGCCCCTAAGTGTGCAGACTGCCTACTGGCCTCCCAAGGGTTTGGCGCCCTGTACGCATGGGGTCCAGAAGCATCGCAGACAATCTCCCGGTTCGACACCTTCCATGCCACTGCTCTCGGTGGTAACCAAGAGTCCGGTCGTCCCAGTGACAAAAACCCCATCGGGACACCTGCCACGCTGTCAGAAGCTGATTGGAGGTGGACAAACGGCACGAGGGAGGGGACTTCCTCATGGGAGGCCAGCCAGGCACCCAGGCAGGGAGCGTCCCCACCGGAAAGCCGCTGGGCCCCCACCAGGGGCCGCCTGGCTGGTAGCTGAGCCCAGTGCGTTCTGCCCAGCCACAGCTCCCCACTCCACAGGCCGCACCACACAGATTACGTGCGACAACTTTCAATATGGGGAAACACGTAACCAAAAAGTCACACAAAACAAATCAGTAAACACAAGCGAACCGGCCTAGTTTGGCACCTTGAGGCCACAGGGCCTGGTTTCGTGCACACGATCTTCTGCAAGCTTTTGATTTACCCAGGCCGGCCCCTCCTTCCTCACCCCAGGGCCTCATTCTCCTGCTTCCTCACCTCCACCTGGCGTGAATTTCACACGGGGGGCCGTGCCACACCGTCTCTTCCTTCGCAGGCTGCAACCCAGCCATTTGATAGAAGACCCCATCCGGCAAAGGCCACTCAGACCAGGCAAACTGCCAGGCCGTGACCCCTTGTTCTCTCCCAGCAGCCCAGCCCCGAAGCCACCGGCCAGATCAGGCGTGCCTACAGGTGCCCTTCCTTTGAAGGGGGTATTTATACAAACCTCTTTTGCAGGGACACCTGTGCCCCGCTCCCAGGAAGGCTGTCTTGGCTGGGGGAGGCTGCCCCGTAGGCCAATTCTCCAATTCTCGCCGCCCCGGTAGGCCAATCAGGGGTCGCAGGCGGAGAAATGAGCCTTCCTGCCCCAGCCAGGAACAGGTGTGGGGCATCAGGACAGAGTGGGGAGGCTTCTCTGGTTCGTTTTCTGAATCATCTCAACCAGCTGGTGAGTCAGAGGGCGCTTCGAGAAGAGCCGGTCCTCACAAGGAGTAAGGAAGAGGGGAGGAGGGGTGGTGGGCAGAGTCACGCGCCCCGGAGCCCCTGGGGCAGCAGGCAAGGCAGCCCAGAGCGGCCCCTCTCTATGCAGCGCGGGTCTGTGCAGCTGCCGGAGGAGGAAAGCCACACAGCGCGAAGCCCTCTGCACCACGGCCGTGGCGGACTCATCCCGGAGCAGCTGGGGGCCTTGCGGGGGCCCAGTGGGGCCTCCCCGAGTCGTGCCCCAGAGCAGCTCCTGGTGATGGGGAATACAGAACCTGCTGCAGGGCGACCCCAATGGTAGGATTGGACACCGGATCCCATTGAAGGAAGGCCTTTTTCTTTTTCTTTTTTTCTTCTTTTTTTTTATGTTTATTTATTTTGAAGGGAGAGAGCGCAAGCCCGGGAGGGACAGAGAGAGGGGACAGAAGATCCAAAGCAGGCCCTGTGGTGACAGCAGAGAGCCTGACGCTGGGCTTGACCCCACGAGCAGAGCGGCGAGATCATGACCTCAGCCAAAGTCGGTAACCAACAGAGCCACCCAGATGCCCCAAGGGAAGGTGTTTGCAAGTAAGTCCTGAGAGTCAGGTTTTGCCAAGGGGCCGTCAGAGGGGGTGGGGAGGGGCGCAGAGGGCCAGGCCCACTCCCGCCAGCCCCCAGTCCCCAGGTGCGAACGACACCAAGGCCCTGCTCTGTGCTGTGTACCTGTTATTAGTGTCTCCCAGCCTGGGCGTGGGGCCATGATGGCGGGCCTTGGCAACTGTCCCTTGCTGAGCACAGGGCCGAAACGAGTGCTGAGCAGACTTTTCAGGAACCACAGCGGGCGTCTCCTGCAGACCTCAGGCTGCAGTGTGGGTGCCGGGTCTCGCACTGGGTGAGACTCCAGTGAGCAGTGGCAGATTTTTCTGGCGTGAGCGTCCCGGACCTGGAACCCTCAGGATCTCACTGCGCGGCCCCCCTCGTGCGCTGTGTCTGGGCTCCTGGGAGCGGGGCGACCAGCCGGGCCTCCACCACGCTAGGCCTCCTTCGCAGCCTATGGCGTCCCTGACGCCTGGGCGCGGCCAGGGCCAAGCACAGGATGGGGAACGTCCTGTGTGGGAAGAGACGACGAGGAACCGTGTGTCCGTGAACAGCGACGCCAGGACACGGGCCAGGGGGCCCACTGTGGCCAACGTGCTGCTCCCAAAGCGCCGTCTCTTCTCCCCGTTTTAGCTCTCGGGCTCCAGCTGGCACGTATGGCAGGAGCCGTGGCTCAGTGTGTGCCTTGGTGAGGCCTCAGCCACCCCGCGGGGGCGTTGCGTGGACAGCCCCGGAACCCAGTGCCCTCCGGCAGGTGGGAAGGGCCGTCCACACGGTGCAGAGGGGGCCAGGAGAGCTCACAAGCATGTTTTCCATGGCAGACGTGACCGCGTGGGGAGAGCGGAGCCGACTGCTGAGACCTCTGCTGTGCAAACTTCCAGTTCCTTCCTTAGGACATGGGGAAAGGAAGGATTCCAGGCCTGGGGACCGACCAGCTCTGGGCGGTTTGCATGTTCAGGGTGGGGGGTGGGGGCATCGAGACAGGGGCTCAGCCTTCAAACACTGGAAATGCTCCCCAGACGGCAAGGGGAAGTGGTTCCTGCATCTAGCAGAGAGAGAGGGGAGGCGTGCGGGGGGTCCCCGAGGTCACACAACACCCCTCCTGCCCCCCACCCCCACCCCCGGCGGAGCCGTGCTGGCAGGATCCCAGGACTCGGTAGAGGGCTGCATGCGTGAGTCAGTGCGCGCCGCGGACGCGTGGCCGATCCGACTTTGGGACCGGGAGGAATCCGGGTGCTGGTGCCCTAAGGCTCCCTCCTTCCCCGGGGGTCTCGCAGAGCCTGCCCCTCCCCCCGCAAGGAAGGGTGAAAACAGCTGGGCTTCCCCCCCTCAGCGACGCGGAGCCTGGGCTGGGGGCTGGTCACATGGGCACGCCGCTTGGCGCCCCCAGTCTCCCGGCGCCCAGGAGGAACGGGGATGTCTTGGCCGAACCACAGGGTTCGGTCGCAAACAGTGTGAGCACAGCTCCTCCGCCGGTTACAAGAGTTTCTGACTCCGATCTGGGTAGGGAGCCTTCCCGGCTGGGTTAGCTTCCTGGGGGGACAAAGACCACAGCTGGAGGCCGGGCGGGAAGGCCTGGGGGCGGGGGCGGGGGCGGGGGGCAGGAGGGGGCAACGTTGGGGAGGTGGGGGCGGGTGAGGCTGAGCCCGGATGGGGGCGATATCAGGGACCAGGTGGGGGTGGGGACTCAGTGGGTGTCAGGGGCAGGTGGGGTGAGGGGCAGGGGGCGGGAGCTGGTGGGACAACACCAGCTCCTGAGGCTGCTCTGTGGTCCGTCCCCCCCCCCCCAAGGCACCTGCTCCGTGATGAACACTGGATTTCTCCAGGGGGCTCACCTTCGCGTCTCCTTTTCCAGGTGTACACATCCTCTCAAGTGACAATGGCCTTACTTTGGGGCTGCCAGTGGCAAAAGAGGGGACTTTCCTGGCTCTCTGTACAGAGACGCGGCAGTGTGTGAAAGCCGAGCTGTTAGCCTGGCCTCTGGATAACAGCACGGAAGGCTCAGGCTCCTTCCGTCTTTCGTCTTTTTTCTTCGGTCAGTGGAGCTTTATCCCAGCCTAGTCTCCTCAGGGTCCCTAAGTGGCTGCTGCAGCTCCAGGCATCACACACCGTGGACAACACTGATGCTTGTTCAGTCTGTTTCCTCCTGTGAACCTTTTTTCTTTCACACGATACAATATTTCTAAACCGGTGTCTGGGTTGGCCAACGTATTAATACATTGATATTTATAGGTATTTATGTGACAATACATCCGTGTGATAATCTGTATTAGCAGCCTCGTGTTGTAGCATAGCAAAGTCCGAACCTCCTGTGAATCTTAATTTCTCCGTGGAAACCCTTCCCGTGGGGGTCCCCGCAGAATGTCTCCACGACCTACTGGCCAAGATGGCGGCCAAACCCAATTCTGGCACAGGAGCTAGAATTCCTAGGATCACCTGAGGCCGTGCTTCTCTACCCACCAGATTCTCTTCTGCAAACAGCTTTATTGAGATGCATTCACACACCATGCAGACCACCCAGGGTACAAGACAGTGGTTGTCAGTGTGGTCACAACATCGGTAGAGTCGCAACCACCATCCCCAGGGTCCGTTTTAGAACATCGCCTTCACCCCAGAAGGAAACCTGTGCCCATCAAACAGCGTCTCCCCATACCTCCTTCCCCCAGCCCTTGGCACCCACTGGTTTCCCCTCTCGCTCTAGGTTTTCCTGACCTGGACATTTTGTGAAAGGGAATCGCGTGACTTCCTCCATGGGAAGAAGGGTTTCCATCTGGTGTCCTCATCTGGCTTGTCTCACCAAGTGCACGTTCAAGGTCCATCCACGTGGCACCAGGTGTCAACGCTTCACTCCCGTTTGTGGCTGAGTGATATTCCAGTGTGCACACACCACATTCTGTTTGTTATCCATTCACCCGTTGATGGTCATGTGGGCCGTTTTCACTTTTCTGGTGCTCGTGAACCGTGCTGCTGCCGTGAACAAGCGGGCACGTACGGGAGACCGGAATCGCTGGTCCACGGGGTGGCTCCCTGCTTGGCGTCTGGAGGGACTTCCAGACGGTTTTCCAAAATGGCTATACCATGTTGCATCCCCACCAGCCTTGTTTGGAGGTTCCATTTCGCACCTGGTTATCGCCTGTGTTTCGATTCCTCGTGTGGGCGTGAGGCGGTGTCTCATTGTGGGTCTGTCAACAGATTCCCACCCCCTTTGTATCAAATATTTTGTAACCCTCCCCTCCCTTTCTGAAATCAAATGTAGAGGTAACGTAGTGTCTCTGCATGTGTAACTCACTTATAATGTGTGTCTATTATGCAGCTATAATTATACCATAAGGGAGAATGAAAGGTAAATACATTTTAATAAAATAACCTGTAATTTAATATGTCAGAGCTTGCCCTCCACTACGCTAAAGACGTAACCAGTAATCAATCACATGCTGAAACTTAAGAAAAGAGATAGGCTTCAACTCGATTCAACATTTTTTTTATGTTTACTTATCTGAGAGAGAGTGAGCCTACGAGGCGGGAAGGGGCAGAGAGAGAGAGAACCCCAAGCAGGCTCTAGGCTGTCAGTGCAGAGCCCAAGTCGGGACTTGATCCCATGAACTGACAGACCCTGACCTGAGCCGAAACCGAGAGTCAGACGCTCAACGGACTGAGCCACCCAGGTGCCCCATCAGCCTTTATGATGCTTTCAAACAAGGACAAATGGGCATGTCTGTATACAATCTAAATCACCATGGTTACAGCAATCCTGGTGCATTCACTGGCAATTCAAAACCTCCGAGCCACGTAATCACTGGAGATACGATTTTCCAAAATGTTCTCGATAAGGTTCTGAATAAAAATGAGAACAACCGTTCCTAGAATCACACCGTGGTTACATACCTGCCAAATTAAGCGCATCTTAAAGCCATTCAGAAATCCTGTGTGTTCATCAGGAGATCAAAGTTAGATTGTTGCCCAGAATTGTGTGCTGGTCCTTTCCCAGGAAAGGTGAGCTCGACAGGGCTCTCTCTATCCCAGGATGCCTGGCAGCTAGCTCAGGGCACTAGCGTGGTTCACGAGCAGAACACCCAACTTTGGTGTGGACCCAGGATCTACAATTCCATGTAGAGAACGCAGCTGGGACCAGAGGTCTCCAAACTGGGACTCCCGTGTCCTCTGTCCAAGGCGCAGGAGAGGGTAGTGGTTTGGAGGGAATCCCTGCACAGACCCTCCAATTCTTGGGTGCTCCTGAAAGTGGCCTGCCTGGCAGCTCATTTGCAGAGCAAACCCCCCATGCAGCCCTCTTCCCTACAGACTTGAAGTCCTCAAGATGCCATAAATGCAAGACGTCTCTGCTCGGGCTGCACTATAACAAAGCCCCACACGCCGAGTGGCCAAGTAGACCCCGTCTTCTCCCTGTGTCCTCATGTGGCTGGCCCTCTGCGCGTGTCTGTGTCCTGATCTGCTTATAAGGATGCTCTGTGTACAACTTGTTCGTGTGACCTGTTAAGCATTTCTGCCCAGAGCCGCCCACACACCCTCACGGGGGCTTAGCTGGCTTGTGCTCCGCCTCTGGCCTCACGGTCAGAACGGCCCTTCTGTTCCTGACACCAAGAGGCATGAAAGTGACTCACGTTCCTCCTTGAGCCAGACCAGGCTGGCCCCCTGGGATGGATCAGGGAGGGGAGAGGACTGTGCAGACGCCCGTCCCTAAGATTGTGAGTACCATTCGAGAGACAGAAAAACCAGCTCGCTGGGGACCGCACCGAGGCCGACTTGATGACTAACCGTGGATCACACAAGCCGGGTGTATGTGTTGCCCTGGCGGGAAGGGGTGGTGGGAGGCCTCCTCCGAGGGGGGACAGTCTGCCAGGACACCCAATCGGGACTCCAGCTGGCTGTTCACTGTGGGGCTTCCCCAGCCGAGAGGTTGGATGTCGTGAGCACCCGATTTGGTGGATTAACCCTTCTCTGTTCTTCTCGATACTCTCTCTCTTTACGTTTACTGTAATCGTTTCCTCCCATGTGTTCCCGCTTTCTTATAATTCGTAAGAGAAATAATTCATCTTTTCTCCACGAGGCAGAAAGTGTGGTCATCGTGAGTTAATTATTCAGAACGAAGCACCCAAGTCATGTTGGGTTGGGGACCCCCTGCTGACTAAGCCAAGTTATCTCTTTCAAGGACCTTCTGGGGTCCTGGGGCTGAGGACTTGAACATGCGGACATTCAGGGGACACAATTCAGTCCATAAGAAAAGGTTTCCTGCCTTACCCAGCCTGGGCCAGTTTCTGTTAAGGGTTACAGCAGAGAGACGCGCGGGGGGCTCAGCGATCTCGTGGTTGGTGGGTTTGAGCCCCGCGTCAGGCTCTTGGCTGTCAGTGCAGAGCCTGCTTGGGACCCTGCGTCCCCTTTTCGCTCTTGCCCTGCCCTCTCGGGCACACTGTCTGTCTGTCTGTCTCTCTCTCAAAAATAAATAAACATTGAAACAAAAACGAGAGCAGGTGGTGTTCACGGTTCATCATGAACTCAGCTGTACGTGGGACCCAAGACGGCGTCCGCCCTCCGGCAACGCCAGGAGTCACTGCGTCCGGGCGAGACCCCACGTGAGCAGCACATCTGAAATGTGTCTTAGCCGTGCAGCATTTCACAGCCTTAAACACAGCGATTCTGTTCGGCTTCCCACACTGTTCATCTTCGTGTGCTTCCCGAGCTGGACGGAAGGAGCCTCGAGAGGGTCGGGACGGAAACGGGCTGTCAACGGTCACACCCACGGGGCTGCAGGTGGTGACAGAGTGACGGTGAGCTGGCTGTGCCCCTGGCCGACAGACCGGCTTTGTTAGGGCAGAGCTTCTCGGACCTACTCCTGCCCTAAGATGCCGATCCGGGTGTAGCTGACCCTCACAGAATCTTGCAAAGTGTTCGTGCTTTTCCTATTAACGCGGTGTAGGCACGTTTCGCGGTAAATACAGAATATTCTGTCTGCTGCTCCAGGCCGTCCCCGCCCTCACCCCCAGGGCACAGCTTCTGTTGCGTTAAAGGCTATGATAAACCCGGTGAAAACGTTTGCAATTGTTACGTGTTCTTATCACTTATGCCGGACTCTGAAAAGCCCAGCTCCAGACACACTGGTAAGTGATATGCATTTACCAGACGCGCAGGCATGTGTGTGGGAGAAAGCAGTTGTCTGCAGATGAGCGAGGGCAGGGGCCGGAGGCTGGTCTTCGGATGAGGGGTAGGTCCTTATCTCCATGGCAGGATGAGGGGTAGGTCCTTATCTCGATGGCAGGAACCGTTCCCCGGTGTGCGCACATTTCAACACGTATCAAGCCGCGGGCTTGAAGTGTGCTCGGAAGTTGCTGTTCAAAGAGTTGCAGGTAGTGACACAGCATTGCACATGCAGAGAGTTATTCTGATACTCGTTTTCTCCCCTTTGGATCTCGCCGGCGGGCTTCTAGAAACTGCCCTGAAGGTCGCCTCTCTTGGTGCCGTGAGCTTGCCTTTGCCACAATAGCACGCACTTTTCTTGCAGTGAAAACTGAAATGGGCCTGTGGCTGTCAGGGGGCCTGACCAGGCTGGTTGCAGGGGCTGGGAGGGAGGGGCGGATACACCGGTTTTCCAGAAGCAGAATGACCCAGACACGTGGATCTCACCGGTAGGAGCCTTTATGAAAGTAACATACCACAGGAGCAAAGGCAGAATAACATGGGCCCTACCCAATCTCCCGAGTCTGTTGAACACATCAGGACACTAGCATTTCTAGGGGCTCCTGGCTGGTGACTCGATCTCAGGGTTGGGAGCTCGAGCCCCACCGTGGGTGTAGAGATTATTTTTAAAGATGGTACACGCAAAAGAATGTCTAGGTCCTAGACTGGCTGGCAAAACCCAGCTTCTCAGTTGCTAAGCACTGAGGAAGCCCGCTGGCCGGCTTCCCAGACCCTCGGAAAGGGGACCCTCCTCTGAGTGAATCCCACATCCTTTTGAACGCTTGCCATTGTTTACTTTCAACACAACTGGCAGAGAAGCAGATCACTCAGCGGACTGATTACCCAACCTTTTGTGTAACACTTGGGCTTGTCAGTAGGGCGGACTTCAAAGAGTAACTGATACTTTTATAACAAAACTTCTACTCTCATGTAAACACAGGGGCTCAATGCTAATGGCTAAAAGTAGAAACTAGGAAGGCACCTGGGCGGCTCAGCCGACTTGATTTCAGCTCAGGTCATGGTCCCACGGTTATGGTTCGTGGGATCCAGCCCGGTGTCGGGGTCCATGCTGGCATCGCATGGTCTGCTTGTGATTCTCTCTCCTTCTGTCTCTGCCCCTCCCCTGTGCCCTCTGGGTGTGTCTGTCTCTCTCTATCAAAATAAATAACGTTTAAATAAATAAAAAGTATGAATATATCTATTATTGAATCTTTTCTGTTTTTTCAAGTTTTTTTTTTTTTTTTTTTTTTTTGAAAAGAGAGAGCAAGGGAGGGACAGAGGGAAAGAGAGAATCCCAAGCAGGCTGCATGCACACTGAGCATGGAACCCAGTGCAGGACTCGATCCCACAACCCCGGGATCGTGACCTGACCTGAAATCAAGAGTCAGATACTTGGGGAGGGTGGGTGATGGGTATTAAGGAGGGCACCTTTTGGGATGAGCACCGGGTGTTGTATGGAAACCAATTTGACAATAAATTTCATATATTGAAAAAAAAGAAAAAAGTGAGGCAGACAAAAAAAAAAAAAGAGTCAGATACTCAAGCAACTGAGCCACCTAGGCACCCCATGTTTTTTTTTTTTAAGTTTTATTTATTCATTGAAGAAATCTATACCCCCACGTGGGGCTTGCACTCACATACTTGAGATCAGGAGTCACATGCTCCTGTGACTGAGCTAGCTAGGTGCCCCCAAACCTTTTCTATTTCTAGCAATAAATTGTGGTCCTCCTTCATATACATGTGGGAAGAAAGGGGACGTTTCATTCGTCCTATACAAAGATGCAGTTCAGATACATTTTATCTACTGGTATAAACAGTATATGACATACCAAAACATATTTACTACTATGTTAACATGTTGCAACTACTCATAATTATGATGCTAATTCAGGGGAAAAGGTAGCTCTTAGAGCTTTATGGTTGTAATACATACAAGAAATTTTTAACCATTTGTAAGCATGGGGATGCTGGCGTGACCAATAAAAGACTTTTAGGCATAAAAGTCTGTAGGAAAAAAAGAGTATCTAACAATATCTGAGCGGTGAGGAATGAAAATATAATTTCAAGTGGAAACAGAACAGGAAGAAACCACTCTGGAAGGCTGCCCCCCCCCCCCCACCCGTGTGGCCCCGGCAACATGACCCGCTGTCAAATGCACAAATGACCATGGAAGGGACAGAACTGTCATGGTGGGGTCACGGTGGGAGGCAGAGGGGAGGCAGAACCGAGACCCTGCTCTGCTCTGTCCTGTGGTGGCAGAGTCCTGTCCGTGTAAATGTGTGTAAACCCACCAGGATGAGCCCGCCTACACTGGGTGGAGTCCAGTTAATAACATTGTAGCAACATCACCTGATAGGGTGTAACAAAGGCTCTGCCCGATGTGATGTTTGGGATCCCGGGACTGAGAAGGGGGCGGTGGGAGGTCACTGGGACGGTTGGAGACGTCACAGGAACTCTGTGGGCTTCCTGTCCAATTTTTCTTCAAACCTAAAACTGCTACAAACAATAAAGGTGTTAATTGTATAACAGGGGGAGGGAGAGGCAGCATATTATTCATAAAAAAGAGGATCAAAGTGGACTTCTCCAGCTCCCTCTACGGAGAAATCAGCTCTACAGGAATTAAGTGCCGACCATGTAGAGACTGGGTATACACACGTACAATACAGAAATATATATGTGTGTATATATATATATATATATATACACATGCATTGTATATTGTATATACACACACGTACAATACAGAAATATATATATATACATGCATTGTATATTGTATATACACACACATATAATTCAGAAATATATATATGTATACATACATTGTATATTGTATATGCACACAAGTACAACATAGAAATATATATATATACATGCATTGTATATTGTATATACACACATGTACAATACAGAAATATATATATGTATACATGCATTGTATATTGTAAATACACACATACAATGCAGAAATATATATATATATAGTATACACGTACATTGTATGTTGTATATACACACACGTACAATACAGAAATATACATATACAATACAAAAATGAAGAAAATACGGATCTCTATATTTTATACGTTGAGTGGAGAGTTTTTTTTTAATCAGTTGTGTTTTAAGTTTATTTATGTATTTGGGGGGGGGGTGCATGCACAAGCAGGGAAAGGGCAGAGAGACAATCCCAAGCAGGTTCCGTGCTGCCAGTGCAGAGCCTGATGCGGGGCTCGACCTCACGAACCATGACATCATGACCTGAGCCGAAATCAAGAGTCAGTCACTTGACAGACTTAACTACCCAGAGCCCAGGAATTTTTTTTTTTTTTTTTTTTTTGTAACCTGGAGACCTGGCAGGCGGGTCGCATGGCGAGTGTGCCCCAGCCAGAGCGAATGCCCTGCTGATGCCTCACAAGAAGGACGAATCTGAGGGGGCACCTGGGGGGCTCAGCTGGTTAAGCATCTGACTCTCGATTTTGAGTCAGGTCATGATCTCACAGTTCATGTGATCAAGCCCTTCATCGAGCTCTGTGATGACAGTGTGGAGTCTGCTTGGGATTCTCTGCCTCCTTCTCTCTCTGCCCCTCCCCTCCTTGTTCTCTCTCTCTCTCAAAATAAATAAACTTAAAAAAAAAAAAAGATGAATCTTAGGAAGGCAACTTCAAGGGAAAAGTAAGTTCCAAAAGATTACATAAGCCGTAAATCCTTTCACAAGTTACAGAAAGTAAAATACACACCCTTTTAGGTGTTGAAGTGTCTTGAACAGTGACCCCACACCCCGAAATATGTGTGCACCTGCTAATTCTGGAAGCTGTGGTTCAGGACCTTATTTGGAAAAGGGTCTTTGCAGATGGGATTAAGTTCCAGGTGAGTGACCATGATCCAAGTGGGTGATGTGATCCAGGCAGGTGACGTGACCCAGGCGGGTGACGTGACCCAAGCGGGTGACCATCCGACTGTGCACCCGTGGTCCCTCAGAACGAGCCACAGAGCCTCGCTGTGATTTCCTGGGTGTTTGAATGGATGACACAGGGACGAGATCAGTGCGGTGAGGTTTGACGTGTGAAGGTCCATCCAGTACACGCAGAACGGAGGGACAGGCAGCACGCTGGGGCCACTGGTCTGCAGGCGTCTCCAGCGTTAGGAGCAAAAGGGCTGGACCGCCTGGGTGGGGAGAGCGTGCCGTGTGCCCGACAGCCGGCCAAGGAACGTCTGTCCTTGCCTATAGCCGGCTCTCCAGATGGGCCCACAGGAGGGCCGTCTGGGGGCTCAGGTGGATGCAGGCAAAGTCCAGAGGCCCGATGACAGGAGGCAAGCTGACTAGCACTTATCCTGAAGGATCACTGGGGACGGACACTTAGCGGGCCACCGATGGGACGGAGGAGAGAAGCGGAGGGCCCAGCAGCGTTGTCCGAGGAAACAGCGTCTTCAGGGGTCTC
This sequence comes from Leopardus geoffroyi, assembly GCF_018350155.1. Classification (NCBI taxonomy): domain Eukaryota; kingdom Metazoa; phylum Chordata; class Mammalia; order Carnivora; family Felidae; genus Leopardus; species Leopardus geoffroyi. Next base: position 29,188 of record NC_059343.1, read on the forward strand.
ATCTGAGTCTTTGAGGACAGTGGCGTGACTTCACTGAGGCTGCCAAAATTAATAAACACAAACAGGTAGCTGAAACATCAGAAATGTGTCTGTCGTCCCTCAGTTCCAGGGGCCAGGAGTCCCACATCAAGTCGTCGGCAGGGCCTGACTCCCTCTCAACGCTTTGTGGACATATTGGAGAGGAAAGACTTTCCTTCTACCCTGTTATGTTCTGTCATGGAGGCCTGTGAATTAAAGTAAAAAAAAATAGATTAAGAGGAAAAAAATAACGCAATTTGTATGAATACTGACATGGAGAGAAGTCTCCACAGACGAGAACTGATACTCAAAGAAGTAGTTACACTCAGGGGTTTATGTATCCTTTTAACAAAGAAAACAGGGTTTGGGCTTTAAGGAGAGAGAGATTGTGGGGTCGTGACCAGGAAATGGGGAATTCAACGGCAGGTACAGGTTATTCTAGTGAGGTCCCTTCATGCAGTGTCCTCTCGGTGTCAGTGGCCCCTCTGTGTGATAAGGGTCTCTCTCCTCGTCCCAGCACAGGACAGGGTGTGGACGTCCACACCAACCTCACAAAGGGAAATGTGTACCCTGCTTTTAGGCAGATTAGGAGGACGGAGAACTTATGCCCAAGTGATGGCCTGTTCTGGGGTTGCAAGTCTGGGTCCCCTTTGAACGGTTGGCTCCAGGCGTCTGTCCCAGCTTCTGGAACTTGGCTTGTGGCAATTCCAGTCACGGGTGTCCTCCCTTCGGGGAGACAACTGCACTGCTGTGGGTTCGGTCAAATCTTCACACGACGTTCTACGTGTGTCTGAGTGTGTGTGTGCGTGCGAATTCCCTTTCTACAGGGACACCAGTGCTGTTGGATTATGGTCCAACCTAATGACCTCACTTCACGTGATTGCCTCTGCTCAGACCCTGTCTCCACGTAAGGTCACCGTGCAAAGTCCTGGGTTTTCAGACTCCAGCGTCCTTTCCACCCACAGTAAAGATGTTTTCTGGAGATTCCTTTTTTTTTTTCTTTTATGAATATAACGTATTGTCAAATTGGTTTCCATACAACACCCAGGGCTCATCCCAGCAGGCGCCCTCTTCCATGCCCATCACCTACCCTCTCCTCCAACCCCCCATCAACCCTCAGTTTATTCTCAGTCTTTAAGAATCTCTTAATGTTTGGCTCCCTCCCTCTCTAACCTTTTTTCCTTCCCCTCCCCCATGGGTTCCTGTTAAGTTTCTCAGGATCCACATAAGAGTGAAAACATATGGTATCTGTCTTTCTCTGTATGGCTTATTTCACTTAGCATCACACTGTCCAGTTCCATCCATGTGGCTACAAAAGGCCAGATTTCGTTCTTTCTCATTGCCAAGTAGTATTCCATTGTGTATATAAACCACAATTTCTTTATCCATTCATCAGTTGATGGACATTTAGGCTCTTTCCACAGTTTGGCTATTGTTGAAAGTGCTTCTATAAACATTGGGGTACAAGTGCCCCTATGCATCAGTACTCCTGTATCCCTTGGGTGAATTCATAGCAGTGCTATGGCTGGGTCATAGGGTAGATCTATTTTTAATTTTTTGAGGAACCTCCACACTGTTTTCCAGAGTGGCTGCACCAGTTTGCACTCCCACCAACAGTGCAAGAGGGTTCCCGTTTCTCCACATCCTCTCCAGCTTCTATAGTCTCCTGATTTGTTCTTTTTAGCCACTCTGACTGGCGTGAGGTAGTATCTCAGTGTGGTTTTGATTTGCATTTCCCTGATGAGGAGCAACGTAGAGCATCTTTTCATGTGCCTGATGGCCATCTGGATGTCTTCTTTAGAGAAGTGTCTATTCATGTTTTCTGCCCATTTCTTCACTGGGTTATTTGTTTTTTGGGTGTGGAGTTTGGTGAGCTCTTTATAGATTTTGGATACTAGCCCTTTGTCCGATATGTCATTTGCAAATATCTTTTCCCATTCCATCGGTTGCCTTTTAGTTTTGTTGATTGTTTCCTTTGCAGTGCAGAAGCTTTTTCTCTTCATGAGGTCCCAATAGTTCATTTTTGCTTTGAATTCCCTTGCCTTTGGGGATGTGTCAAGTAAGAAATTGCTGCAGCTGAGGTCAAAGAGGTTTTTTCCTGCTTTCTCCTCTAGGGTTTGGATGGTTTCCTGTCTCCATTCAGGTCGTTCATCTGCAGATTTGTTTAATCACTGTGGTTTCCCAGGAGCACAGGCTGAGGTGACATCCCACACTGCTGGGGTGCTCGTGGCTTCTGCCCCAAGCCTGTTCCCTCTCTGCTCAACTCTTGCGGTCCCAGAGCTCTGGGTTTGGATCACAGGTGGTGCTGGAGGGCTGCCATCCCTGCAGACTGGGGTCTGTCTGGATCTGAAGACCCAGGATCATGACCCAGGAGTGGGGGACGGGGTGTGAGTCCTGTTCCTGGTTGTGCACCTGTAGGAGCACGTGCCAGAGACAGAGAGATACAGATGAGACAGAGACACACAGAGAGAAGAGAGACAGAGACAGACACCAACAGGGAGAGACCTGTGGGCACCCATCCATCCGGGCAGTGAGGAGACAGGATGAGGCAGGCTCTGCCCTCGGGGAGGGCAATTCCTGGGGCAGGTGGCTGGAGTTGGACGGGTCTCGAGCACAAGGAGAGGCAAGGTTGTGCTGCAGAGTCTGAAATATGCATACCTGGAGCCCCCACATTCTGTGAGGAGGGGTTAAAGTAACTGGTCTCGGGGCGCCTGGGGACTCAGCCACTGGAGTGTCCGACTTCAGTTCCAGTCACGATCTCAAGGTTCGTGGGGTCAACCCCTGCATCAGGCTCTGTGTTGACAGCTCAGAGCCTGGAGCCTGCTTCGGATTCTGTGTCTCCCTCGCTCTCTGCCCCTCCCCCGCTCATGCTCTGTCTCTCAAAAAGAAACAAACATTAAAAATTTTTTTTTAAAATAAACTAATTGGTTTCTAAAAAAATAAAAAATACCGGGGCACCTGCGTTGCTCAATGGGTTAAGTGTCTGACTCTTGATTTCTGCTCAAGTCATAATCTCAAGGTTCATGAGTGCAGGCTTTGTGCTCACTGTGGAGCCTGCTTGGAATTCTCTCTCTCTGTCCCTCCCCCACTCATGATCTCTCTCTCTCTCTTAAAAAAAAATGATGAAAATAAACAAACAAACAAACAAATAAATAAACGGGGCGCCTGGGTGGCTCAGTCGGTCAAACGTCTGACTTTGGCTCAAGGCATGATCTCGCGGTTCATGGGTTCGAGCCCCGCGTGGGGTCTGTGCTGACAGCTCAGAGCCTGAAGCCTGCTTCATATTCTGTGTCTCCTTCTCTCTCTGCCCCTCCCCCACTCATTCTCTCTCCCTCTCTGTCTCTCTCAAAAGTAAAAAATGGGCAGACGAGGACGTTGACGGCCGGAAGAAGTGACCTGAGCAGGAGCCTTTAATATGACAGATGACACCCTGAAAAGGTGTGGAGGAAAGGTAGCAATATGGGACAGTGACTGGGAGACACAGGAGGGCCAGGGGACAGACCCCAGACAGAGGGGGACAGGGACAGACCCCATAGGGGGGAGGACAGGGGACAGAGCCTGGAGAGAGGGGCACAGGGGACAGACCCTGGAGAGAGGGGGACAGGGACAGACCCCAGAATGGGGAGGACAGAGGACAGACCCTAAAGAGATGGGGGCCAGGGGACAGACCCCATAGGGGGGAAGACAGGGGACAGACCCCAAAGAGAGGGGGACCAGGGGACAGACCCCAGAGAGAGGGGCACAGGGACAGACCCCAGAGCTGGGAGGACAGGGGACAGACCTCAAAGAGAGGGGGACAGGGACAGACCCCAGAGCGGGGAGGACAGGGGACAGACCCCAAAGAGAGGGGGGTCAGGGGACAGACCCCAGAGAGAGGGGCACAGGGACAGATCCCAGAGCGGGGAGGACAGGGGACAGACCCCAGAGAGCAGTGGGGGTGGGGGACAGGGGACAGGAGGCAGGGTTAGGAGGTCATGAGGAACTTCCTGTACCTCCCAGTGGACAGTCTGGAATTCCTGAAACACTTGGAACGGGGCCCCTGCCATTGGGCGGACGTCCTGGAACACAGCCCGTGAGTGTCGTTTGCAGGGATTCAAGAATAAGTCGTTGCCTGAAGGGTTCGCACGGAAGAATGCCGAGGAATCTGTCAAATGAGCAAACACCGGTTTACAAGCGTTGTAACTTGTGTCTTTACCGTATGTTCTTGCTAGAAAGTGTGTGCGCGTCAGGAAAAGTACCCGAGGAAAAGATCGCGGTGACCTGGCGCCAGAGACGCGTCTTATATGCACGGGTTTAACCCCTGGGAGGGTCGGTTGTGTGCACAACATGGTCTTTATGAAAATCCTACACACAGAGCAGACGGAGGGGGAGAGGGGTTACAGCGCTGGGGGCTGGGGTCTCGGGATGGGGGGAGATGTCCCACGATGGGGCGCATCAGACCGGGGGTATCATGAGGCTGGGGGTCACTGAGTGGGGGTTATGGGGCAGAGGTCACATGGTGAATGTCATGGGCTGGGGGTTACAGGGTGGAGGTCACATGGTGGGTGCCACAGGGTTGGGGGTGATGTCATGGGCTGGGGGTCATATGGTGGGTGTCACGGGGCTGGGGGTGATGTCATGGGCTGGGGGTCACAGGGTGGGTGTCACAGGGCTGGGTCACAAAGGGCTGGGGGTCACAGGGCTGGGGGATCACGGAACTGGGGAGATGGGCAGGGACACTGATGCGTGGGGTGTCCTCTGGTGACTGAGAACGTTCTGGAACTGCACAGGTAGTCACTGCACAACAGTGAATGTGTAAATGTCACTGGTGGTCAATTTTAGGTTGTGTGTATTTTGCTAACCGTGTGAAACTTCCAGTTCTGGTCAAACAGGAGGTAGAAACTGAAATGGGCATGAACGCATGTGTGTGTGCACCCGCATGTGAACACGTGTGTGTGCACAACAGTGGGAGAAGGGAGTCCGGACAGGTTCTGATACTGTCACTTTCAGGTGTCCTGGTGTTTCCTGTGGGGACAGGTGGTCCCAGAGGTGCTGGTGCCCCAGAGGCTGTCCAGCAGGAGCTCCCCGCAGGGAACACCTGAGGCCACCCACCCCCCCCCCCGCCGTGCACACACGGCCACTGTAGACACGGGGTGTGGCCCACGCTGCTGTCCTCTGCGTCTGGAGGTGGACAGGGCTGCACACGAGGACCCTGTGGCCACCAGCCCACAGCAGCTGCCCCAGCACATAGTCTGTTCTTGACCTCGTGGCAGGTGTGGGTCCCAGACATTGTTTGAGGGTCTTAGGGAGGGTGCAGACACAGGGGACGGGGACTGCGGGTCTGGCTGAGCACAGGTGTGAGGCTGGGGGTGGCCTCTAGGGGAGAGGGTGACCCCAACCTGGCTGAGCACAGGTGTGTGTGGGGGGTGGCCTCTAGGGGAGGGGGTGACCCCAACCTGGATGAGCACAGGTGTGTGTGGGGGGTGGCCTCTGGGGGAGGGGGTGACCCCAACCTGGATGAGCACAGGTGTGAAGGTGGGGGTGGCCTCTGGGGGAGGGGGTGTCCCCAACCTGGCTGAGCACAGGTGTGAGGGTGGGCGTGGCCTCTGGGGGAGGGGGTGACCCCAACCTGGCTGAGCACAGGTGTGTGTGGGGGGTGGCCTCTGGGGGAGGGGGTGTCCCCAACCTGGCTGAGCACAGGTGTGACGGTGGGGGTGGCCTCTGGGGGAGGGGGTGACCCCAACCTGGCTGAGCACAGGTGTGTGTGAGGGGTGGCCTCTGGGGGAGGGGGTGACCCCAACCTGGCTGAGCACAGGTGTGTGTGGGGGGTGGCCTCTGGGGGAGGGGTGACCCCAACCTGGCTGAGCACAGGTGTGTGTGGGGGGTGGCCTCTGGGGGAGGGGGTGACCCCAACTTGACAGAGCACAAGGTGCTGCATCCCCAATGGGCAGCACTCTTGGGGTGGCCCTGCCTGTGTCCCCTCCAAGGGGACTTGGTGCGTCTACCCATAGTGTTGGCTGAGACCCAGCCCAGCATCACTCACCTCTGCTCTCATGTTGCGAGCACACCCTCCCCTAGTACGCCTCTTGCTGGCAGTGTCCCCACAGAGACGTGGCCATGTCCTGACCCCCAGAGTCTGTGGAAGGGATCTTTTTTGGACATAGGGACGTGGGGAGGGGGGCGCCTGTTCCAGTGATGAATGTCCCCCTGGCCTGTCTGGCTATAGGACATCAAGGTGCAGGGACGTCCACAGTGGGGTGGGGGTCGGGGGACGCGGGTGCAGGGACGTCCACAGTGGGGTGGGGGTCGGGGGACCCGGGCGCAGGGACGTCCACAGTGGGGTGGGGGGGGACCCGGGTGCAGGGACGTCCAAGTGGGGTCGGGGGGGGGGTACTCGGGACCGGGGTGCAGGGATGTCCACAGTGGGGTCCGGGAGGGGACCCGGGTGCAGGGACGTCCACAGTGGGGTCCAGGCTCAGATAGTAGGCACGTCCACACTGGGGTGCGAATGCGCCGGTGTTGGGTTCCCTTGCGCCCCTACCCCTCCCCCCCCCACTTTGGCAAAGCCAGCCAGGCTGGAGTGCTTGTCGAGGGTCCCACCCAGTCCTGGGCCCGCGGGCCCAGCACAGCCCCTGGGACTGCACGCACACCCGCCCCCTGCTTTGCGCTCAGCTGTGCAGCGACCTGGAGTCCCGTCCGCAGTGGAGCCTGACAGTCACAGGTTCTGGGGATCTGGACAACTTCGGGGCCCTGGGTCTCCCCACCTGAGGCAGCAAGGCGCGTGGAGGCCAGCCTCAGGAAGCCCGGACAGACAGACGGGGAGGGAGGGTCTGTTCCGCAGGCAGCGGGGGACCCCAGTGGCGGCCGCTGCCCAGGCCCCAGGAGCTCAGCGCCCCCTTTCACAGGCTGTACGTGGGGCCCCGGGCTGTGGAGGGCGGGGCCCAGGGGGCCAGTCAGGGAGCTGCCGGCCAGGAGCTGGGTCTCCAAGGAGGGAGGAAGGGAGAAAGTGGAGGAGGGGAAGGGAGGGGGAGGGGAGAGGAGGGAGAGGAGGGAAGGGGGTTAGAAAGGAGGAGGGACGAGGAGGAGGAGGAGGGGGGAAGAGAGAGGGGAGGGAGGAGGGGAAGAAGAGGAAGGCGAAGGGACGGAGGGGGAGGGAGGGGAGGGGAGAAGAGAGGGCGGAGGGAGGAGGGGAAAGAAGGGGGAGGGGGGCAAGAGGAGGAGGCAGGGACCGCGGGGAGGAGGCGCGGAAAGAGGCGTCGCGGGGCTGCTGGGCGGGGAGCCCCTGGGGCAGCGACCGCCCTCCCACCCCCGCCCCAGTAGCCTGACTGCGCTGCGGGCAGAGGGCGCAGGGGGCCGTGGCGCGGGGTTCCGCCGCACACGTTGGGCTGTCCTGTGCGCGCTCTGGGTCCCGGCTGGTCTCGGGCAGGCAGGGCAGAGCCCGCACCAGGCGCACGTGCGGAGCGCCCCGCGCCCAGGAGCCGACGGGACGAGGCTCTGGGTCACCGGGGTCAGCGTCAGGGTGGGTGGGTCTGCAGGTGTGCCCGTGCCCTGGAATGCGCCTCCGCTGACGCGGACGGAGGCCACACGCCCTGGCCCGGCCGGGACCGGGACAAGAGCCACTCAGGCCAGAGGGCCACACACTTCAGTAAAGGACGCGGTCGGTTTGCAGACCAACGTCCTCAGAGATCACAGGTGCCGAGGACTTGAGGCCATTCAAGCTCTGATGAAAGTCCTGTTTGCTCTGGGCCTGGGGTCCAGAGTGACAGGAACAGACAGCAGCCAAAGCACGGCCAGGCTCTCAGGATGTCCTCCCATCCTGTCCCCTGACCCTGACCCCGTGGTCACACTCAGGACACCCTCCTGTCCCTGTCCCCTGACGCTGACCCCGTGGTCACACTCAGGACACCCTCCTGTCCCTGTCCCCTGACGCTGACCCCGTGGTCACACTCAGGACACCCTCCTGTCCCTGTCCCCTGACGCTGACCCCGTGGTCACACTCAGGACACCCTCCTGTCCCTGTCCCCTGACGCTGACCCCGTGGTCACACTCAGGACACCCTCCTGTCCCTGTCCCCTGACGCTGACCCCGTGGTCACACTCAGGACACCCTCCTGTCCCTGACCACTGACCGCTGACCCCGCGGGTCCCCTCAGGACACCTTCCCGTCCTCTGGGAGGGTCTGGACCCTGCAGGTGGGGCTGCCCAGGACGTGTGGGGCACTCCCCCACTCCCACCACGCCCGTGCTCTCCCTGCAAGGGTCCTGCTAGGACGTGGGGGGTGCAGCCTGGGGCCCGTGTGGGGTTGGGCGTGACTGTCTGGAGGCGGCCCCTCCTCCTCGCGGGGGCGGGGGTTCCCGGCGTCCAATGGCGAGGCCAGAGCATTTTAGGAAGTGCTGGACTCCACGGCTGGGGGAGGTAGCCTCGCCGGAAAGTCCGCTGGCGAGTGTGCGGCGCTCGGTGAGTGCCTCCGGGCGGGTGGCGGGTCCCTGCGGGGACAGTGGGGACAGGTGGGGACGGGGTGGGGGGTCCCGGCCTGGGGCTCGGGCGGGGCGCGTCCTGGGCTCAGGCCTCGCCGGAAAGTCCGCTGGAGAGTCTGCGGCGCGCGGTGAGCGCCTCTGGGCGAGTCGCGCGTCCCTGCGGGGACAGTGGGGACAGGTGGGGACAGGGTGGGGGGTCCCGGCCTGGGGCCCGGGCGGGGCGCGTCCTGGGCTCAGGCCTCGCCGGAAAGTCCGCTGGCGAGTCTGAGGCGCGCGGTGAGCGCCTCCGGGCAGGTCGCGGGTCCCTGCGGAGACAGTGGGGACAGGTGGGGACAGCTGGGGGGGGGGGGTCCTGGCCTGGGGCGGGGGAGGGGCACGGCACGTCCTCCGGACCGGACGGGAAGGGTTAGCAGGAGGGGCCGCCAGAGGCTCGACTCCGGGCTCCGCGGCCGCGGGAACTCGCCGTGGTCAGCGCTGACCCGCTCCGGGGTGGTGAGGGCGGCAGGTGCCGGTGCGTCCGCGGACCCTGCTCTGCCGCTGGCGCAGGACTTAGCGCCCCAGGTGTCATCGCGGGTCCTTGGGGCTGGGGCAGAGCCTGCGTGCGCGCAGGCGGGCCGGGGAGCGTTGGGGGCCGTGAACCGGACAGAATGTCACGCGGGTTTGCCGGCGGCACGTCCGTCCTTTTATTCACCTAAGAGCTATTTCCTGAGTGCGACTGTCGCCAGCCACCACCTCCGGATGCGCCGCGTGGACACGGAGCCACCTCCCCGAAGGCTCACGAGTGGGAGGCTGCTGTGTCTCACCTGCTTTGGCCGGGAGCCTGCAAACCTGCCCTCACCCGGTTTTGTGCAATCAACCCCCTCCTTCCCAGGGCCCGCCCGAGCCCTGCCTTGATGTGATCAGAGAGGGTGGAGGCTGTCCAGCTGTCGAGGGGCTGGGCTCCGGAGAGGACATGGGGTGCTGGGGCGCCCAGGAGCTCTCGCAGGGGCTGGGGTAGGCGGAGGGGACTCAGAGTGCTGGAGCTCCCAGGACCTTCCCAGGGGCTGGGCTCATCGGAAGGGACTCGGGGTGTGGTGGATCCCAGACCTCTCCCAGGGGCTGGGCTGAGCAGAGAGGATTCGGGGTGCTGGGGCGCCCAGGACCTTCCCAGCGGCTGGGCTCATCGGAAGGGACTTGGGGTGTGGTGGATCTCAGACCTCTCCCAGGGGCTGGGCTCAGCAGAGAGGATTCGGGGTGCTGGGACGCCCAGGACCTTCCCAGGGACTGGGCTCGGCTGAGGGGCCTCGGAGTGCTGGTGCTCCCAGGATCTTCCCAGGGGCTGGGCTCAGCGGAGGGGACTCGGGGTGCCGGGGATCCCAGACCTCTCCCAGGGGCTGGGCTTTGGAGAGGACTCGGGGTGCCGGGTGCCCAGGATGTCTCCCAGGGGCTGGGGTCGGCAGAGGGGACTCTGGGTGCTGGTGTTCCCAGGACCTTCCCCAGGGGCTGGGCTCGGCGGAGGGGACTTGGGGTGTTGATGCTCCCAGACTTCTCCCAGGGGCTGGGGTCGGTGGAAGGGACTCGGGGTGCTGGGGCTCCCAGGATGTCTCCCAGGGGCTGGGCTTAGCGGAGGGGGCTCGGGGTGCTGGTGCTCCCAGGACCTCTCGCAGGGGCTAGGCTTGGTGGAGGGGACTGGGAGTTTTGGTGCTCCCAGGACCTTCCCCTGGGGCTGGGCTCCAGAGAGGACTCGGGGTGCTGGTGCTCCCACGACCTTCCCCAGGGGCTGGGCTCGGCGGAGGGGACTTGGGGTGTTGATGCTCCCAGACTTCTCCCAGGGGCTGGGGTCGGTGGAAGGGACTCGGGGTGCTGGGGCTCCCAGGATGTCTCCCAGGGGCTGGGCTTAGCGGAGGGGGCTCGGGGTGCTGGTGCTCCCAGGACCTCTCGCAGGGGCTAGGCTTGGTGGAGGGGACCGGGAGTTTTGGTGCTCCCAGGACCTTCCCCTGGGGCTGGGCTCCAGAGAGGACTCGGGGTGCTGGTGCTCCCACGACCTTCCCCAGGGGCTGGGCTCGGCGGAGGGGACTTGGGGTGTTGATGCTCCCAGACTTCTCCCAGGGGCTGGGGTCGGTGGAAGGGACTCGGGGTGCTGGGGCTCCCAGGATGTCTCCCAGGGGCTGGGCTTAGCGGAGGGGGCTCGGGGTGCTGGTGCTCCCAGGACCTCTCGCAGGGGCTAGGCTTGGCGGAGGGGACCGGGAGTTTTGGTGCTCCCAGGACCTTCCCCTGGGGCTGGGCTCCAGAGAGGACTCGGGGTGCTGGTGCTCCCACGACCTTCCCCAGGGGCTGGGCTCGGCGGAGGGGACTTGGGGTGTTGATGCTCCCAGACTTCTCCCAGGGGCTGGGGTCGGTGGAAGGGACTCGGGGTGCTGGGGCTCCCAGGATGTCTCCCAGGGGCTGGGCTTAGCGGAGGGGGCTCGGGGTGCTGGTGCTCCCAGGACCTCTCGCAGGGGCTAGGCTTGGCGGAGGGGACCGGGAGTTTTGGTGCTCCCAGGACCTTCCCCTGGGGCTGGGCTCCAGAGAGGACTCGGGGTGCTGGTGCTCCCACGACCTTCCCCAGGGGCTGGGCTCGGCGGAGGGGACTCGGGGGGCTGGGGCGCCGAGGAGCTCTCCCAGGGGCAGGGGCAGAGGCATCTCTTCAGGTGGACATTTCACGTCTACATGGAGACTGCCTTCATGCAGACAAACTAGTGCCCCGTTGGGCAGTTTCTCTGGGGTCTGTTGCTCCCTCCAGCTGGTAGGAACCCTAATGCCCCAGGGGCACATTCTGGGGTGGGGGGGGGGATTTCGTTACCTGTCAGCTGAAACTCACAGAGTGGTTTTCCTTGGAAGCAAAATGGTGAGCCCCTGGCAGATCTCAGGGTCCACCCAAGGCCTCTTCCTGGGGCCATTGAGACGTGGGCCCTGCTGGGATGGGACTGGGGAGGGCTCAGTTGGGTGGGACACGGCAGCTGGGAGAGGCATAGCCACAGCCCCTGCTCTGTGTGTCCTAGCTGGGGCTGACCACACTCCCAGATGAGGTCCAGCTGACACATATAGGGGGTCCTGAGGCGGGGCTACACGGTCCCTGATCTGCCCACTTTCCAGACACCTGCATGGCCGGAGGGCAGGCGGTGGCCCATCTGCCCCTGGATGGCACAGTTCCTTAAGGAATGTCTCCTGTGTGCATAGGCCAGCCCCAGACCACCTGGATGCTTGCTGCCCCCGCAGGAGGGCCGGGGTCCCACACTCACTCCTGCAGGGACACTGATGGACCGGGTGTGAGCTGGGAGAGCCCTGGGACCCACCATGAGGGAAGATGGATGGCAGGGGTGCTAGCTCTAGGACCCTCTTATGGACGGGGGTAGGGTTAGGGTTAGGGATCAGGCTTTTGTCTGCTGAGGCAGAATGAGAATCAATACTGTACTGTTGGCTGTTGGTGCACTCGACACAGTGTAGACAAGGAACAAATTTTTTCTAACCTCTCAGATTCTGGGACCAAGACCTGCAAATTAAAATGACAAAGAGGGGGGCGCCTGGGTGGCTCAGTCGGTTAAGCATCCGACTTCAGCTCAGGTCATGATCTCAGTCTGTGAGTTCAAGCCCCACGTCAGGCTCTGTGCTGACAGCTCAGAGCCTGGAGCTTGCTTCACATTCTGTGTCTCCCTCTCTCTCTGCCCCTCCCCTGCTCATGCTCTGTCTCTCTCTGTATCAAAAATAAATAAAAACTTAAAAAAATATATTTTAAAATGGCAAAGAGGGGCCCCTATGTGGCTCAGTCGATTGAGCATCAGCTTATGTCACAATTTCCTGGTTTGTGAGTTTGAGCCTCGCATCAGGCTCTGCGCTAACAGTGTGAATCCTGCTTGTGATTCTCTCTCTCTCTCTCTCTCTCAAAATAAATACATTAAATTAATTTAAAAATAAAATTAGATAAGATGACAACAGAGGGGAGCATCTGGCTGGCTCAGTCAGTGGAGCATGCCCTCTGGACCCCGGAGTCATTGGTTCAAGCCCCATGTCGGGTGCACAGCTTACGTTATAAATAAATAAATAAGTGAAATGCCAGAAGACAGATGGACAGGGGACAGGGTTTATTCTGAATGTTTGTAGAGGCCTTCCCAGAAGAGGAGTGGACCCAGGGAGACAGTTGGACGTTAGGCCTTATCTGCCATTTCACCAAAGGTTGATGAATTTGTGTGGAACTGACAAGCCAGGGTGAAAGGGCTGGGGGTTGTAGGGACCCTAAATCCTGAGAAGGTAGCTGGCTGGGGGAGGCTAAGGGCAGGGTCAGTGTTACTCCTTGAGGCTAGTTGTGCAGACCTAAGGGGGGTGCCCTCCCCTTCCGGGTACAGGGGATGGAAGGGGACGGCTGCACAGAGGGAAATTTATACCTGCTTGCAGGCGAAGGTTAGGGTTAGGGTTAGGGTTAGACGAGGAGGGAGGAGAGTTTTTCTTGTTTCTGCTTTTCTTCAGTCTCCTTCCGCTCAAAATAACCCTTAGGGTGAAATGGCTTATTTCCAGGGAAGCCAAGTCTGACCCCCTCACTGTACATACAGAGTTTCCACGGCTGGGGACGTGCTGGGGGAAGGGGCCACGTGGGAATCTGGTGGCGGGTCACAGCTCAACCCAGGATGGGCTCCTGTCTTTGGGGCTCCTTTTCTGGGCAGGCAATGTCCTGTGCCCACCTCGTCGGCTTATCTTGAGAGTAAATTACACCCCATGCGTGTTCATCACCTGGCAGATGCTGGGAAGACAGTGGCCAGGGCCGTAGGTTAAGGACCAGGAGACCTTCCCTCCTCTCCCCTAGCCCCAGACGTCTCCCCATTGCTTCTAAGGGAGCGCTGGCTTCCGTGGGAACAGATCTCAGATTCCCTGCACCACAGCCCAGCACCCCAACCCAGGGAGGCAGAGGGCAGGGTGCTGACCTGGGCCCCCAAGGCACCACCACCCCCAGGACTGAAGCCCTGCAGCCACAGACCTGGCCGACTGGCGTGTGAGCCCCTCTGCGCGGCGGGGGTGGTGGGGTGGAGGGATTAGCGCAAGACTGGAGCAGGGGGCACCGGCAGGGGGTAGGATGCACGCTTCGCCAGCGCCCCCCAGGAGAGTGGCTCTGGGCCCTTTGGTTTACGTCAGCAAAACTTTGTTTCCTTCCTCAGGTCGCACCGAGTGGCCCCTGATGGGTGGACAGGTAAGCGCTTCTGGCAACTTCCAGAGCTGCGGTACAAATGCAGACTGGATGTCGGCGCTGTGCCCCCTGCTCTGGGATGTGCCTCTGCACCACCTGTCCATCCCAGGTGAGGGCTTCTGCGTCCCCCAGGGGCGCGGCCGGCCATGGGGTGGGGCCTGAGTGCACGGAAACCGCAGGAACCATGCACGCATGCACGCAATATAGGCACACACACGCACGCACACAACACAGACACTCATGCGTGCACACATATGCACACAGTACAGGCACACACGCATGCATACAATACAGCACACATACACATGCACACATGCACGCACACATGTATGGACACAAGACAGACACATACACATGCACACAGAAACAGGCACGCGTGTGCACACATGCACACGCATGTACACAGACACGCACACATGCACCCAATACGGACACACATGCGTGCACACACACGCAGACAGGACAGGCACACGCATGCGGGAACACGATACAGACACACATGCGTGCACACACATGCACATAAGACAGACACACATGTGTACACATGCATGCACACAGTACAGGCACACACATGCACACAATATAGGCACACACATGCACGCACACAACACAGACACTCATGCATGCACACACATGCACACAGTACAGGCACACACGCATGCGTACAATACAGCACACATACACATGTACACATGCACGCACACACGTATGGACACAAGACCGACACATACACACGCACACAGAAACAGGCACGCGTGTGCACACATGCACACACATGTACACAGACACGCATGCATGCACACAATACGGACACACATGCGTGCACACACACGCACACAGTACAGGCACACGCATGCGGGAACACGATACAGACACACATGCGTGCACACACATGCACATAAGACAGACACATGTGTTCACATGTATGCACACAGTACAGGCACACGCATATGCACACACTAGGGACACACCTGCATGCACACAATACAGGCACACACGTGCACACAATATAGGCACACACATGCACACAATACAGACACGCATGTGCGCACACACACAATGCAGTCACACATATACACACACGTGCACACAATACAGGCACACACACGCATGGATGCGATACAGACACACACACGTACACATGATACAGGCACACATACGCATGCACACACATGTACACACAGACACACAGGCACACACACACCACATGCACACACATGCACCAAATGACCGTCTTCCCTTCTCCGTCTCCTTCGTTCTGATGTGGCCCAGCAGGCACGTGCACAGTCCCAGGGAGTGTGGCTGAGGGGAGATGTGATGGCATAGGGATTTGGGCTACTGCTCCCCCGCCAGTCTGTCCCTCTGTGTAGGGAACCCGCTAGCCCTTCAGCTGTAAGGACCGAGCACTGCGTTCCTGCGGGGCACCTCGAGCCGCCAGCTGGCCGTGAGCCATCCCTATCACAGGACCTGTGGGACCCTAGTTATGGTGCGGCCAGAGCAGCTGGCTGGCAGGTCAGGCCCAGTCGAGGAGGGCTGGGAGTGCAGGGGAGGGAGAGAGGGGCTGAGGGCAGAGGGGCAGCAGGGACAGAACCCCCCCCCGCCGGGGACAGAACCCTCCCCTCTGAGAACAGAATTCCCCCTCTGGGGACAGAGTCCCCCCCCTCTGGGGACAGAGCCCCCCCTCTGGGAACAGAACCCCCCCTCTCTGGGAACAGAACCCCCCTCTGGGGACAGAGCCCCCCCTCTGGGAACAGAACCCCCCCCTCTGGGGACAGAACCCCCCCTCCTGGGGACAGAACCCCTCACTCCGGGACGCCTGCCAGGCCTGCGCGGGGCACGACCTGGTGGCCCTGAGTCCTGCTGGGCTCCGTCTGGGCCCTTGCGGCTCCAGTGGCCCCGGGACCAGTGGCCGCCGCTCCCCACTGATGAGCATGTGGGCATTACCAGCCTTTCGTTTTTGCAAAAACGAAGGGCTGTAGTGGACCCACTCCGTGTCTCCACGTCCGTGCACGTGTGGTATCTGGAGATCCTCCCTCAAAAACAAGCAGGTGTCTCACCTGGGTACATTTTTGTAGTTTTTCAGATTGAGCCACGTTTTCACCCTGTCCTAGTGCTTTCCTTTGGGATTTTACGAAGACTTCTCAAAAACGTTTCAATCCTTGATTCGAATGCAGTTTCTCTTGATGGGGCAGGACCCAGTCTGGTTATTTCCCAGATGGCTGTCTGTTGTTTGTCAGCTGGACTCCCACAGTGGCCCGAGTCCCAACACCCGAATGACTTCACAGACGAGAGTCCCTGGGGGTCAGGCTGTGTCCCCGCTGGGCCCGAGGGGTGACCACACAAACCCGATACTAGGCACTGACCAGTGCCTACAAATTCACGTCCCGCATAGCCTCAGAACGGGGCCTTTTGTGGAAATAGGGCGTTTGCCGATGTGAGTAAGTGAAGGATCTGAGATGAGCCCATCCTGGGTCAGGGTGGCCCTGAATCCGATGGCAGGTGTCCTTGTAGGAGACAGAAGGGGAGACACAGACGCAGAGGAGAAGCCACGAGAAGACAGAGGCAGAGATGAGGAGGACGGGCCCACGAGCCCAGGGACCCCTGGAGCCCCAGAAGCTGGAAGAGGCAGGAAGGACCGTCTGCTGGAGCCTCTGGAGGGACTTGGGTCCCGCCCCCTTGGATCTCAGTGGTCCTGCCCTGCCTGGATATCAGACTTCTGGCCGCCAGAGCTGGGATACAATTAATTTTTGTTCTTTGAAGCCTCCCACTTTGTAAGGGAGCCACAAAAAACTCATATAGCCAATACATAATAATTGCAGACAAATGCAAACGTGTAAGTTAAAAAAAAATTACATTCTCTGTGACGTATATAGATTGGCCTGCAGTTTATAGTTCTATATTACAATATATATGTGAATCTATTTACATATAGGGGTAATCCATTTTTATATATAAGGATATATACTAGAAACGAAAAGAAGGCCCAACTGTCCAATTTTTGATCTACGTTTTCACTTAGCATAATATTGTCTGCATTTTCTGTATCCGCAACTATGGAGCCGCAGTATCGTCTTACTGGCTGTGTGCCCTCCGCTGACATTCGTATAGGAGTGTATGTAAGTGAGGACTGTCACTGGGCGTGGGGACCGTCCACTTCCCCATCGCAAGCTTCTCCAGGTGCATCCTGAGTCTTGGACTCTTGACCAGGTGGTGGGAGGGGAGCCCTCGCACTGCCCTCTGCCTTCATGTCACGCCCTATGGCCACGCCCCCGTCATCGGTGTCAGGAACCCCTGGCCACACCCACGTGCTCCAGGAGAGAGGTGTCACTGTGCTCTCACTCCCTGGTGATCACATCACAGGGCTTCCAGTTTGCCCTGGGGCCATTTTCCTTGTGGGAGGCGGTTTCCGGGTGGTTCCAGGGGATCTGCAGGGAACTCTTCTGGGACCAACAGCCACCAAGGGCCCAGGGCATGCTCTTCTTCAGGCCTGTCCCCTCCCCTCCGTGCCTCGCAGAAGCAGGTGGCCTCTGGGGAGCGTGTGGGAGTTTAGCTCCCTTAGAGGTCAGATCCGGGGAGCGGGGGCAGCTGTGGGCCGTAGGGGACGCCCCAGCACCACAGGGGAAAGGGCCCCTAGTCCCCAAGGCGCCGTGTCCAGGTGGCTGTGAAAGTGTCCTGGGGCCGCTGTAACAAAGGGCCACAATCTGTGTGGTTCCAAAGAGCTGTGTGAACTCACAGGGCCAGAAATCTGCACGGGTGTGACCTTTCAGTGCCCACAGGCCCGGCTCCTTCCGGAAGCCCCAGGGGGAATCCCTTTCTCTTTTCTCTGCTGCCTCCAGCCTCCGTCTTCTCCTTTCATACGTCTTCTCCTTTCACACGTTTGCGTTCGGGATTGTCCTCAGAAAGATTTCCTGGCACATTCCGACAGAGCAGGACGGCTTCGTTTTTCCAGCTAAGCCCGTAAACGTCGTGGGTTCCGCTGGATGGGACACAGGGCCCAGGAATCTCTCCTGATCTCGGTGCTCACTGATTTTGTCCAGCGAGCAGAACGCCCCCGTTATAACACCTGAGATGCGTGAAACTGCGTCCGTCTTTGAAGTCAGCGCTCTGATGCGTTGATCTGTGGAATCGGCAGCACCGGGTCTCAGCGATTCCGGCAGCTTCGCTTATTTATACGTATTTGTGCTTATTTACACGGACGTCCCTGTACAACACGCGAACGTTCGCACCCAGTAAACGTGCCCCTTTCTTCTTCAAGAGTTTCTGGAAAACCTTCACGGACGTCAGTGCAGACGGACATGGGGGTGTTTCTCCAGGTCAGGGGGGCACGTTGGTGGCTCTGCTGGATGAGGATCACTTGGCACAGGAAGGTCCCCGAAACCAGGGGCGGTGTTCCCCGCGAGGAACCGCGTGGTGTCATGTGGCATCTCCTCTGTGTCTGTGTCTGTCCTCTTGTGTCCCTTAAAAGGACACCCAGGTTTAGGGCCACCCTGGTCCTGGACGACCCTGTCCCATCGGCACGGTGGGCATGAGTTTGGGGCAGTACCCACCGCCGGGCACGGGGCTCCCGGTGGAGGGGGCTCACGGGGCGCCCGGCGGAGGGGGCTCCCGGGTGCAAAGTCCCCTCGGGTTTGCTTGCAGGGAGTCACGACACCATGACGTACTGCTTGGACAAGAAGTCGCCCATTGCACAGAGCCAGTCCTGGCTGCTGCAGCTGCTGGGCAAGGTCCTTCCCTGCATCACACGCCCCATCGTGCTCAAGTGGTCCACCACCCAGGTGAGGGGCGCGGGGCCCTGGGGCCGGCCGATCAGTGCCATCTGCCGGGTGGGTGCCCTCCCTGGCAGGGCAAACACTATTGAAAACAGACGTCCGGCCAACCCAGCCCAGCAGCCACAAACAACGCACGTCCCCGTGTCTTTGTGAGGTGTTTTGCCGGCTGGAGGCAGGCCCGCACGGGATCCCACCTCAGAGCCCCCAGTCCTGGGGAACCTCCTCTGGGCCGTGCCATTGTCCAGAGGCCTGTTTAGAGACGGGCACACGTTTGAAAAGGAGGAGAAAGAACCCACAATGACAGGTTTCTGCCCTGAATGCTCAGGGAGGGACAGGGAGGGGCCGGGTCCCCACATCCTGGGAGGGGTCAGTCTCCTGTCTGATTGGGGTTTGCTCAAACTCCCTGCAGGCCTCTGCTCCTGGGGGTCTGAGGGCATTGTGAGCACTGGGGTGGGGGGGTCGTCCTGGGGTAGGGTGTACATGGAGAGGAAGGTCCGGGTGACGTGCAGTCTGAGGGTGACCTGGGGCATCCCCGTGGGGGGTGGGGTGACCCACAGGGACCCGGTGGAGGGTGGGGAGAGCAGACCCAGGGTGACCCGTGGCGTCCTGGTGGGGGATGGGGAGAGCAGACTCAGGGAGACCCAGGGCATCCTGGTGGGGGGTGGGGAGAGCAGACTCAGGGAGACCCAGGGCATCCTGGTGGGGGGTGGGGTGACCCGGAGGGTCCCGGTGGGGGGTGGGGAGAGCAGACCCAGGGTGACCCGTGGCGTCCTGGTGGGGGATGGGGAGAGCAGACTCAGGGAGACCCAGGGCATCCTGGTGGGGGGTGGGGAGAGCAGACTCAGGGAGACCCAGGGCATCCTGGTGGGGGGTGGGGTGACCCGGAGGGTCCCGGTGGGGGGTGGGGAGAGCAGACCCAGGGTGACCCGGGGCGTCCCGGTGGGGGGTGGGGAGAGCAGACCCAGGGTGACCCGGGGCGTCCTGGGGGGGAATGGGGAGAGCAGACTCAGGGAGACCCAGGGCATCCTGGTGGGGGGTGGGGTGACCCGGAGGGTCTCGGGAGGGGGGGTGGGGAGAGCAGACCCAGGGTGACCCATGACATCCTGCTGGGGAATGGGGAGAGCAGACCCAGGGTGACCCAGGGTGTCCTGGTGGGGGGTAGGGAGAGCAGACTCAGGGAGACCCAGGGCATCCTGGTGGGGGGTGGGGTGACCCGGAGGGTCCTGGTGGAGGGGTGGGGAGAGCAGACCCAGGGTGACCCGGGGCGTCCCGGTGGGGGGTGGGGAGAGCAGACCCAGGGTGACCCGGGGCGTCCTGGGGGGGAATGGGGAGAGCAGACTCAGGGAGACCCAGGGCATCCTGGTGGGGGGTGGGGTGACCCGGAGGGTCTCGGGACGGGGGGTGGGGAGAGTAGACCCAAGGTGACCCGTGGCATCCTGGTGGGGAATGGGGAGAGCAGACCCAGGGTGACCTGGGGCATCCTGGTGGGGGAGGGGCAGGCAGCTGGCCGTATGGCCGTCACCGCACAGTGTCAGTAAGGGAGGAGAGGCACATGATGTTTTCAGGTTCTGGCAGCAATGCAGGACCCACCTGGGGAGCAGCCCAGCCCCCCACCGCCGCTTGTGGGGGGCTCAGGGGTCCGAATTCTCTGCTCCCTGGACGTGTGCATTGGAAACTCCGGGTTCCCGGAGGCCCCAGTCCTGGGCTCTGGTGCTTTGGAATCGCTGCGCAGCAGGAATTCAAGTCACGAGGGCAGCAGGAATCCCTCTGGGGACCTGCCTGTCTGGAATGTGGAGAAACCAGATTCCCTACTTGTGTGAGGTGTTTGCACTGGCCAGCCTGAAATGTCACCACAGAGCCCTGTGGGAGGGGTCAGCGGGTTCGCTGCCATCCTGGAGATGGGGTCCCGCGGTGCTGGGGTCCCAAGATGCTGGGGTCCCACCGAGCTGGGTCCCCGCGGTGCTGGGGTCCTGGGTGTTCTGGGTCCCATGGTGCTGGGGGCCTGTGATGCTGGGGTCCTGAGTGGTGATGGGTCCCAGCAGTGCTGGGGTCCTGGACAGTGCTGGGTCCCCACAGTGCTGGGTGTCTCAGTGCTGGGGTCTCCTTGTGCTGGGCCCTACACTGCTGGGGTCTCGTGGTGCTGGGTCCCCATGGTGCTGGGGTCTCATGGTGCTGGGGGCCATGAGGAGGTCTGGGTGGGGGTATGCTGTTGTAAAGTCTGGGTGCCTCCAGGGAATCGGTTGAGGAAATAACCAGAACCGCTGGTTCATAAGCACCGGCCACAGGAAAGCATATGGGGTGCGTCCACAGCCGGGAAGGTGTGCACACCGTGAGTTTGCTGCAGAACGCCCCAGGTCACACGGTGCCATCGCTAATGCACACCGTTCGGGGAAGACGCACCGGGAGGGCATCATGTTAAGTTTGTAGCTCACACACCGAGGGGAAGGGGCAGGAACGCCCCATCCAGCTCCAGGGAGGTTCTCGGCCGCAGCCCCCCTGTTGCGTCCCCAGGTGTAGGCAGGGATCCGTCCTGGGCGGTCAGACCGCGCGTGCGTCGTGTGACGACCTCCTCAGATCCCGCGGCTTTACTAATAGTGACCCCACGAGCACCTAGTTTACGTTCTGAAAAGACACCATATGCGTGTGAAGGGGTGTTTTACGGGAGAAAATGTGCACTTCTCAGTCCTGTCCGTCCACGACCTCAGCCCACCTGAGGCACAAGCCTGTGCCCCGGGGAGTAGCCAGCTGGGTGCTTTCCTCTCCCCGGAGTCGGCTCCTGCAGAGAGCTTGGGGTCCCTGAGCGAGGGCCGACCTGGGCGTCAAGGCCCCTCGCAGGTGGTTCTGCACGGTGGGGGGAGAGGGGGGCGCACCTGGCTGGACCTCCCCCCCCCCACACACAGTAGGGGACACGAAAGCCTCTAGGTAGCCTCCTGAGCCCGAGTGCTGCATGTTTCCACAGGGGGGCTCACAGGAGGGACCCTGGCTCCCTGCAGGGCCGCAAGGATGTACCAATTACTTCACTCTCGCTTTTTCCATTGTCACGTTGTGTGGGAGGGTGCGGCCTTTCCCTCCTTTACCCTCTCTGGATTGGATTCCTTCCTGCCTGTCCTTCTGCTGTTTGTGGCGTGGGGACGGTGCCCACCTCCGCTGACCCTCCTCCGCGCGTCCTGACCGCCAAGGGTGCAGGTGCGGCCCTGGGGGCCTGGCTCAGGGCTGCTGAGGCCCAGAGAGCGTTCCTTCCCGGTGCCTGCCCCGGGCGAGGGGGAGGCGGGACCCTGCGGGGCAGCGCCGAGGGGGCGTGGACGGCAGGACAGGGCCTCCCCAGGCTCCGTCTGTGGCTCACCGTGGCCAGTGTCACCCGAAAGCGTGTGCCCGAGTGCCAGGCGTGCGCGGCGTCCGGACCGCAGCCGGCACCTAGAACAGCTCTTGATTCGACCTCAGACAGCGTGGCCCAGAGGGGGGCATCTCCGGCCGGACCGTGAGCCCTGGAGGGGGGGGGGGGGCCGTGAGCCGAGGCGGGAGCCCCACGGCCCCCAGCAGCGACGACGGAGCTCTGTCCACAGGTGCTGGGTGTCACGGAGCAGCTGGACGCCGGGGTGCGGTACCTGGACCTGCGGGTCGCGCACATGCCGGAGGGTTCGGAGAAGAACCTGCACTTCGTGCACATGGTGTACTCGACTGCGCTGGTGGAGGTGCGGGGGGAGGGGCAGGGGGAGGGGGCGGGGGGGGCGGGGGAGGGGGATGGTATACACGACTGCGCTGGGGGAGGTGCGGGGGGAGGGGCAGGGGGATGGGGGGCGCGGGGGGGGGGCGGGGGGAGGAGCAGGGGGGATGGGGGCGCGGGGGGGCGGGGGAGGGGGATGGTATACACCACTGCGCTGGGGGAGGTGGGGGGCGGAGGGGGAGGGGAAGGTGCGGGGGGGGGGGGTAAAGTGGGAGGGGTGGGGGGCGGGGGAGGGGGATGGTGTACTCGACTGCGCTGGTGGAGGTGTGGGGGGTGCAGGGGGTCACCGGAGTGCTGGAGGCTGCAGCGGGGAGGCCTGCACGCGGTGATGCGCACCCTTGTGGGGTCTGGCAGTCCAGAGGTTATGCCTCTTCACCTCCTGGGTTTTGCAAACCTGGGGCCGCTTTTCTTCCTGCCTTTGGTTGGGGCCTGGGGCGTCTTGCACTGTCTCCTCCGCCGCAACCTGAGTGGCTCTGAAGTCCGAATAGGAGGAGTCACCGTCCCGCTCAGCCTGACTCCCCCCTGCCATCCAGGATGCCTGGGGCCGGGTGACACCATTCCGGGACCTCACTCCACATGCCACTTGCCGGGCTTTGCGTGTTCCCTGCACTTGCAGACTTCACACCTTTGCACACACGGTGCCCTGTGCAGTGAGGGTGCACACAGGTGGTCACACACACACACACACACACCCCTCCCTGTTCAGTGAGCATGCACATACGTGGCCACACACACACACACCCCTCCCTGTGCAGTGAGCGTGCACACACGTGGCCACACACACACACACACATGCAAGCAAGCATATGCCTCTCCCCGAGGATAATGGCTGGCGGCCCAGCGGTCGTTGGTGAGCATTGGCTATTTGTTGGCCCAGGACCCAGGCCCGTTTGCCCAGTGGGTTCTGTTTGTGGAACGCCCTTGGGCCTGTGGGAGTGTCCTCAGCTTCCTGGCCACCCTTGGGACGGTCCGACTGAGCCCCTCTCTCTCTTGTGCAGGACACCCTCACGGAGATCTCAGAATGGCTGGAGAGCCACCCCCAGGAGGTGGTCATCCTGGCCTGCAGGGACTTCGATGGCCTGACGGACAACCTGCATGAGTACCTAGTGGCCTGTATCAACAACATCTTTGGGGACATGCTGTGTCCCCGAGGGGTAGGAAGGGCCCCTTTGGCGCAGGTGGGGGGCAGGAGTATGATTGTAGACTCCCCTGCCTGCTTGGTTCTGCTGTGCATGATGGTGAGATAATTCCGGTGCTGGGGGTGGGGGCGCTGCTGGAGTGCTCTCTGTGATGCGCCCAAGGAGAAAGACCACGGCCCACCCCCCGCCCACAGAGTGCCCTGGCACCACTGTGCCACATACACAACCTGGGAGTGCGAGGTCCAGGCGGGGACGAGGCTGGGAGTGTGAGGTCCAGGCAGGGCCGAGGCCTGTCTCCCGGGCACGTAGACCCGTCTTCCCCCTGTGTCCTCACGTGGTCGTCCCTCTGTGCATGTCTGTGTCTTTACCCGCCCTTCTCCAGTCCTATTGGATCAGGGCTCATCCTAATGATCTGATTTTACCTCCGTTATCTACTTCAAGACCCCACCTCCAAATACAGTCACGTTCTGGGGTATCGGGGTGAGGACTTCAACTTAAGAATTCAGAGGGGACACGGTTGAGCCCACAACACACCTGGTCTTTGTGATCCAGATAATTGGTGCCATTTGCTGGCGACGGCTGGAGTGACCCTCCCTGGGTCTCCGGGAAGCTGAAAAGTTAACTCCATATCCATTTGGGGTCCATTTTACATCACTTTGTTGGGCGTTTCTCCAAGTTCGTCCTATGAGCCTGGTCTGGGGCCAAAACAAGACAGTGGGGCTGCTGTGACCCAGGGCACCCAGGTGCTCGGGGCTTCTGAGGGAAGGTGGCAGGAGCAGCTGTTAGGGGACAGACCGCCAGGCTGAGTCTCCAGAGGGAACGTCACAGAGGGGAGACGGAAGAGGGTGGGAGGTCCACGTACAAAATCACTGGTCCTTCGAGCACTGGTCCTTGTAGTAACACGTGCTTGACCTTCCTGACACACCTGGCTATTCGAGGGGCAGGGCCTCTGGGGGGTCAGCGTGAGCTCAGGGTGCTGTTGGTAACACTTCTGTCTGGGTCCCCGATATTCCAGAGGCCAAGGAGCAGTTGTAGATGCTGCCTGCCCCCCCGCTCATGTCCCTACTACAGGCACCCCAATGATGCCACATCCCTGCGTCTCTCAGACACCCTGATAACCGACCACCGTTGCTCTCAGACACCCCGATCCTCCACCATCAGTGTCTCTCACACTCCCTGATCCTCCACCATCAGTCTCTCACCCCCATCTTCCACCATCAGTCTTTCTCACCCTCTCTCCACCATCAGTTTCTCTCAGACACCCTCATCCTCCACCATCAGTCTGTTTCACTCCCCAATCCTCCACCATCAGTCTCTCACCCCCATCCTCCACCATCAGTCTCTCACCCTCATCCTCCACCATCAGTCTCTCACCCCCATCCTCCACCATCAGTCTCTCACCCTCATCCTCCACCATCAGTCTCTCACCCCCATCCTCCACCATCAGTCTCTCACCCTCATCCTCCACCATCAGTCTCTCACACACCCCGATCCTCCACCATCAGTCTCTCTCACCCTGTTCTCCACCACCAGTCTGTTTCACTCGCCAATCCTCCACCATCAGTCTCTCACCCCCATCTTCCACCATCAGTCTTTCTCACCCTCTCTCCACCATCAGTTTCTCTCAGACACCCTCATCCTCCACCATCAGTCTGTTTCACTCCCCAATCCTCCACCATCAGTCTCTCACCCCCATCCTCCACCATCAGTCTCTCACCCCCATCTTCCACCATCAGTCTTTCTCACCCTCTCTCCACCATCAGTCTCTCTCAGACACCCTCATCCTCCACCATCAGTCTCTCTCACACACTCAATCCTCCACCATCAGTCTCTCACCCCCATCCTCCACCATCAGTCTCTCACACTCCCCGACCAGTCTCTCTCAGGTACCCGCTACTCCTCCTTCCTCTCCAGGAGGTGCCGACATTGAACCAGCTGTGGACACGCGGCCAGCAGGTCATTCTGTCCTACGAGGAGGCGAGTGTCGTGAGCCGGCACAGGGAGCTGTGGCCTGGGATCCCCTACTGGTGGGGGGACCAGGTGAAACCCCAGGAGCTCATCCACTACCTGGAGCACATGAAGAGGTGTGGCCGCCCAGGTGAGCAGTGTGGGTCGGTCACACATGGCACCTGCAGGGCTCACACACACGTTATCGCCCACAGGTTTGCTTTTGGCTCTTGGGGAAGAACTTTAGAAGTCATGTGGCGTGTGTGTGTGCGCGCGTCACATGTATGGACACGTGTGTGGCTGTGTGCGCACGTGTCTTACGTGGGTACGTGTACATGTGTGCACGGATGCACAGAGGTACAGATAAGTCCATACACACGACGCGGTTTGAAGTGTTGGGGTTCTGAGCCGATGGCCAAGAAAGAACGGATTGTTGCGCTATCTTGGGTGCAAACAGGTGCTTTTATTACAGCGGGGGGGACAGGACTGTGGGCGGAACGGGGTTGTGAGGGGTGACTGATACTTGGGAGGTGGGGGAGGTGAAGGGAAGGAAGTTCCAGAAGGACTTTCATATGCTAACGAGGACTCGGGAGGCTGGAGGCCTGGCTATTGTCAAGCTAAGGTCATTTCCCCTCTAGCAACGCATGAACTTCAAGAGGGTAGGGAGTTGCTGGAGAGATGTTTCACTCTGAGGGTGTCAAGAGTTCGCCAGTGGCCGCAGGTTATAAGGACATTTAATACGCATCTCTGCCTCTGTTTCCCACATCTTTCCCCCCTGAACAATGTTGACTTTTAAATCTTTGGGTTTTTTTTTTAAATTTTTTAAACGTTTATTTATTTTTGAGACCGAGAGAGACAGAGCATGAATGGGGGAGGGTCAGAGGGAGGGAGACACAGAATCCAAAACAGGCTCCAGGCTCTGAGCTGTCGGCACAGCACAGAGCCCGACGCGGGGCTCGAACTCAGTCTCTCTCCCTGTGCCCCCTCCCTCCAACTCTCTCTCTCATCTAGAGGTAAAAATAGAAACAAACAAAACCAAAAAACTAAAAAAAAAAAAAAAAAAAAAAAATAGTATTTACAAAGACGTGTTGTTGAAACATAATTTTTCCCTGCAATTACCCTCATTTGGAGAAGTAGCCACGTCAAGACTCATCTGTTTGTAAACCGAATCCAGTGCTAATAAACTTGGCCTAATTATTCACATCACCTCAGCAGGAATAGCGATAAGCCATACAGATTTTTCAAAATTTGCTTTGCAAATTTCGTAAGGAATCTCTCAACTGAGCCAAGCGTAGCCTCTCCAGGCCAGAAGCCAAGCCAAGTACTTCCGTCAGACCTGCCTGCTGTACCTGGAGAATGGGGCCAACTCCTCGTCACGAGGTCCCCAAATATCCTGAGGTTCCTGCACCTGCCAGGAAGTGACCTGTACTCGCCTGGTGAGGCTGCTGGGAGCTCTGTGAGCAGGTACCCGGCCGACGTTTCCAAGGGGCTCGATGGCTCCGCGTTTCGTAAAGTCAACCTTAGTTCCTTAGAGCTGTCTGGTCATCTGTGAGTCTACACAGGTCACTCGCAAATAGGACATTCCGGAAACTTCAGGAATTTCGGGGCACCTGGGTGGCTAAGTCATTTCGGTCGGATGAGTGTCGACTCTTGATTTCGACCCTCCCCTGCTCAAGCTCGCTGGTGCAAAAAGAAAGTAAACTTAAAAAAAAAAAAAAACAGTTTAAGAATTGCATAGTCTCCAGAATAGTTCTAGCATTTGCCCTAAGACCTATTATTTATTTAATGATGCTTCCTGAGTCACCTAACGTACCAAAGAAGCAAATCTAATTGGTCAAAAAGACTTTATTTACAATTTAAATCTTGGGGAAGTTTGTTTAAAAAGCCTTAAAGAAGTCACAAAGCACACGCCTTAATAGGATTACCTACCATCACAATAAAAGATTCCAAAGGCAAGTGTGTAGGTTTATACAGTTATTAGCAAAACTTAGCTCTTTTAACACTGAGATTTAAGTAATCAAAGACCCGATAAACAAAATGTAGAAACTGGCTTTCTTGGCAGGTAACACAGAAAAAAAACCCCTTTGTTTACATGTTCTTATCAAAAGCAGGCTAACAATCCAAAAAAAAGTCCTTTTTTATAAAAGAGAAATCAGAATTTCAAACTCATACCAGTGTACTTTTAAAATCCCCTCATTATGGGGCGCCTGGGTGGCTCAGTTGGTTGAGAATCCAACTCTTGGTTTCAACTCACGTCATGATCTCACAAGTTTGTGAGTTTGAGCCCCACATGGGGCTCTGTGCTGACAGTGCGGAGCGTCTCTCTCTCTCTCTCTCTCTCAAAATAAATACACATTAAAAAAAATCCATGCATTTCAACTTTAGTCCTGACCACACACACAATTCCTTTCCAAAGATTTCCCTTCTTAAACCCTCTACACCTTTTTTTTCATCCAGTGTTGTTTCCCTTATTTCCATCAGGGTTAATTACATTTAGCAGCATTTTCAAAAATGTTTATTTATTTTTGAGAAGGACTGAGTGGGGGAGGGACAGAGAGAGAGGAAGACAGAGGATGTGAAGCCGGCTCCAGGCTCTGTGCTGAGAGCCGTGAGCCCGATGTGGGGCTTGAACCCACGAACCGTGTGATCATGACCTGAGCCGAAGCCAGACGCTTAACCGACTGAGCCCCCGGGCGCCCCATTTAGCAGAATTTTCCGTGTTAGAAACCTTAGTCTCCAGTGGACATTAACTGGTAACCAATTGTAAACTGTTCAGCCAGAAGTCTCTAGATGGCAGATTTATGAATCTAAAATTTAAAGCACAAATTAAATGAAAACATTTAAGCACAAAGCATGTTTTCCAGCAGATTTAAATGCCCTGAGTTTCTCTGCAGTAAGAAGCCGAAAAACCACAAACCTACGTTCAGTCATCAATCCATGCTTCAGGGCCACGTCCTATTAGGGAAAGGTCTGGATGTCCAAGGAATTCAGTCCAATTTGTCATCATCGCGGCAAAGCTTTAAAAGTCTCGGGTCACCACAGACGTTGAAAGCTATCTTAACAAGCACGTGTGAAAACTGAGACAGAAATCAAGCATCATTTTAGGTCGCCTTTTTGCTGACCAGTTGCGACAGAGATAACACGACCTGACCTCACCTTTACTGAGCCCGAATAGAATAGCAGCGTGGTATTTCAGGCTCATGAGTCTAAAGACAGGTGCATCTTAAGTAAACCGACAAATTCAAATTAGCTTAAATACCGAATTATATTCTGCTTGTGTCCATTTGAAAGTCAATCAGCTTGTTCCCCACTATCAGTTTTTCGGGGATGCGGGCAGGGATCTCTGACGTGGGCGCTGTGAGTCCGGGGCCGGTGTTTGCTCCTTGCGGGGAGGGGATGGGGAGCCCGGGCTCCGAGCTGGGCCAGGAACCGGTGGTGGGCCAGGAACTGGACCACCCAAGGTGGTGCAAAATAAGGAGAAGAGGCAAAAGAGGAGAGACGCCCCAGAAGGCAGAGAAAGGGCTTCCCGATGGATTCTAAGCCTCGTAGGCTCGGACAGATGAGCAGACACCGTGGGGTTTTCCACCACAGTGGACGCGTGCTGTTTTCACAGCTGCTTGGGAACATTCCAGAAAGTCCCCGTCCCGCGGCAGACTAACCACAGCTGGCTCCGATGATCGCGGCCGTTAGCCCGGGAAATGACTTCGGGAGAAGCCCCTGCATCTATTTGGCGAGGAACAGACAGGGTCAGCGTCCCCTTTGCTGGGACGGCCTGGGTGCCATCGGGAGGACGCCTGTCTACATAACTATCGCAAGGGAGTTTGCTGGCCTGGGCCAGACACATCCTGCCAGAGCCGCTTAGGTCCGGGCTGATGTGGAAAATGTTGGGGTTCGGAGCCGGCAGCCCAGCAAGCATTCTCGAGACGTTTTGGTGCAACAGGTGGCCTTATCAAAGCGCAGGGACCGGGCCGTGGGCCGGAAGTGCTGCTCTGGGACGGAGGAGAGGCTGGTTGTACACTCGTGTGAGCTGGGGGCGGTGAGGTCAAGGGAAGCGCCCAGAAGGACCTTCGTATGCTAAGGAAGATCGGGGATCCTCAGGGATCCTGGAGGCCCGGCTGGCGGCCGGCGTCAGGCTGCCGGTGTTTTTCCCTCCAGCGAAGCCTGAACGTTAGGACAGAGGACGTTCCCGGAGAAATCGCGGACTCGGCGAGCGCCGTCCAGTGACCGTCAGTGGGCCGCAGGTCGTAAGAGATTCCCTTGTGTCTGCGTTTCCTTTTTGCTTTAATTCCCCACGTCACGTACACACGCACGACGCACGTACGCACATGCACGAGACATCCACGTGCGTGTACGTACGTGGACACACACCTGTGGTATCGCTAGCGAGGCGCGGAGACTCGGGTCTGCAGCCCGCCCCAGCTCTGCTCTGCAGCTGTGCGACACGCGTCGTGGGCAGTGTGCTGTGCTCGCGCCCACACGCGCGGTACAGACTCCCACGCGTGCTGCACACGCGCCCACACGCATTCCACACGCATCCACACGCACCCACACGCGCGCCACACGCACCCACGCGTGCGCCACGCGCTCCACACGCAGCCACACACGCTTCACACACACCCACACGCGCTCTAGACGCACCCACGCGCCCTACGCGCTCCACACGCACCCACACGCGCTCCACACACACACTCACACGCGCTCCGCACGCACCCACACACTCCGACCATGCCTCCTGCTCGCCCTGTCCCGCCTCTGTGTGCTCACAAACCCGTTTCAGAAGCCATGTTGTAACCCGGGAGGCGGACACGAGGCCCGGCCCCAAGGCCCCCCGAGAAGCAGGGTGTGACGCGCTATCTCGCGCTCTCGTGTTTCTCCGGTTGACAAGCGTGCACTCTGAGGGCTAGAAGGAAAACCGTCGGCGGAGACACCGAACGTCTGACCGTGGCCCCCGGCCAACTCGCCTGTGGTGGGGGTGGGGGCCTCTCAGACCTTTGTCCAGGGGTTCCCACCCACACAGGGGCTGAGCCCCTCCCAGAGATTCTGCGCTGTGTCTGAGGATTCTGGGCCCCCCCCTCGAAACCCACTGGCTGACACGCGGTGTGTGAGTGTCCATTTGCCGCTGTGGCAAATAGTGGTTACTGTGTCCACCACACGGGTGGGACGTGCACGTCGCTGGGGACATTATTCCGTCCAGCACGTGGGACATCTCTGGGGACATTCGTGTGTCCGCCGCTCAGGGTCAAGGGGTGGACGTCTGTGGGGACATCAGTGTGTCCGTCATGTGGGGGGTCGGGGCATGGTCATCTCTGGGGACGTTATTCCGCCCACCTCACGGGAATTAAGACACGCACATCCCTGCGGACATTATCTGTCCCCATGCTGGGTGGCAGGAGTCTGGCACTGATGTGGACACGTGTGTCCCCGCCGTCGGAACCCTAATCTGCACGCGGCTCTGAGAGTCTGCTCAGAAGCGTGTGGACACGAGGGCGGGGGAGCCTGACGGCCGTGGCACCGGCTTCCTCTCCTTCCTGTTCCAGGCGGGCTGTTCGTGGCGGGCATCAACCTGACGGAGAACCTGACGTACATCCTGGCGCACCCGTCCGAGTCCTTGGAGAAGATGACGCTCCCCAACCTGCCGTGCCTGCGCGCGTGGGTGCGTGAGCAGTGCCCTGGGCCGGGCGTGCGGTGCACCAACATCATCGCGGGGGACTTCATCGGGGCGGACACGTTTGTCAGCGACGTCATCAGGCTCAACGACAAGCTGCTGCGATGCTGACACGGAGCACGGGCGCGGGGGGGGGGGGGGGGAGGTGGGACGCGGGGCAGGGTCCACCTTCCCCCATCCACGGAGCGCCCCCCGCGGGTGACACCCAGCCTCGCGGCTCCTGGGGGCGGGAGTGGAAAGCACACACTGGTGATCAGCAGAGACGTGTGGTCGAGTCCTCAGAGGAAGAAGGACCCGGAACCTGGGATGTGCTTCTTCCGGTTTAGCTGCAGCCGTGGCTTCTGTGGGCGGGTGCCGTGGCTGCCGTGGGGCATCCCCTCGCCTGGGGCTGTGGCGGCAGCAGGATGACGTATGCCATTTTCCCGGAGCTGCATAAAGCCCAAAAGTACCGCGTCTGTGGGGTAGGACTGGGCATGTCCCATCCACGGAGAAAGCCACTAAAACGGGGAAGAGATACTGTTGTTTCCGATGAAGCCACCGCACGTTTGCTTGTCCCCAGGCCACGGTTCCTGGGGCTGCTTCTACTCTGGCTTTTCCGACAGGGATGGAAGGAGCAGAGGGCCCTCGAAGGAGGTGTTTGGCACTCACTCCCTCACTTTCCAGACGCCTCCCTGGCGCTCTCTTCGAGCCAGTGTGGGCCCGCACGCGTGACGGGCAGCTGGGTGTCCACCCTGGGCGCTGCCGTGGCATCCTGGGGCCCGCCAGGAGGCCACCTCCAGGCATCCCCGGAAATTAGGCCAAGTGGTGCTGGGGTTTCCCCTCTCTGGCACACGTGCCATTCTTCTCCCAGGACCACGTTGGGCAGTGGTCAGTTTTCCAACATCCTTGTTCTGTGGTTTCTTAGGGTCTGTCTGTCCGTCTGTCTGTCTCTATTTGCCCAAGATGCGAACTCTATTTTGTTCTTTTCTCTGTTCGTGGTGCTCTGGCGTCTGGGGGCCTTGCGGCTCCCCCCCTCAGGGCTAGCGGGTTCCTAATCAGAGACGGCAACCACGGGCTCGGGAGCACACGCTCTATGCGAGCAAAGCAACGCCATCATCCAGCCCGCGCTCGCCAAGCCCACATGCATAGGCTTCGAGCTGACCCCTGAGCCGACACGGGCACGCGCTGGAGATACTGTGGGTTTCGGTCCAGCGAAACTGCAATAAAGTGCGTCAGAGGAATTGTTTGGTTTCCCGGGACATACAACAGTTGTGTGTTGACGAAGTAGTCTATTAACCACGCACCGATCGCGTGGTGTCCAGAAAAACAGTGCTCGTGCCTTCACTGAAACATACCGTATCGCTCAAAAAACAAAAAAAAAACAAAAAAAAAACAAAAAAAAAAACAAAAATGCGGGGCGCCTGGGTGGCGCAGTCAGTTAAGCGTCCGACTTCAGCCAGGTCACGATCTCGCGGTCCGTGAGTTCGAGCCCCGCGTCGGGCTCTGGGCTGATGGCTCAGAGCCTGGAGCCTGTTTCCGATTCTGTGTCTCCCTCTCTCTCTGACCCTCCCCCGTTCATGCTCTGTCTCTCTCTGTCCCAAAAATAAATAAACGTTGAAAAAAAAAATTAAAAAAAAAAAATGCTAACCATCTCCTGAGCTGTCGGTGAGTCCCCGCCACCGGGCAGAGATCACCTTAACGGACACGGTCGTAACGAAAACGTGGGAAACACGGCGAGAATGACCAACCTGGGGCGCAGACACAGGAAGTGAGGGGATGTGGTTGGAAAAGTGGGGCCGGCAGCCTGGCAGGGCACTTTAGGTTTGTGCAACATGCCGTGTCTAGGAAGAACCACGGGGGGGGGGGGGGGGGGCGCCGGTGTCCCGCTGTCACGTCTGCCTTTCCCACGGAAACTGCGTGGCCTCTGGCAATTTTCTGCCCCAAACGGGTCTTCCTTGCGGCCCAGGGGCAGCACACCCCACCCCCTGGGGCAACATACTTAGTAAATTCTCCTGTCCGGGAGTGAAAACCCCGAGGGTGTGCATGAGGCCGTGCTCCCCATGAGGGGCAGGACAGCATTGCTCCGCTTCCCGGGTACCCGGGGATCCAGCCGCGTGGACGCAATGTCACAAGTCCCGCGTTGCGCACACGACCTTGACGGTGCTGGCCCTTTCAGCTTCTCAGCCCAACGGTGAACCCCGATGGTGTGTGGGTGTTCCTCTCCCCTAGAAGGGCTCCCTGGGGTTCCTGTGTGTCTCGTGTTCCGGAGCATTCTGCCTCCGATGGAGGAGGACATTAGGCTTTCTCAGGGTAGTCTTGAAGACGACGCTTTCCTCCGTGTTGGAGTGTGTTCTCTTCAGGTCCAAGGGGTCATTTTCCAGAACATCCGCTTGTGTTTTCGGTATGCGGATGCCATCATTCCAGAAGCGGCCCGAGGCCCAGGAGCTGGAAGCTCGAAGCCCGCAGGGGACGGCGCCGGACAAGATGCTGCGTCCTCTGAACGCCCCGTGGCCGTAGTTCCTGGCCACGTCCGGCCCACGAGTACCTTCCGTTTGTGTCCGGAACGTTTGTGTCCGCCTCATTCGTGGATTTCTGTTTCTGTCATTCAAGTGACAGACACATCTGGGCAACACGGTGTGGAGGGCCCGGTGTTGAAGGAGCAGGTTCCCCGGGTCACGGGGAGGTTTCTTCACCCGCTCGCTGGGCCGCACTTTATTGTTGCTTTATAACTTAAAATCCTGGGTCAAACCTTTCAGTTTTCTGGTATTTGAAGTCTCTTCATGTGGACATGAAGCAAAGGTTCTGTACTTTATTCATTTTTTTAAATGTTTATTTATTTTTGAGAGAGAGAAGACAGAGTGTGAGCAGAGGAGGGGCAGAGAGAGGCGGGGGGGAGACACAGAATCCGAAGCAAGCTCCAAGCTCCAAGCTGTCAGTACAGAGCCCGACGTGGGGCTCGAACCCATGAACCGTGAGATCATGACCCCAGCTGAAGTCAGCTGCTTAACCGACTGAGCCACCCAGGCGTCCCTATTTATTTATTTATTTATTTTTTTTTTTTTCAACGTTTATTTATTTTTGGGACAGAGAGAGACAGAGCACGAACGGGGGAGGGGCAGAGAGAGAGGGAGACACAGAATCGGAAACAGGCTCCAGGCTCTGAGCCCTCAGCCCAGAGCCCGACGCGGGGCTCGAACTCACGGACCGCAAGATCGTGACCTGGCTGAAGTTGGACGCCCAACCGACTGCGCCACCCAGGCGCCCCATATTTTTAATTTAATTTAAATTCATTTAATTTTATTTTACTTCATTTTGTTATTTTTTATTTTATTTTGTTCTACAGTCTTTTAAAAAATTTGTTTCTTTACGTTTATTTATTTTTGAGAGAGAGAGAGAGAGAGAGAGAGACAGAGCGTGAGCAGGGGAGACGCAGAGAGAGAGGGAGACACAGAATCCGAAGCAGGCTCCAGGCTCCGAGCTGTCAGCACAGAGCCCGACGTGGGGCTCGAACCCACGAACCGTGAGATCATGACCCCAGCCAAAGTCAGCTGCTTAACCGACTGAGCCACCCAGGCATCCCTATTTAATTTTAATTTAATTTAACTTCATTTAATTTTATTTTACTTCATTTTATTTTTTATTTTATTTATTTTGTTCTACAGTCTTTAAAAAAATTTTTTTCTTTACATTTATTTTTGAGAGAGAGAGAGAGAGCGTGAGTGGGGGAGAGGCAGAGAGAGAGGGAGACACAGAATCCCAAGCAGGCTCCAGGCTCCGAGAGCTGTCAGCACAGAACCTGATGAGGGGCTCCAACTCAGGAACCATGAGATCATGACCTGAGCCGAAGTCGGACGCTCAACAGACTAAGCCACCCAGGCGCCCCTCGTACTTTATTTTTTTTTAAGATGTTATTTTGGGGCTCCTGGGTGGCTCAGTTAAGCATCAGACTTTTGATTTTGGCTCAGGTCATGATCCCAGGATTGTGGGACTGACCTTGTGTTGGTCTCTGCACGGAGAGTGGACCCTGCTTGAGATTCTCTCTCTGCCCCCTCCTCAGCTTGTGTTCTCCCTCTCTCTCTCCCTCTCTCTCAGAAAGAAAGAAAGGAAGAAAGAGAGAGAGAAAGAAAAAAGAGAGAGAAAGAAAAAAGAGAAAGTAAGAAAAAAGAAAGAGGGAGAGAAAGAAAGAAAGACAGAAGACTGAAAGTAAATAGAAAATACTAACCCAAAGAAAGCTGGTGGGTCTCTATAAATAACAAACAAAAGAGGCGCCTGGGTGGCTCAGTCGGTTAAGTGTCCGACTTCAGCTCAGGTCACGATCTCGCAGTTCATGGGTTCGAGCCCCGTGTCGGGCTCTGTGCTGACAGCTCAGAGCCTGGAGCCTGTTTTAGATTCTGTGTCTCCCTCTCTCTCTGACCCTCCCCAATTCATGCTCTATCTCTCTCTGTCTCAAAAATAAATAAACCGTTAAAAAATTTTTTTTTTTTAATAAAAATAAAAAATAAAAATGCTTATTTATCCAAAGCAGGCTCCAGGCTCCGAGCTGTCAGCAGAGCTGACCTGGGGCTCGAACCCACGAGTTGTGAGATCATGACCTGAGCCGAAGTCGGATACGTGACTGAGCCACGGAGCCGTCCCCCGCCCATACCCAAAGATGAGTGTCTGAGCCTTGTTATTTGAGGGACGCACTCTGTCAGAAGGATGTGCCTGGCAGGTGCTGTGGTGGCTGCGTGTGTGGACCACGAGCCCACGGGAAAGGAGGCCGTGTGGTTCGGGTGTGCGCACTGCCCTGTGGCTGCTGAATAAACGTTGGCGGAGTGAAGTACCATCAGGTGACGGTGTCTCTGGGTCACTCAAACCCGTACTTGGCCCTTCCCATGTCAGAATCGGGGTGTGGGCACCTCGGGGGTCGGCCGTGCCTGGGCCCCCTCCTTGGGGTGACTGCCTGCCTCCCAGCACATGGGCGTGTCCTCAGGGCCCGGCTGCTCGCGGCACAGTGGACCGGGCCTTGGGAGGGGAGAGGCCCATCCGTGGACAGAGGGGTCCTGGGGAAGCCTGGGTGCTCGTGGGGCAGGGGAGGCGGTCTTGGACCTGGTCCCCTCGGTGGGAAGACCGACGCCCTCTGTCCGGGGTCCCTCCCCTCCCATGGCCCTGATCTTCCCTCCTGGGCCCCCGAGCCCCTCCCCCAACCCCCCCATGCAGGCCCCCGAGCCACCCCCCCAGCCCTCTCTCACAGGCCCCCCTGAGTGCCAGCCACCTCCTCATCATGCCTGTAGGCACGCAATAGGGCGTCGGGACCCTGTGGCTCTGGGCCTTGGGGTGGGGCCTCTGGGACACTGGGGTGTGGACACTGGGGGGGGTGGCCGTGAGGAGGAGAGTGAGGGACCAGAGGTCTGACCCACCCGCACCCCCTCCCTGTGTCTCCTGCACGGGGAGGTGCTGCGGTGGTGAGAACAGAGTCGGGGGCTGGAAGGGGGCGGCCCTGGTGTGGGTCCCAGGCAGAGAGCCAGGCTGCGGGGCCTCAGGGAAGAGTGGGCACACACCAGGGGCGGGCAGGCCGGGCGGGACCTTGGGGGCTGGGGGCGGCCCGCGCGGCACACTCCCCTGCCCACGGCGGTCTCTTCGGGGTCGGCCAGTCTCCTGGCTCCAGGCTGGGCTGGGCTGCCCTGTCCACACCTCTGCCCCGTCCCCTGGTTTCTCCTTGACCTGTGTGTGCCCGCAGAGGCCTCAGGGTCGTCGGGAGACAGTCCTCGTTGTCGGGACACTGCGGTGGGGAACAGGGAGGTCTGGCAGCCCTGAGTTTATGGGGACCAGCGCCCGGGAAGCCCCAAGTGGCTCCTCCCACCCCCGCCACACTGGCAGGACCGTGTGCCTGGCGGCTGGCCCTTGAAAGACTCAGCAAGGCTGGTTTACAGATGCAAGAGCAGAGCTTTTAACATCCTGTAGCTGGAACAGCGTGGAAGGCAACCCACGCTCAGGTCACAAGCTCGTCCCGCGGAGTCACCCCGAGACCTGACCTTTGACTTCTGGCCGCAGGGGGGCGGCCACCAGCCTTTCGGGCCCAGCAGGGAGCAAGGCACCTGAGGGGGCGGGCAGGATGCCCGAAGGCGGTGCTGAGGCCACACAGCCTCCCTTCCCTCACTGGCTGGCTGACTCCGGGAAGAGCTTCCGGAACTTGCTGTAGGCAGAGCTGCTGATGACGACCCTGACGTCGGCCGCCCCAGCCTCGGGGATCACGTCCACGTCCTGCACCGTCGCCTCCTGGTGCAGCCAGCTGAGGAAGCGAGCAAGGGACACGTCTGTGAGGCGGGCGAGGACCCCAAAGGGCTGCGTTCCCAGGAACTGGTCCCAGGCAGAGCGCCGTCCCACAGAACGCTACCCCGGGAGCCCCGTCCCCTGTCCCCGAAGAGTCCCGTCCCCGCAGAGCCCTGTCCCCCAACCGCACACCGCCTTGCTGTCACTGGTGGGGGACCTACTGGCAACCAACTCCCCCGCCCAGCCGCGTGCCTGTCAGCTCATGGAGGCCGCGTGCCCCGCAGGCCAAGTCATTGACCCAGATTCGCTGCAGGCGCGTCAGACACCCCACACCTGCCCCGCGTGCTGGTGCCCTGCCCGGCCTTTCCTGCACCTGCTTGGCCAGCCCCACGCACCTCAGCTGTGCCCCCGCCAGCCGGACTCGGAGCGTGAGGACCTGTCTCCCTGTGGCTCTCAGGATGGCGTCCTCCAGCCGGGCCCTCAGCTCCGGGAGCCCGTGTCCCAGGAGGGCGGACACGGCCACGGCCTGGGATCCTGACGGGCTGTACCTGCGTCGGGGCGGCGGGCAGACCCCACTCAGCCCGGGGAACACCGAGCAGGGGTCCCCAAGAAGCACCCCACCCCCGCCCACGGGGCCTGAACTGTGACTGTGTCAGATGGTCCCAGGAGAGGAAGCGGCCCCGCTGGACAGGGACACAGGGACGGAGAAAACCTTAAGGCTGCGGTGACACAGGGGGGCCTGTGGGGGTGAGGAGTTCAGAACATGCGACCCCAGAACACGGCTGCGGTGACACATCCGGGACAAGGGCGCTGGGACCGCCCCTTTCCCTCCCGGGACCAGCAGGGGGCGCTCCGCGGAAAGCCGTGGGGCAGGCGGCGAGGGGCGGCCACAGGTCACCGGGCGCGTCACCAGTACCTGCGGGAATGAGGTCCGGGGGGAGGGGGCCAGGCCGGGGTCCACTCACCCGGGCACCAGGTCGACCTTGTTATGAACTTCCAGCACGGAGTCCAGCAGCGGGGCGGGCAGGCGCAGGCCCCGCAGGGCGGCCAGGACGGTGGCTTTCTGCAGCTCCGTCTCGGGGTGGCTCACGTCTCTCACGTGCACGACCAGATCCTGGGGAGCAGACGGGCCCCGTGCTGGGGACGGGGTTCCGGGGGGCACACCGGAGGCCCCGCGCCGGCCGGGGGCTCTCACGGGCACCGCACGGTGGGGTGGGAGCGGGAGCCGGCCCGGCCCCCTGGCGGTCCCCTGCCCCGGTGGCGGTGGGAGGCTCCCCGAGACAAAGCTGGCCCGGGCCCCACCCAGTGCCCCCTGCTCGGGGGTCCAGCCCCGGCCAGGCTGCCGCCCTCCACGTGGCCGGGGGCCCTGGGCGGCTCCCGCACCAAAGGCAGCAGGCACGCACCTTCGGGCTCAGCTAGGCCCCCCGACCCCCACCGGGTGCCTTGTTCATCATCCGCGGAACCCTGAGTCGGCGTTACTCCAAATTTTAAAGGACGCCTCTCCCTACGTTTAAGTATCTTTACAGGTAGGTGACCGATGCACAACTGGGAAAACGCGGGCATCTGACTGGTGCAGCCGTTTGGGCTGCGGTCATGACCTCACGGTTGGTGGGTTCAAGCCCCACCTCGGGCTCGGGGCGACAGCGTGGAGCCCGCTTGGGATCCTCTCTCTCCCTCTCTCCCAAGACAAATGAAAAAGAATTTGGAAAATGCAGCAAGAAGAAAGAGCTGCCTGTAATTCTGCCCCTGGGAACAGGCACCGCCCACATTCCAGAATGTTCACTTCCGGGTTTTAGATGTGCTTAAAATTAAAAAAAGAAAAATGTTTTACTTCAGAAACGTTCCAGATTTTCTGGAAATATGGCAGAGGGGGCACGTGGCCCTCACCTTGTTGCCACAGCCAACATTGGTCATGGCGTGTGCCACAAGCCGGGGGTGACCCCGGGGCGCACTTGTGACGACCCTCCAGGCTCTGTCCCGAGCCACTGGCCTCTCCTTTTCCGTCCTGGACACCACCCAGGACACTTGTCACATTGCCGGTCACCTGTCCTTGGCCCCT
This sequence comes from Leopardus geoffroyi, assembly GCF_018350155.1. Lineage (NCBI taxonomy): Eukaryota > Metazoa > Chordata > Mammalia > Carnivora > Felidae > Leopardus > Leopardus geoffroyi. The sequence continues at coordinate 68,389 of NC_059343.1, forward strand.
CTGAGCCCCGACCACGTTGAGCACCGTGCGGGCATTTTGTGGGACGCCCTGTAGCTGAGGTCGGCCTGGTTCATTCTCCTGTTTACACCACGGTTCGGGGTTTGGGGGCAAGACCACAGAGAGCGTGCCCTGAGTCCCCGCGGCCACAGCTGCGCACCCAGGTGACCTGAGGGCTGAGGGGCAGGCGCCTGGTCGCCCTGGACAGCGGCTCCACCTCCTTCTGTGAATTAGTCTTCAAAGGGGTCACCGGACAGGGCTCAGTCTCAGGGTGGCTTAGGCGCCGCCTTCCTGAGGGGGTGTGTGTCCGGAGACCTGGCCCCCGGGTTGTGTCGTGTGAGGGGACCCGGCCCCCACGCTGTGTTGTGTGTGAGGGGACCCGGTCCCCAAGGCTGTGTTGTGTGTGAGGGGACCCAGCCCCCGGGTTGTATCGTGTGAGGGGACCCGGCCCCTGGGTTGTGTTGTAAGGGGACCCGGCCCCCACACTGTATCGTGTGTGAGGGGACCCGGCCCCCGGGTTGTGTCGTGTGTGAGGGGACCCGGCCCCCACGCTGTGTTGTGTGAGGGGACCCGGTCCCCAAGGCTGTGTCGTGTGTGAGGGAACCCGGTCCCCAAGGTTGTGTCACACGTGAGTGGATCTGGCCCCCAAGCTGTGTCACGTTTGCGGGCCTTCGCCCCCACGTTGTATTGTGCATGAGGGAATCCTGCCCCCAAGTTGTGTCATGTAGGAGGGGACCTGCTACCCAGGGTTATGTCGTGTGTGAAGGTACCAGATCCCTATGTTGTGTCACGTGTGAGGGGACCCGGTCCCCAAGGCTGTGTCGTGTGAGGGGACCGGGCCCCAGGTTACACAGCTGTTTTAGGTAATTTGGCCTCTGGGATCATCCCACACTCACCGAATGAGCCACGTCTTCTAGGGTGGCGGAGAAGGACTCGATCAGGCCGTGGGGCAGCTGGGAGAGGAAGCCGACGGTGTCCATGTAGATGACGGCCACGCGGGAGGGCAGCCACCCCGCGTGGGCTGTGACGTCCAGTGTCGCAAACAGCCGATCCTGGGGCCGGACGGCGTCGTCACCCGTCAGGGCCTTGATCAGCGTGGTTTTTCCTGGGAGGTGGGTCACAGGGGACGCGCCGTGTGAGAGGCCCCGTCACCACACGTGTCCCACCTCGGCAGCAGTCGAACCCACGTGCATCTGGCCGAGGGGCGGCCGTGCGTCGGGAGGTCTCTGAGCTCCTAGTCTCCGCCCCGTGTGGTCAGAGAACCTGCCGTTCTCCGTCACGCTCGCGGCCCAGAGGGCCAGGGCCCGGGGTACGAGTGCCCGTATGCAGGACGGCGGTGGTGCGGACGGGGTGGTGACGGCCGAGGAGGGGGTGAGGGCACCCGTGCACACGAGGATAGTACAGACCCGGCGGTCACGTTTGTGCACGCGTGGGGGACACGTGATTGGCATCTACGTACACGAGGCAGGTTCTCCGCGTGTCTGCGATGCAGTAGGTATCTGCGTGGCGGAAAGGTGATGGTGTAGACAGGGGCCGTGGTGCCTCTGGGGCATGTGTGTTGTCTGTGAGGTGGGCTGGGTGTCTGTGTAGACAGAGTGCTGGTGGTGGAGTCGAGGTATGCGTATAAGGCGGACCGGATGTTGGTGTAGACGGAGTGATGATGGATTGGGGCGGGTATACGGTGTGTGAAGTAGGCTGGGCGTCTGTGTAGACGGGGGTGTTGGCGGAGTTGGAGTTGTATAAGTTGGACTGGACATCTGTGTAGACGGGGTGGTGGTGAAATCGGTGTGTGTGCGTGGGGGGTGGACAGGGGTGACAGCGTTAACGGAGTGTGGCGGTGTAGACGGGCAGGAGCTGTGTGTGTCTGCAATGGCCCCAGAGGACGCCCCCTCCACTCAGCCTTCCTGCAAGAATGCGCCCGTGTGTGCGCCTGGCCCCCGTGTTCGGGGCCACGCCGGCACCACGCCAGCTCATGGACATTACTGGTGGCCACTGGCTTCAGCCCGCCCCACAGGTGAATGAGGAGATGACCCGGTAGGGCGGCCCCACCTGGACACACAGGTGCCCTCACCACACAGGTCCCGGGGCACGGACTCCTCTGTGCTGGTGAGCCACGGGCCGCGGGCGTAACCTAGCAGTACTGAGTTCGGTAGCCTCGGCGGAGCTCCAGAAGCTCGGTGCTGACGCCGCCGTGCGGGCGCACTCGCCGTTTCCCACAGGGTGAGAGCCTGTATCTACCCAAGCGGGATTCTCTGCAGCTGCGGTGCCCCCGCACTTTCTGTTCCAGGTTTTGTGGGAAGTTCCCTCCCTCCTTGAGGACAGGGAGCTGGTGGCGTGAGGCTGGTGGGGACCTCACGCTGGCAGGGGAGTGGACCTCGTGCAGCCCGGCACCCGCTGGCGGACCGGACCCCGACGGTGAGGAAGTCGCACCTGCCGTTGTCTCCCTTTACCGAGCACAGCCGTGAGCTCAGGGCTTCGGGACGAAGGAGACCCGAGGTTGCGTGTCCTGCAGACGATCGCGCTGAGCGCACACGTTAAGCTAAACCACGAGCCCTGTGGTGAGGTCCTACTGCGCACAGTCTGAACCACTTGTATCCTTCTAGGGGCCTGCCCACCATGAATGGTCTTAACACCGTCACCCTTCTGTCTCTCTGAGTCTCAACACACCTGTAAGAGAAGGGAGTGCAGTCCGCTGTCCAGCACTCGATGACCACGCTAGTGACCTGATGGGGCACCCGCCGTGGGCCCTGCAAATGCCCCGGGGACATGAGCCACGCTCTCCACCTGTTCTCATCATCCGTCGGCCCTCTGAATCCCAGGGCCTTGTTGCGTTTGTGAGCGGTTTCTCCCCAAATGCACTAGCAGGGTGGTGGGGGGACGGTGGACCCCCCAGAAGCCCCCAGAACTTCTCTCACCGCAGTTTGTGTATCCCACCATGGAGACCACAGGAAACTCCCGCCGTCTGCGCTGCCTTCCCAGGAGACGCCTTTTCTCCCGAAGTCTGTCCAGGGCCTTCCGAATCTTCAGCTCCTTGTCCTTCAGCAGGCGCCGTTGCACCTGCACGAGCGATTCTCCTGCAAACACCCAACACGGCGAGTCGGTGAGCACACTCGCAGAGACGTAAGAGCAGGGTGAGCCACGCGGGTCCCCGTGTGCGTTGTGGACAGGCATTCTGCCGCTGGGACCCTCCCCCACCCCCGCCGGCCTGCTCTTCTATACTGCCCCAGCACCTTCCTGTCTGACAGATGGCTTCACCCAGTGGAGGGTGGCCTCGCCTCCGGACTTCTGCCCTCTGAGGTCACCTGGGCTCCCCTTTATTTGGGAGTAAGGGAGAGCCTCAGAAGGACAGCCCCCATGATATCCAGAGCCACCTGAGCGGTGCCCCAAAGACACATCTACATCCTGACCCCTGGGACCTGTGAACGGGAACTCATTTCGGGATATGGTCTGGGCGCATATAACTGGACAGGGATCTGAGGGGGTCATCCTGGATCAGCGTGGCCCTAAATCCAAAGACAAATGTCTGCATAACATAAGAGAAGACAGAGGAGAAGCCGTGTGAAGACGTGAAGACCCATGTGGGAGGGACGCAGCCACGCGCCCAGGGACGCCTGGAGCCCCAGAAGCTGCAAGAGGCAGGAAGGACCCTCCCCTGGAGCCTCTGGAGGGAGCACAGCCCTGCCCACTTGGATCTCAGTGGCCCTGCCCCCCCCCCCAGATCTCAGACTTCTGGTCTCCAGAGCTGACAGAGTAGATTCCTGAGGTTTTAAGGCTCTGGCTTGTGGTCCTTCATTGCAGCCACCCCAGCAGACCACGTAGATATCCTAGTTTGTGTGAACGGGACCATGCACGAGGTCACATGCAGCCCCACTGGGATCTTTCAGCGCTGCTGTCCCCTTCCTAAGGGTGGCTGCCGTGGCATACCCCCTTCTGAGCACGCGGTGACAAGACCTTACATTACCTGACCCCATGATGTAGCGTGAGCCTCCTCCCCGCCCATCCAGGCAGGCGGTGCTGCTACTCAGGTGGGACCTGCCGTGGAAAGGGGGCGTCTCAGTAGACGGGGTGACACGTCCGTGCCCATCTAGGGGGAGCGCACCAGGTGACAGCACACAGACGCGAGGGTGAGATGAGAACTCTGGGTGGAGAGAGCGAGGCAGGGGGTCTTTCCTCCTGCCTGGATCTTCACCGTCACGGAAGGGGGGGGGGGGCCCACAGCGGGGTGACCTGTCCGGGTAGGCACGCTGCTTGGACAGGAGCCTGACAGGCCTCGTCCGGGAGGGCACGGCCAGCCCTGCCTTCCGTCTTCACCGCACCCCAGGCAACGGGTCGGACACGCGACTACGCGAGCCGCGAGAGCTGGGGTGTGCCCCGAACCTGAGAAGGGGGAGCTCAGCCAGCGCCACCTGCAGCCGGGCCTCCTTCGTCCGGGCGTTGCAGCGGAAAATGGAAAGAACGACGGTGAATCGGTCAAACACCTGCACGCCCCAGGCGGCCTCCAGTTCTTTCTGGAAACGGAGGGAGGGAGTGAGGGCATCTGCAGCGGTGTCTCGGGTGAAGGGGGCCTCCGAGACGGCGTCGGCAATCCCAGGGCCTCCTCCGTCCGACCCGACTCCCTCGGCCCGGAGCGTGGGAAGCGCCCTGAGACTCCCGCGTACCTTGGTGGGCGGGGCCATCCTCTCCACATTCAGAAAGACCGCGGTGATTTCTGGCAACGCTCTGATTTTCTCTGAGGAAAAGAGAAGGTTCGCTCGGACGTCAGGGCTCCATGGGGTCTGTCGTGGGGCCGACCCTGGGCTCAGGCTGGCTGTGGTCACCGGGTACCCCTCGACTCCCTGAGTGCGTATTTGGGAAGTCGGGTGTGTGAGGCAGGGGAGGGGAGGACCGGGGTCCCTTCGGGGGTCGGGGGTCTTGCACACTCAGGTGACACGACCCCACGGGGTCTGAATGGCTCCATGACCTGTGGTGACAGAGCCGGGCGGTGAGCACCCCCTCAGCGTATCCGCAGGGCTCGCCGCTCTGAAGTGTGACACCCCCGGGGGTCCCTGGAAGGCAGGGTTCACACACAGCACCCTGTCTGCGGGGAGGGCCGGGCTGGGGTCCCGGGGCCGGTTTCCACCGGACTCTAAATTGCCCCGACGGCCCCATCGGGCACAGTTCAGATTGCGATCGGGGCACGGAGGCGTTTTTGACGTCTGATCCAAGTTCCTGTGAGGACGCCTCTACTCGGCCCAGACGGCGAGCCCCACCGTTCCTGCTCCAGGAGGAAGAGAGCCAAGGAGCAGGGCCCACCTGTCAGGTGCCGCAGGGTCCCTCTGCCGAACGCGACCTTCCCGTCGGCTGTTCTGGCGGGCACCACCATCCTTTCCACCACCGACCAGCGGTCCAGCGTGTGGACCAGAGATTCCGCCTCCGCCACCTGCCGGTCAGCTTCGGGGAGACACGGGGCCAGGGTGAGGGACACACCCCTGCGAGGTCAGCCCCGGGGCCCCGTGCTCCCCAGCTCGGATGGCTGCCCGCACGGCGGCACAGAGGTCCGGACGCAGCACCCAGGCAGGCGCCTGGTCCGAAACACGGCTGTGTGCCTCCAGCCCCAGACCGTTGCGGCCTCCGCTCACGCTGGACGCCAGGGGCTGGGCAGATAACGGGACGTGGGCTCGGTGAGGCCCCCGCGGTCTGTCGTGACCCAGCGGACAGCGGGTCTCGGGACGGAGCCCAGGAACTGGCTACATTCATCGCCTGCAGGGTGGGCTGTGAGCCCCCGCTTAGGCAGGGAGTGGGGCGCTGGTGCCGGTGGGTCCTGGGGCTTGGAGTCCTGGCTGCTGCCGACAGGGCCGAGGGGGGCTCGGGGCTCTGTGACACGGAGGCCGGCGTGCTGGGTCCCACCCCTGTGACACTTGTCCTAAGCGCCCGCTGTGCCCCAGTGCGGTCCGCCCTCTCCCGGCGGCCGCCTTGGAGCACAGAGTCCTCAGGTTCTCCTGAGGGACCTCGCTGGTCCTCCTCACCTCGCCCCTCTGGGTGGGGCCCCCCGACTCGCCTCCTTAACCGTCACACGTGGGGCATCGGCAACCCCCACAGACGCGGTCTTTCCTGACCTCCGTGGGGGGCCACGTCCCCACTCAACCGTGGATCACCGTGCAGCTTCCCACAACCCCCCTGGCGGTCCTGCTCCTGCGGCCACTCCCACAGCCACCGGCCTGGGGGTCTGGTCGAAGTGCCACGTGGGACCCCCAACGCTAATGCTCGGGGATCCACCGGGTGGGGATGAAACCTGAGGACACTTGTGTATTCACAGATCACATGCACGGGCTCACTCACAACTGGACCCTGCGCGCAGGACTACGGAGGCTTCCCCCACCCCTACCTCCCCACCCCTGCACCACAACTCCCCACCCCTGCCCCACACCTCCCCTCCCCGCCCCACACCTCCCTACCCAGCCCCATACCTCCCCTCCCCATACCACGCCAGCCCCTCCCCACACCTCCCCTCCCCATACCTCACCAGCCCCTCCCCACACCTCCCCTCCCCATACCTCGCCAGCCCCTCCCCACACCTCCCGTCTCCATACCTCCCCACCCCTGCCACATACCTCTTCACTCCACACCTCACCACCCCTGCCCCACACCTCCCCTCTCCCACCCCACACCTCCTCAGCCCCCACCCCACACCTCCCCTCCCCTGCCCCACATCTCAGCACCCCTCCCCTCCCCCCTCCACACCTCCCCTCCTTCCCCTTCCCACCCCTGCCCCACACCTCCCCACCCCTGCCCCACATCTCCCCTCTCCTGCCCCACACCTCCCCACCCCTGCTCACCCCTGCCCCACACCTCCCCTCCCCTGCCTCACACCTCGGCACCCCTGTGCCACACCTCCCCACCCCTGCCCCACACCTCCCCTCCCCTTCCTCACACCTCTGTACCCCTGTGCCACACCTCCCCACCCCTGCCCCACACCTCCCCTCCCCTGCCCCATACCTCCCCACCCCTGTGCCACACCTCCCCACCCCTGCCTCACACCTCGGCACCCCTGTGCCACACCTCCCCAGCCCCCGCCCCACACCTCCCCTCCCTGCCCCACACCTCCCCTCCCCTGCCTCACACCTCGGCACCCCTGTGCCACACCTCCCCAGCCCCTGCCCCACACCTCCCTTCCCCTGCCTCACACCTCGGCACCACACCACTGAAGACCAGTTGACACCACTTCCTTGTTCCCCATCTATCACATCCGGCCATTAGGAGAAAATTACAGGGTATACTGACAGGTGACAAACGTGATGTAAAGACACAGAGCAGCATCAGAGCCATGGAATATGGCAGGAATGCTGGAATTATCGGACCAGGAACTTACAACAACTATGAGTCATATGCTAAGGGCTCTGACAGATAAAGGAGCCGGCACGCAAGGACAGATGGGCAACGTAAGCAGACAGATGGAAATTTGAAGAAAGAGCCAAACAGAAATGCTGGCTGTCACAAACACTCCAACGGAAAGGAAGAATCTGCTGATGGGCTTATGAGTGGGCCGGGCAAAGCCAAGAAATGAATCTCTAAGCTTGAAGACAGGACTAGAGTCGTGATGAAGAAATTCCGACTGTGAACGACGTAGAGAAACTGAGAAGTCAAGCCACAGACTAGAAGAAAATATTTGTAAAAAACATCTGAGAAAGGGCTGTTATCCAGAAGAACTCTTAAAACTTAGCAGTAAAAGAAGAACTTGAGGGGTGCCTGACGGCTCAGTCGGTCAAGCTTCCGACTTCGGCTCAGGTCATGATCTCGCGGTTCGTGAGTTCGAGCCCCACGTCGGGCTCTGTGCTGACAGCTTAGAGCCCGGAATCTGCTTCGGATTCTGTCTCTCTCTCTCCGTCTGCCCTTGCCCTGCTGGCACTCTGTCTCTGTCTCTCAAAAACTGAATAAACATTAAAAAGTGTATTTTAAGGGGCCCCTGGGTGGCTCAGTGGGTCGAGCGTCCGACTTGCGCTCAGGTCATGATCTCGCGGCTCGTGAGTTCGAGCCCCACGTCGGGCTCTGTGCTGAGAGCTCAGAGCCTGGAGCCTGCTTTGGATTCTGTGTCTCTCTCTCTCTGCCCCTTCCCTGCTCATGCTCTGTCTCTGTCTCTCAAAGATGAATAAACGTTTAAAAAAAAATTAAAAAAAAAAAAAAAACTTGATCAAAAGCTGGGTCAAACAGGACGCCTCAGTGGCTCGGTCGGTTGAGGGTCTGACTTTAGCTCAGGTCACAATCTTATGGTTTGTGAGATCGAGCTCTGCGCGGGGCTGTCAGTGGGAGTTGGCTTGGGGCCCTCTGCCCCCTCTCTCTTCACCTCTCCCGCTCCCGCTCTCTGAGAAATAAACTTTAAAAAAATTTATAACAAAAATATAAAAAAACAAAAGCTGGGCTGAAGACGTAACACACACTTGACCACAGAAGCTGGGGAGAGACGCTCTGTACCATATGTGGTTGGGGAAATGAATGCACGTTACCTCGAGAGCCATGCACACCTGTGAGGCTGGCCCAGACGCAGAACGCGGACAACACCTGACACTGGTGACACGGGTGCAGCAAGAACCCTCCTTCGTCGCCGATGGGAACCCAAAGTGGTGCAGCCGCTGGCAAAGCAGTTTGGTGCTTTCTTATAAAACCAAATGTGCTCGTACCAGAGGGTCCAGCAGAATGCTCCCTGGTATTTACCCAAGTGAACAGAAACTTAGGTCCACACAAAGCTGCACGTGGATGTTTACAGCAGCTTGGAAGCAACCTTGATGTCCCTCCGCAGGTGGATGAATAAATACACTGGGGGCCATCCAGACAATAGGGTCTTAGCACCACCAGAAACAAATGAGCTGTACGGCCACAGAAACTCACGCAGGAGCCTTAGATGCATGCGATTGAGCGACAGGAGCCGGTCTGAAAAGGCCGCGTAGTGGATGATTCTAACCCTATGACGTTCTGGAAAAGGCAGAACGAGGCACATAGTAAAAACATCTGCACTTGCCAGGAAGGGGGTGGGGTGAAGCATGAACAGGAGGGGCAGTGAAACCCTCTGCAGATTCCTGTAATGATGGACCCGTGATGTTGTACGTGGTCCAGACCCACAGAGCGTGGAACACCGAGAGTGAATCATACTGTAAACCGCAGACTCTGGGTGATTCCGTGTTCACGTAGGTTCCTGGATCGTGACACGTGTCCTGCTCTGGTGTGGATGCTGGTAACACACGAGGCTAACCAGGTGGGACAGGAGGTACGGGGAACCCTCCGTACTGTCTTCTCAAGTTTCCTGTGCAACTAACACTACTCTAAAAGGCTTTAAAAGAAAAAACAAGGAACATAGCGCTGAGATGGAATGTTCTTGAACAGGAAAGTTCACAGGAACAGAGAGCAGATTCGTGGCTGTGAGGGACGGGATGGGGATGCGATGCAAAGTGGCTGGTATTAAGGGGACAGGGCCTCCTTCTGCGGCCCCCACCTCCCCACAGCCACCCAGCCAGCCTGCTGGGGGTCGCAGGCCGTGCTCCCTGGAGGACCCCTCTCTGGAGACTGTCCTCACACCTCTGTGCCTGCCCCTTCCCGCTGTGGGCTCTGGTCTTCCCAGGCCATCCAGGACCGCTCTCCTGAGACCCTCGAACCACGTTCTCACCCACCCGCAGCACGTGGGCCCAGGAGGTGGCTCTCTGCCGTGAGTGCGTGCTGTGCCCCGAGCCTCCAGCTAACTAACTGGCTGTTAGTGACTAGGGGGAACGATGGCGGTCCCAGGCAGCTGCCCTCGAGAGGGCAGGCAGACAAGGGTTTGCGGTTCCGGCTATAAAGTGCATGCACGATGACCATCTTCTTGCGCAATCTTTAGTATTCAGTGGTTACATAAATGAAAATGCTGCACAGTAAGGTACTTAAGGATCCGTCTCACACACACACGAACACACACAGACGGAGCACGCTGGCTCCAGACTTTTGCTAGATTCTTTACAGGAAAGAACGGGTAGGACACAACACACGCTGCAGGGGAGAGGAGGGCTTAACCAGGGAGCAGGCAGAGAGGGGACAGGGCCAGGCAGCAGGGGACTGGGGCTGCCTCCAGCAGGTTTAGGGAGATGGGTGGGGGCGTTTCCGTGCTGCGCTTGGCGCCCCGCCCCCTCAGCCCCAGTCCTCCGAGTCTCCGCCCCCGACGCCCCGCCCCTCCCAATCTCCGCCCCCAGAGCGCCAGCCCTGAGCTCTGGACTTGGAAGCCCCGCCCATCCTAATCTCCGCCCCCAGTCAGTCCCGAAAACCCCGCCCCCTAGTCTCCACTCCCGAGTTCAAGTGCCTACAGCCACGCCCCCCCACTGAGCCCCAGCCCGATTCTCCCGAGGCTCCGCCCCCTGGAAGCCCCGCCTCTCAGAGTCCCCGGCCCCGCCTCTCAGAGTCCCCGGCCCCGCCCGCGGCGCAGTTCCTGCGCACCTCGGGTCAGCTGCGGCTTCCCGGGTCCCCACTTGACCTCAGGGTGAACCAGGCACACGCGCTGGGTCCCCACCGGCAGCAAAGGGTCCCTCCTCAGCAGCTCCTCCTCCTCTTCTTCCTCGTCCTCGGCATCTTCCGGTTCCTCCACCTCTCCCGTTCGGCTTCTCGGGCCATCAGCCGGTGGGCCCCGTCCTCCGCCCCCTCGCCCCTTGAGGTCCCCGGGGCCGAAGGCGGCGAACGCGCGCTCGGGGCAGACCAGCAGCGGCGGCGCGGGTCTCGGAGCCCGGCGGCCGAGAACCACGCGAGACAGCCAGGCCGCCGGGCGGATGGCGGCCCGCAGGGCCCACATCCTGCGCTGGCCGGCACGCTATAGGGCGGGGCCTCGGGGGGGCGTGTTCCCATGCGAACTCCCCATTGGCCGCCGGACGTCACGTGCTCGCCGTCGCTTGATTGGCGCGAGCGATCCCGGGCTGGCAAAGCTTGGGACTCCGCCGCCGCGGGCTAGCTTCGCTTCGGCGGAGCCTGCTCGGCGGATGCCCGCGCCGGGTAGTTCCGCCAGCGAGCAGGCGCAGGCATCCGACCCTGGGCGGGCGCTTCCCCACACCAGTCTCTCTCCGGCTTCCGAGCGGGATCTTCCCTCAGATCCGAGTGGTCTGGTCCTGGGGGCCTGAGTGCCCCCGCAGAGGTCCCACATCCTGCGAGGGGGTCCGAGGCTGCACTGGGGGTGGGGGTGCCTCCACATCCTGCCATGGGGGTCCGAGTGAGGCCGCGGGGGTCCCACATCCTGCCTTGGGGGTCCGAATGCCGCCTCGGGGGTCCACATCCAGCCTTGGGGATAGGAGTGCTCCCTCGGGGGTCCCACATCCTGCTTTGGGGGTCCGAGTGAGGCCGCAGGGGTCCCACATCATGACTTGGGGCTCTGAGTGCGCCCCCAGGGTTCCCACACCCTGCCTTAGGGGTGTGAGGGCTTCCCCTGGGGGGTCCGAGTGCTCCTCCAGGTTTCCCACATCTTGCCTTGGGGGTCTGAGACCTTTTCGGGAGTCCGGAATTCTGCCTTGCAGGTCTAGTACTGCCCTGGAGGGGGCGGGTCCCACATCCTGCCTTGGGAGTCTGAGCCCATCCCGGGGGTCCTACATCCCGCCTTGGGGGTCTGAGCCCATCTCGGGGGTCCCACATCCTGCCTTGTGGGTCTGAGCCCATCTCAGGGGGCCTGAACTCTGCCTTGCAGGTCTAGTACTGCCCTAGGGGGTCATACATCCTGTCTTGTGGGTCCAAACCCGACCCTAGGGTCCCACATCTTGCCTTGGGGTCTGAGTGCTCCCCAGGTTCCCACATCCTGTCATGGGGTCTAAGTGCAGCCGTGTGGGTCCCAATCCTGCCTTGCGGGTCAGAGTGGTCCCTCGGGGGTCCCACATTATGACTTGGGGGTCAGACTGCTCCCTCAGGGGCCCCACATTCTGTCCTGGGGTCTGAGTGCTTCCCCATGGGGGTCCCACATCGTGCCTTGGGGGTCTTAGTGCTGCCCCAGAAGGGGGTCCTACATCCTGCCTTGGGGGTCTAAGTGCTCCCACAGGGTCCCACATTCTGCCTTGGGGGTCTGAGTGCTGCCCCGGGGGGGGAGGTCCCACATCCAGTCTTGGGGGTCCGAGTGCATCCATGGGGGTCCTAATCCTGCCTTGGGGGTCTGAGTGCTGCCCCTGGGGGGGTTCCACTTCCAGCCTTGGGGGTCGAAGTCCTCCCTCAGGGGTCCCACATCCTGCTTTGGGGGTCCAAGTGCTCCCCCAGGGCCCCACATCCTGCCTTGGGGGTCCCACATCCAGTCTTGGGGGTCAAAGTGCTCCCCCAGGGCCCCACATCCTGTCTTGGGGGTCTAAGTGCAGCATATGGGTCCCCATCCTGCCTTGCGGGTCAGAGTGCTCCCTTGGGAGTCCCACATCATGACCTGGTTCTCTGAATCCTCCACGGGGGGGGGGGTGTCCCCACATCCTGCCTTGGGGTTTGAATGTGGCCACGGGGGTCCCAATCCTGCCTTGGGGTCTGAGTGCTCCCCCAGGGTCCCACATCCTGCCTTGGGGTGGTGGGGGTCTCACATCCTGCCTGCAGGCGGAGTGCTCCCTTGGGGCTTCCACATCCTGCCTTGGGGTCCGAGTGTTCCCCCAGGGGTCCTACATCCTGCCATGGATGTCTGAGCCCATCCCGGGGGTCCCACATCCTGCCTTGGGGTCCAAGTGTGTCCTCGGGGTTCCACATCCTGCCTTGGGGGTTTGAGCCCATCTCAGGGGTCCTAACATTCTGCCATGAATTTCTGAGCCCATCCCGGGGGTCCCATATCCTGCCTTGGGGTCTGAGCCCATCTCGGGGATCCCACATCCTGCCTTGGGGGTTTGAGCCCGGCTCAAGGGTCCTAACATCCTGCTGTGGATGTCTGAGTCCATCCCGGGGGTCCCACATCCTGCCTTGGGGGTCTGAGCCCATCCCAGGGGTCCCACATCCTGCCTTGAGGGTCTGAGCCCATCTCAGGGGGACTGAACTCTGCCTTGCAGGTCTAGTACTGCCCTAGGGGGTCTTACATCCTGTCTTGGGGGTCTGAGTACTCCCTGGAAGGGGGTCCCACATCCTGCCTTGGGGGTCTGAGTGCTCCCCGGAAGGGGGTCCCACATCCTGCCTTGGGGGTCTAAATGCAGCTGCAGGGAACGCAATCCTGCCTTGCGGGTTGGAGTTCCCTCGGGGGGTCCCACAGCATGACTTGATGGTCTGAGTCCTCCTCCAGGGGGGTTCCCACATCCTGCCTTGGGGGTCTAATTGCTCCCCTAGGCATCCCACATCCTTCCTTGGGAGTTTGAGTGTGGCCATGGGAGTCCCAATCCTGCCTTGGGGATCCGAGTGCTTCCCTGGGGTCTCACATCCTGCCTTGGGGTCCAAGCCCATCCTGGGGGTTCCACATCCTGCCTTGGGGATCCAAGCCCATCTCGGGGGTCCCACATCCTGCCTTGGGGGTCTGGGCCCATTCCGGGGGTCCTGCATCCTTCCCTGGGGGTCCAGGCCCATCTGGGGGTTCCATATCCTGCCTTGGGGGTCCAGGCCCACCCCAGGAGTCCCACATCCTGCCTTGGGGGTCCGAGCTCATCCTGGGGGTCCCACATCCTGCCTTGGGGGTCAGAGTGCTTCCTTGGGGGTCTCATATCCTGCCTTGGGGGTCCAAGCCCACCCTGGGAGTCCCACATCTTGCCTTGGGGGTCCAAGCCCATCCCGGGGGTCCCACATCCTGCCTTGGGGGTCTGGGCCCATTCTGGGGGTCCTGCATCCTACCCTGGGGGTCCAGGCCCATCCTGGGGGTCCCACATCCTGCCTTGGGGATCCAAGCCCACCCTGGGAGTCCTACATCTTGCCTTGGGGGTCCAAGCCCATCCCAGGGGTCCCGCATCCTGCCCTGGGGGTCTGGGCCCATTCCGGGGGTCCCACATCCTGCCCTGGGGGTCCGGGCCCATCCTGGGGGTCCCACATCCTGCCTTAGGGGTCCAAGCCCGTCCCGGGGGTCCCGCATCCTGCCCTGGGGGTCTGGGCCCATTCCGGGGGTCACACATTCTTCCCTGGGGGTCCGGGCCCATCCTGTAGGTTCCACATCCTGCCTTGGGGGTCCAAGCCCATCCCGGGGGTCCCACATCCTGCCTTGGGGGTCTGGGCCCATTCTGGGGGTCCTGCATCCTACCCTGGGGGTCTGGGCCCATCCTGGGGGTCCCACATCCTGCCTTGGGGATCCAAGCCCACCCTGGGAGTCCTACATCTTGCCTTGGGGGTCCAAGCCCATCCCAGGGGTCCCGCATCCTGCCCTGGGGGTCTGGGCCCATTCCGGGGGTCACACATCCTGCCCTGGGGGTCCGGGCCCATCCTGGGGGTCCCACATCCTGCCTTGAGGGTCTGAGCCCATCTCAGGGGGCCTGAACTCTGCCTTGCAGGTCTAGTACTGCCCTAGGGGGTCTTACATCCTGTCTTGGGGGTCTGAGTACTCCCTGGAAGGGGGTCCCACATCCTGCCCTGGGGTCTGAGTGCTCCCCAGAAAGGAGCCCCACATCCTGCCTTGGGGGTCTAAATGCAGCTGCAGGGAACGCAATCCTGCCTTGCGGGTTGGAGTTCCCTTGGGGGGTCCCACAGCATGACTTGATGGTCTGAGTCCTCCTCCAGGGGGGTTCCCACATCCTGCCTTGGGGGTCTAATTGCTCCCCTAGGCATCCCACATCCTTCCTTGGGAGTTTCAGTGTGGCCATGGGAGTCCCAATCCTGCCTTGGGGATCCGAGTGCTTCCCTGGGGTCTCATATCCTGCCTTGGGGTCCAAGCCCATCCTGGGGGTCCCACATCCTGCCTTGGGGATCCAAGCCCATCTCGGGGGTCCCACATCCTGCCTTGGGGGTCTGGGCCCATTCCGGGGGTCCTGCATCCTTCCCTGGGGGTCCAAGCCCATCCCAGGGGTCCCGCATCCTGCCCTGGGGGTCTGGGCCCATTCCGGGGGTCCCACATCCTGCCCTGGGGGTCCGGGCCCATCCTGGGGGTCCCACATCCTGCCTTGGGGGCCCAAGCCCGTCCCGGGGGTCCCGCATCCTGCCCTGGGGGTCTGGGCCCATTCCGGGGGTCACACATTCTTCCCTGGGGGTCCGGGCCCATCCTGTAGGTTCCACATCCTGCCTTGGGGGTCCAAGCCCATCCTGGGGGTCCCACATCCTGCCTTGAGGTTCAAGCCCATTCCGGGGTTCCACATCCTGCCTTGGGGGTCCAAGCGGAGCTTTGAGAGTCTCATCCCATCACTGGGGGTCTGCAACTCGGCCTCAGGGGCCCCAGTTGCTGCGTTGGGAGTCCTCGCCAGTTCGGAGGAGACTCAAACTTTGCCTGGCATGTCTGAGTCCATGATCTCAGGTCGTACACTGCTACGGGGGTTCATGTTCAGTCGCATGGGTCCCGTACTCTGCCTTGGGCACGTGATGCTGACTTTGGGCTTCTTCCCCAGTGCTGCTTGGGGGTCTCAATTTGGCCTGGTGACGGCGGGGGGCGGGTGGGGATGCTGAAGTCTGTGCTGCTAGCCTGGGTGTGTCCCTGGGGGTCCCAGGACCTGCCTGGGGATCAGAAGCTGGCTGGCGAATGTGGTGTGGGAAATGAATGCGGAGGCCAGTGGGCCCAGGAGGGTGAGAGGTGGTGGGCTGCTGGAAGGGAGGGCCCCTCCTGTTCAGACCGTTATCAGTATATTCTCCAGGAGAAATTCAGAATGCGTGGTGTCGAAAGGGTCACATGCATCCCAGCTGTCACTAGGGGCTTCTTGTTTTCACAGAAGAGCAGGTTTAACGGGAATGTTCCTTTTTAAGTGTCTGCAGAAAGCCACGGCCTTTCCGATATTTCGGTGATGGTGACGCTCGTCATTCTAACATGCACGACGAAGGAGGGGACTCGTAGGGACACGTGGCCCGAAGAGGCAGGGGAGGCCTGGTTGCTGTGTCGGAACGGGGGTGGGGGGATTGAAAGGAACGTTTGAGGTGGTGTCACTGTACTGGCAGGAACTGTCCTGTGCACCCCCCGAGCCAGCGTGACCACGTTGGGCACGGTTGGAATTGAGTTGAGCTGTCGTGCGTCTGTCTTAAAGAAAATGGGCGAGCTTGGGATCTCGACCCGGTGTCGCCAGTGACGCCCCCACGGGCCGTGAGTCCTGGGTGCCATTTCCTTGCTGATGGAATCAGAGTGTGGATTAGAACCTACAGTAACGAACGCACAAGTGTGTGTGTGCTGATGGCGTATATCGTTCCGGGGCCGGTCCCCCAGCCCTCCGCCCTGTCACACGGCTTCCGACCGCCAGCACAGGGCACGGGCGTCAGTGAGTCCGCGGAGACAGCACGGGGCCTTGTGTCCCAGGGAGGGTGTCTCTGCGGGGCCTTGCTCTGAGATCCTGGGGCGAAGCTTCTCTGCAGCGGGAGGCCGGCTGGCGATCGCACAGGAGCTCGCTGTGGTCCTGTGACGCCCCCTGGCGTAAGATCCGGGCAGGTCCCCTCCTCCAAGCCCTGCCTCCTGTAGACGGAGTGCAGTCTTACTTGGGGGAGCAGACCTACCGGAGCTCGCGTTTCCAGGGCTGCGCGGGGCGCCAGGTTCTTAGCCGCACTCAGACCTCTCGGCTTCCTCGGTTCCCGTCGCCGTCCGGGCCGCATCGCCAGCGCTGTCCCCTGGAGCCTGCCTGCCCGGCGGTTTCTGGGGGTGGCTTGGGGAGGGACGACGGTGAGGATTAACACTTGATAATGAGGTAACGCATTCTTTTTACTCCTTTACTATTGACACTATGCCCTGAGGCTGCTGAGGGGGGTGGTAGACGGTTTCCTGCTAAGTAAGTTCATCCTACAACCTCACCTCCGTGCAAACCCAAAGCTGTCTGCAGACTTGATTCAGCAGACAGCCCTCGAAACGTCTAGTGTGTGTGATAAACGGCGTAGATGTTGGCGTGAAAATGGTGTTGAGGCTCTCTCCTAGGAGAGAGGAGACAGGTGCCAGTCGCCTGGGGTCGTGGCGCTGTGAACACAACACGGTGGGAGGGGGCTCGCACAGCCGTGTGGAAAAACCGCTCGCGTTTTGCCTTCGTGTGGAAAGTATCCCATTTTCCCGATTCTCAAACACCCGTGGTTGTTAAGATACACCGTGGATTGGATGGGGAGATGTGTCCTGATGTGGCAGGAGCCCCGAGCCGGGCACAGTTAGAATCAGGGACCGCCGGTCATTTAACCCCCTTCCCAAGCATTCAGAGACGGACTGTTTTGTCCCCTCTGTGAGCCGAGCCACTCCCCATTTCTTGGCATTGTCTGACTTTGGGTGCTTTCTTTCCTCTGCTGACAACAATTTAAAAACGTCGAATTTTAAGAGCGTGTGCTGAAAAGCCCCAGCGTGTGGAACTGCCTGTAGCTCGGGAAAGACTCACCGAGCAGTGGGGGGGGTGGCTGTGTCATTACGTGGCTTGCAGCCTCAAGGGCTCCACGCAGCCATCTGACTTTTCTTGTGTCTCAGCGAAAGGTCTGGCCAAGAGGAGGGGAACCTGATGCCCGTGTGCGATGGCGGTGGCCAGGACACTGTGTCGGTAAGTGCCGGTGCTGACGGAATCCGTGGCCACGATGATACACGCTTGTTACGTGGGCCTAAGATGCGTGTTTCCCTCTGGGGTGGGGGGGGGGGAGTGACACGCTCATGCAGATGGCAAGGTGTAGACAGGAACGCGGGAGGAAACACGGATCCCTTCTAATCTGTCCCAACAGCGGTCACTAGTAAGGTTTTGCTACAGGGGCACCTGCGTGGCTCGGTCGGTTGAGCCCCCCCCCCACTTGGGCTCAGGTCACGATCTCGCGTGATCTCGCGTGAGTTCGAGCCCCGCGTCGGGCTCTGTGCTGAAGCCTCGGAGCCTGGATCCTGCTTCGGATTCCGTGTCTCCCTCTCTCTCTGCCTCTGCCCTGCTCACGCTCTGTCGCTCTCTGTCTCTCTCAAAAATAAATTAAACATTAAAGAAGTTTAAAAAAAGGTTTTCCTGTATATTCTTCTAGTTTTCTTTTCTTTTTTTTTTTTTAAAGCCATCTCTATGTCCAAACTGGGACTCGAACTCACAACGTGAGAGCAAGCGTGGTGTACCAGCCACGTGTCCCTCTTCTAGGCTTTTTATGCACGTACACACACACGCATGTGTGTATTTGCGTATCTGTGTGCACGCATGTGCATATATATATCCTAAAATTTAATAAAAAATGAGTTCGAATTGTATATATTGTTTTATAATTTCTTTTTTTATCTTATGAAATTTTAGGCTTAAGGATGTGCCTGGCTGGATCAGTTGCCACACCATGCAACTCTTCTGTTTTTGTTGTTATTTGATTATTTGTTTAATTTTATTTATTTTTGAGAGATTTGAGAGAGAGAGAGAGAGAGAGAGAGTGTGCAGGCAGGGGAGGGGCAGAGAGAGAGGGAGACACAGAATCCGAAGCGGGCTCCAGGCTCCCAGCCGTCAGCACAGAGCTCGACTTGGGGCTCGAACCCACGAACCGTGAGATCAGGACCCGAGCCAGAGTCCGACGCTCAACCGACGGAGCCACCCAGGCGCCCCACCCCCGAGCATGCAACTCGATCTCAGGGCTGTGAGTTCGAGTCCCATGTTGGGTGTAGAACCTACTAAAAAAAAAAAAAAAAAGCAGAAACAAACAAAATAGGAAACAAGATTTGTAAGTTTCACCTGTCTCCTGAGTATCCTTGGAGTGAGTTTGCACTGCTGTGTAGACAGCAATGACAGACCACAGGGTGGTCTGCGGGCACGTAGCAGTTTAGTTAATAACCCCTCACGTTAACCGGGCTCGTCATGTATACATGGGGGTGCGACCACAGTGTCTTGAGGTTGCTGTTTTCCTGCTGTCACTCCTGACTTGACAATGAAAATACGTGGCGGCCCGAGTATAGCTGGGGTGGCTGCTCGGGACCTGAGATGGTGAGGGTTGGTCATCGTGGCCTCGAATGTGCGTGCGAGTCTGCAGAGTTGGTTCAGGAGCACGCGGACGGGCGGGTTAGACTGAGGTCCCCATGGCTTTAAGCCGGAGCGACGTCAGGGGTCATGCGTGCCTGGGTGTGTGCAGGGCTGGGCGTGTGCAAAGCCCCCCAGGGCTGTGTCCCCAGGACGCATTAGTAGCACTGCGGTTGGCTGTTTACAGGCCACACATTGTGCTTCTGGGGCTCCACTTGGTGGTCCCCTCCCCTGATCCTGCTGTGTCCCCCTCCCCACGACCAAAATACATGCCGTTTTTAATTTATTCGTGCTGGTCCTGGAGAGTCCAGCTCGTTTTTGTTTCAGACGCTTGGTGTGAGGGGCACCCGGGGGGCTTAGTCGGTGAAGCATCCGACTCGGCTCACGTCATGATCTCACGGCTCGTTGAGTCTGAGCCCCACGTGGGGCTCTGTGCTGCCGGCTCGGAGCCCGGAGCCCGCTTCGGATTCCGTGTCTCCCTCTCTCTCTGCCCCTCCCCTGCTCACGCTCTGTCTCTCTCTTTTTCTCTCAAAAATAAATAAACATTAAAAAAATTGTTTTCAAACACTTGGTATGAAATAAACACGTATTGAAAGTGCGTGGTTTAACACACGTGGACACCTTCTGGGCATCACGGCCATCAGGATGATGACTATCTCCACCCTTCCTCCCCCCTCCAGGTCTTGTAAGCCTTCGCAGCGGCAGACCCAACACCTCTCCACACCCACTGCAGTCTGCCCTGTCCCTGACCGTGACACTGTGTGCATTTCCTAGAGGGTTATATACAGGCACTCACGCACTACGATTTCTGTTTCTTGGTGCTCGGGCGTCATTCACTCCGCATAATTAAGTATGTTTGCATTCAACCATATTGGAATGGGTCAGTAGTTCATTCCTGTATTTTCTTTATTTTTTACTTTTTAAAAGTTTATTTATTTTGAGAAAGAGAGACCGCGGGCAGGGGAGGGACGGGGTGGGGTTGGGGGGGGGGGACAGAGAATCCCAGGCAGCATCAGGGCAGAGCCCGATGCAAGCCTCGATGTCGTGAACCAGGAGATCATGGCTCCAACCGAAACCAAGAGTCACAGGCTTAACTGCCCGAGGCCCCCAGGCGCCCCGGTTCATTCCTTTTATTACAGAGTGGTCGCTGCACGTGTGGACCGACCACCGTCTGTGTGTCCGTTTACTGTGGACGGGACATTTGGGTTGTTGGGAAGTTTCCTTATCCCTGATAAAGCTGCCGGCAACATTTGGGCACAAGCCTTCGTGCGGAAAGATGCCTCTGTTTCTCTCGGGTAAATGCCAGCGGCACGGTGACTGGTAGGCACACATTTCAGGTTTTGCAAAGCCGCCAAACTGGTTTCCAAAGTGGTGGTACCGTCTTACCTCCCGCCGGCAGGTAGGAGGGCGCCTGTGGCTGCACGTCCTCGCCAGCACCTGTCACCTTGTATCAGTTTAGCCGTTCTAATGGCGGTGGGTTTGCAGTTCCCCTTCCCTAGTGCCTAACGACGAGAGCGTCGTCCAGTGTCTAAGGGCCCCATCTGTGTGTATCTTCAGGCGAGGACTCTGTTAAAATCGTTTATGACTCTCCTCTATTGAGCGGTTTGTTGTTGAGTTTTGAGAGTTCTTTTTTAATGAACTTAATTTTTTTGAGAGTTCTTTTTAAAAAATATTTGTTTTTGAGAGAGGGAAAGAGAGAGCATGAGCATGGGGAGGGGCAGAGAGAGAGAGAGAGAGAGAGAGAGAATGTGGACCAGGGGAGGGGCAGAGAGTGGGAGACACAGAGTCCGAAGCGGGCTCCAGGCTCCGAGCTGTCAGCACAGAGCCCGACGCGGGGCTCGAACCCACGAACCGTGAGATCATGACCTGAGCCCAAGTCGGAAGCGTAACCGACTGAGCCCCCCAAGAGCCCCTGTTCGGTACCATATTTTAAAGCAGATTATCTTCTTTCGGTTGAGTTGCCTTAGCATTTCAGAAAAGGCCAGTTGACCATATTTGTGTGGTTCTACCTCTGGACTCTGTCCTGTTCCACTGATCTACGGGATATCCTTTTGCCGACTACCACACCGTCTTGATTGTGGCTTTATACTAATGTTTGAAATGAGTTTCAACATTTGCAATGTTGTTGTTTTTGAAAGTTACTTTGGCTGTTCTAGTTCCTTTTTCTTTCTATAAATTTTAGAATCAGCTTACTAATATCTAGAGAAACGTAGGCTGAGATGTTGATTGGGAGTGCACCGAATCGAGATCACTTTGGGTCACGTTCACATTCTAATCCTCTGGGGTCTTTCAGTCCATGAAGGTGGGATGCATTTCCATTTCTGTACATCTTCTTTAATTTCTTCCGGCAATGTTTTGTAGTTTTCATTGTACAAATCTTTCACCATCTCGGGTAATACTTAAGTATTTTATTCTTTTTGATGCTATTGTCAAAGTCACCTACTATTATTGAAATGTTATCAATGGGTCTCTTTATGTTTGTTATTATTTGATTTATATACTTAGGTGTTCCAAGTTGGGGGCATAAATATTTACAAAGCTCTAGATGGCTTTGATTACATTGCGATACTTTCCTTCTATTCTTAATTTTATTTTTTAAGTGTTTTTATTATGAAAGGGTGTTGAACTCTGTCCGATACTTTTTCTGAACCTGTTGAGTTGATCATGTGATATTTTTCCTTAATCCTGCTGACGTGGTGCCTTACAATGATCAGTTTTTGTATGTCAGACCAATCTTCTATTCTAGGAATAAGTCCCGCTTGGTCATGCCGTGTAGTCCTCTGAGTTCTGTTCGCTGGTATCTTGTTGAGGATTTTTACATCAGTGTTCATGAGGGATGTCCGTGCGGTTTCCTTGTAGTGTCTGTCTGGCTTTGGAATCCGAGGAATGCTGGCTTTCTGGAATGAGTTGGCAAGTGCTCCCCCCCTCTTCAATGTTTGGAAAAGTTCGAGAAGGATTGGTGCTAGTTTTCCTAAAATCCTTTGGTAGAATTCCTCAGTGAAGTCTTCAGGTTAAAAGCTTTTCTTTTCAGATTTTCTATTTCTGTGTGACTTAGTCTTACTAGGTTTTGTGTTTCTAGGAATTTGTCTATTTCATATACGTCATCCCGTTTGCTGCTGTGATCTTATAAACCTGTTTCTGTGGAATCTGTAATAATGCCCCCACTTTCAGTCCCGATTTTCATAATTTGAATCTTTACTCTTTTGCCCTTAGCCCATCTAAGCTAAAGGTTTGTTAACTGTTGTCTTTTTTATTTTAAGTTTTATTTATTTAAGTAATCTCTACACCCAATGTGGGGCTTGAACTCACAACCCCAAGGTTAAGAGTTGCATGCTCTTCCAACTGAGCCAGCCAGGCACCCCAAATCTGTTATCTTTTTGAAGAACCAGCTTTTGGTTTCATTGGTTTTTCTCTATTGTTTTTCCATTACCTATTGTGTTTATCTCCGTTTTAATTCTTTGTTAGGTCCTTCCTTCTGCTACCTTTGGATTTAATTTGATGTTCTTTTTCTCGTTCCTCAATTTGTAAAGTTGCGTTGTTGATCTGAGGTCTTTCTTGGTTTTTGGTGCCCACATTTACAGCTGTAAATTTCCCATTAGCACCACTTTCCCACCATTCCAAAAGTTTTAGTTATGTTGATTTTCATTTGCATTTGTCCCTAAATATTTTCTTTTCCTTTTCTTTTTTTAAAAATTTATTTATTTTTTATTTTTTAAATTTACACCCAAGTTAGTTAGCATATAGTGCAACAATGATTTCAGGAGTAGATTCCTTAATGCCACTTACCCATTTAGCCCATCCCCCCTCCCACAACCTCTCCAGTAGCCCTCAGTTTGTTCTCCATATTTATGAGTCTCTTATGTTTTGTCCCCCTGCCTGTTTTTTATATTATTTTTGCTTCCCTTCCCTTGTGTTCATCTGTTTTATATCTTAAAGTCCTCATATGAGGGAAGTCATATGATATTTGTCTTTCTCTGACTAATTTCACTTAGCATAATACCCTCTCGTCCCATCCAAGATTTCATTCTTTTTGATTGATGAGTAATACTCCATTGTATATATATAAACCACATCTTCTTTATCCATTCATCCATTGATGGACATTTGGGCTCTTTCCATACTTTGTCTATTGTTGATAGTGCTGCTATAAACATGGGGGTGCATGTGTCCCTTTGAAACAGCACACCTGTATCCCTTGGATAAATGCCTAGTAGTGCATTTGCTGGGTCCTAGGGTCGTTCTATTTTTAGTTTTTTGGAGGAACCTCCATACTGTTTTCCAGAGAGGCTGCACCAGCTTGCATTCCCACCAACAATGCAAAAGAGATCCTCTTTCTCTGCATCCTCGCCAACATCTGTTGTTGCCTGAGTTGTTAGTGTTAGCCATTCTGACAGGTGTAAGGTGGTATCCCATTGTGGTTTGGATTTGTATTTCCCTGATGATGAGTGAGGTTGAGCATTTTTCCTGTGTCGGTTGGCCATCTGGATGTCCTCTTTAGAGAAGTGTCTATTCATGTCTTTTGCCCATTTCTTCACTGGACGATTTGTGTTTTGGGTGTTGAGTTTGATAAGTTCTTTATAGATTTTGGATACTAGCCCTTTATCTGATATGTCATTTGCAAATATCTTCTCCCATTCTGTCGGTTGCCTTTTAGTTTTGCTGATTGTTTCCTTCGCTGTGCAAAAGCTTTTTATTTTGATGAGGTCCCAGTAGTTCATTTTTGCTTGTTTCCCTTGCCTCTGGAGATGTGTTGAGTAAGAAGTTGCTGCGGCCAAGATCAAAGAGATTTTTGCCTGCTTTCTCCTTGAGGATTTTGATGGCTTCCTGTCTTACATTTAGGTCTTTCATCCACTTTGAGTTTTTTTTTTTTTCAACGTTTATTTATTTTTGGGACAGAGAGAGACAGGGCATGAACGGGGGAGGGGCAGAGAGAGAGGGAGACACAGAATCGGAAACAGGCTCCAGGCTCTGAGCCATCAGCCCAGAGCCCGACGCGGGGCTCGGACTCACGGACCGCGAGATCGTGACCTGGCTGAAGTCGGATGCTTAACCGACTGCGCCACCCAGGCGCCCCTCATCCACTTTGAGTTTATTTTTGTGTGTGGTGTAAGAAAGTGGTCCAGGTTCATTCTTCTGCATGTCGCTGTCCAGTTTTCCCAGCACCACTTGCTGAAGAGACTTTTATTCCGTCGGATGGTCTTTCCTGCTTTGTCAAAGATTAGTTGGCCATACGTTTGTGGGTCCTTTTCTGGGTTCTCTATTCTGTTCCATTGATTGAGTGTCTGTTTTTGTGCCAGTACCATAGTCTTGATGATTACAGCTTTGTGATACAGCTTGAAGTCCCTGTCCCTAGATATTTTCTAATTTCCCTTGTGATTTCTTCTCTGAACCACTTGTACTTTGATAGTTTTGTGAATTTTCCAGTTCTCCTTCTGTTATTGATTTCTACTTCATACTGTTGTGGTCAGAGAAGATACTTTGTATGTTATCTGTCTTTTGAAATCGAATAAGACTTCATTGGTGGTCTAACGTGTAGTGTATTCTGGGGAATGTGCTAAGAACACATGAGCAGAAGGTGTGTGCTGTTGCTGGGTGGAGGGTTCAGTATATGTGTCTTAGATCTAGTTGGTTTGTTAAGTCTTGTTTGTCCTCACTGGTCTTCTGTCTGGTTGTTCTGTCCATTATTAAGAGTTCAGTATTGAATCTCCAGCTGTTGCAGAATGATCCATTTCTCCATTCCATTCCATGAACGTGGTATAGCTCACTGTTTCTGAAAGTCTTATTTGATTTTTTTCATCAAAATCTTGTAGTTTTCAATACACAGATCCTACACCTATTTTGTTAGGTTGATATCTAAGTATTCCACTTTGGGGAGCTGTTGTAATAGCTACTGTTTTTTTTTTTTAATTTCAGTATCGAGGTTTTCATTGCTTGTTTTTAGAAATATGATTGATTTTATTAAACTGACCTTGAATTGGCCTCGCTAAATTCACTTTTAAGTTTGAGGACATACGAATCTAAATCCAGCGTGTTGCTGAGGCACAGCCTGCAGTGTGCACACATATCAGTGTGGGGTTCCTACAAGCAGAACCAGATGTGTGTTGTGGTGAGGTTATCAGTGGGCTAGCCAGCCTAGTACTACAGCCCTCAGATGTTCTTGTTTGTGGAAGACTCTCATGTGGTGGTGTCATAGAGGCCCACGGTGTAGGGATGCAGGGGTGTGGGGCACCCACAAGTGGGCACACTTGTCCTGAAGACCGTCTGTGCCCCAGGATGGCCCTTATGGGCTCACGGTACCCGTGAGCCCCTGGTGGGTCAGACGCTAGTGGGCAGGGAGCATCGAGTCAGGACAGGCATGGCCGTGGTTCTTTCACTGCATCCATGCTGGTCCCCATGCAGTAGCAGCATCCCACTAAGGAAGGCCATACTCTATTGGGCAGGTGTGCCCAGAAGTGACGCCCAAGTTCTGCTGTCTGCATATGTGACCCTTGGTTCCGGGTTACTCTCCCTGTGCCCCTTGAGGCTGTGGTGGTCTCAGTCCTGCTTCTGCTGGGCCACTGGGCCCACCCCTCCCAGAAGGACAGGGAGAGCTGGCTCATATCATGGGTCTTACCTCCCCCAGCCTTGCTGGTCACTGGCCTGAGCTCCCCATCTCCATCTGGGGCTGTGACCAGTGGGGTGATGGGAACCCCATATCCCTGAGAGACAGTCCTCAGGATTGGGTTTAAGATGGCTTGCTATCCCCAGGACACTGGTGGTTTGTGGCAGCGGAGGCTTGTGTCTGAGCACCCAGCTGAGGGCGTGACGACAGTCAGAGACCCTGGCCGAGACCTCTGTCCTGCAGCAGCGGTGGGTGACATGGGGTGGCCACCCTCCTCTCCCGGGGGCCCCTGGCGGTGTTGGGCAGTTCTAGTGGACACTTCCTGCCCCGTGGGTCCTGGAGTTAAGGGGTCCTCTCATTAAGCTGGCCTCCACTTAGTACCATTTCCTGGCCCTTCACATCCTGCTCTCTGGCTGTAGGTGCAGGAAGGACCCTCGGGGATCCGGGATGTCAGTGGGATTGGATTCCGCCGGCGTGGGCGGGCCACACGCAGGAGGTACAGGAACGAGGCTGGCCAGTTCATCTCCATGGTGACCTTCTTTGAGGTGATGTCCAGGAGGAGGGGCTCCATACTGGTATTGACCACTGCGGGGAGGGCTGGGCGGGCTGGGTGGTGCTGTGCTCCCCTGTGCCGGGCCAGGTGCTGCCAGCTTGAGGGCTGGGTCCTGGAGGCTTCTCTCTGTACTGCCTGCCCACCAAGCCCCAGGCCCGCCAGGGCCCTGCAGGCCAGCACACTTCCACTGTTGGTCTTTGGAGGTGGTGTCCTCTCCTGTGTCCGCAGATGGGGTGTTCCCTCCCTCCCCCATCCTCGGACATAGCATCCCCTCCCTTGTCCTTGGACACGGTGTCCCCTCCCCCAACCACGGACATGGAGTCCCCTCCCCCAACCGTGGACACGGCATCCTCTCCCCCATCCTCGGACACAGCATCATCCCCGACCATGGACACGGAGTCCCCTCCCCGGCCATGGACACGGCATCCCCTCCCCATGCTTGGACACGGCGTCCCCTCCCCCAAACATGGATATGGCATCCTATCCCCTGACCTTGGACACAGTGTCCCCACCCCCTGACCGTCCTCAGACACGACGACTCCTGCTCCCCTCTTCAGGCTCAGTGTCCCCTCGCTGCTCCCTGGCATCGATGCCCCTGCCTGGGGGTCTGGGGAAACCCTCCGTGCTCCCTGGCATTGATCCCCCCACCGGGGGGTCTGGGGTCGCTCCTGCACCCTCCGTTCCAGGTGCCTGAAGACCCCCTCCCCGCCCAGGGTCTCAGGTGATCATGGACCCCTTGCAGCGGGTACAGGACAGGCCATGAGTTGCCGAGGGCTATTTGGTGTGAAAGTGTGAGCACATGGTGACAGGTGGGCACCCCCAGGGGGTGCGGCCAGTTGTCTCCTGAATGTCCAGGTCTCCTTCACAGCTGTGTGCTCCCGATGGTCCAGCGTTCCTGCCCAGGGCCACCACGGTGCGCCCCTGCGTCCCCGGGGCGGGGGGGGGGCTACACCCTCCTCACCTGCCCGGGACACAGGGTGTGCGGTGCAGCCCGTCACATCCCACTCTTCGGTTTCAGGCGCAGGGAGCAACCTCGGGGGCCCAGGATGCCCGTGGGCAGGGCACCTGCCGGCGAGGGCGGCCCCCGCGGAAGTACCGCAAGAGGAAAGTGGCCATCACCGCGGAGGTGACCCTATTTGAGATGGTTGCCCTGGGGAAGAACTCTGTGCAGGTACCGCCCACCGCAGGGGACGTGGGCTGGACGCGGGCGCGACACACGCTGCTGGGGCCATCAGGGGCCGAGTGTCCCCACAGGGTCAGGACAGCACCGGCCACAGCTCTGTGCTGCCCTGTGTGCCCAGCCGACAGGTGTGCCGGCCACACGTGCCCGTCACACGTGTTCACTGCTGCCTGTCACACACCGGATCACACACACACGTGCTCACCACCGCCTAGCACACACCTGATGACACACACACGTGCTCACCGCTGCCCGTCACACACCTGATGACACACACATGTGCTCACCACCCGTCACACGCCTAATCACACACACACGTGCTCGCTGCTGCCTGTCACGCACCTGATGACACACACATGTGCTCACCACTACCTGTCACATGCCTGATCACATACACACATGCTCACAGCCACCCATCACACACCTGATCACACACACACATGCTCACCACCTCCCATCACACACCTGATCACACACACACATGCTCACCACCTCCCATCACACACCTGATCACACACACACATGCTCACCTCCACCTGTCACATGCCTGATGACACACACGTGCTCACTGCTGCCCATCACATACCTGATCAGACACACATGCTCACCGTCACCCGTCACACACCTGATCACACACGTGCTCACCGCCGCCCATCACACGTGCTCACCACCACCCTTCATACACCTGATCACACACACACGTGATCATCACTGCCTATCACACACCTGATCACACACACACGTGCTCATCACCGCCCATCACACGCCTCATCACACACACGTGCTCACCACCGCCCGTCACACACGTGATCACACACATGTTCTCACCGCCACCTGTAACATGCATGATCACACACACACACACACACATGCTCACAGCTTCCCGTCACACGCCTGACCATACACACACATGCGTGCCGCTGCCTGTCACACCTGACCACACACACACATGCGCGCCGCTGCCTGTCACACACCTGATCACACACACACGTGCTCATCACTGCCCATCACACGCCTAATCACACACACGTGCTCACTACTACCTGTCAAATGCCTGATCACACACACACATGCTCAGCACTGCCCATCACATGGCTGATCACACACACGGTCACCACTGCCCGTCACACGCCTGATCACACACACGTGCTCACTGCTGCCCATCACATGCCTGATCACACACTTGTGCTCACTGCCACCCTTAACATGCCTGATCTCACACACACATGCTCACTGCTACCCGTCACACACTTAATCACACACGCCTGATCACACACATGTGCTCACTGCCACCTGTCACACACTTGATCACACACACACATGCTCACTGCTGCCCTTTACATGCCTAATCACACACATGTGCACACCACTGCCCATCACACATGCCTGTCTCACATGCTTACCACCGCCCTTTACACGCCTGATCATACACACATACTCACCACCGCCCATCACATGCCTGATCACACACATGCTCACCACGGCCCATCACACACTTAATCACACACACGTGCTCACTGCCACTTGTCACATGCCTGATCACACACTCACGTGTTCACCACTGCCCATCACATACCTGATCACACACACATGCTCACCACCGCCCACCACACGCCTGATCACACACACATGCTCACTGCTGCCCCTCACACACCTGATCACACACACGTGCTCACCGCTGCCCATCACATGCCTGATCACACACTTGTGCTCACTGCCGCCCTTAACATGCCTAATCACACACACACGTGCTCACAGCTGCCCTGCCAACTGTCACATGCCTGATCACACACACACGTGCTCACCACTGCCCATCACATGCCTGATCACACACACATGCCCACTGCTGCCCGTCACATGCCTGATGACACACACGTGCTCACTGCCACCTGTCACACGCTTGATCACACACACACACATGCTCACTGCTGCCCTTTACATGCCTAATCACACACATGTGCGCACCACTGCCCATCACACATGCCTGTCTCACATGCTCACCACTGCCCTTTACACGCCTGATCATACACACGTACTCACCACCACCCATCACATGCCTGGTCACACACAGGCTCACCACCGCCCATCACACACTTAATCACACACACGTGCTCACCACCACCTGTCACACACCTGATCACATACACACATGCTCACCGCTGTCCGTCACACGCCTGATCACACACACGTGCTCACCACTGCCCATCGCATGCCTGATCACACACACGTGCTCACTGCCACTTGTCACATGCCTGATCACACACTCACGTGCTCACCACTGCCCATCACATGCCTGATCACACACACATGCTCACCACTGCCCATCACACACTTAATCACACACACGTGCTCACCACCACCTGCCACACGCCTGATCACATACACACATGCTCACCACTGCCCGTCACACGCCTGATCACACACACGTGCTCACCACTGCCCATCACATGCCTGATCACACACACGTGCTCACTGCCACTTGTCACATGCCTGATCACACACTCACGTGCTCACCACTGCCCATCACATGCCTGATCACACACACATGCTCACCACCGCCCATCACACACTTAATCACACACACGTGCTCACCACCACCTGCCACACGCCTGATCACATACACACATGCTCACCACTGCCCGTCACACGCCTGATCACACACACGTGCTCACCACTGCCCATCGCATGCCTGATCACACACACGTGCTCACTGCCACTTGTCACATGCCTGATCACACACTCACGTGCTCACCACTGCCCATCACATGCCTGATCACACACACATGCTCACCACCACCCATCACATGCCTGATTACACACACATGCTCACTGCCGTCCGTGAGATGCCTGACCAGACACACGTGCTCACTGCCGCCCGTCGCACGCCTGACCACACACACATGCTCACCACCACCAGTCACACACCTGATCCCACACATGTGCTCACTGCCACCTGTCACATGCCTGATCACACACACACGTGCTCACCACTGCCCATCACACACCTGATACACACATGTGCTCACCACCGCCCGTCAGACGCCTGATCACACACACATGGTCACCGCCACCCATCACATGCCTGATCACACACACACGTGCTCACCACTGCCCATCACACACCTGATACACACATGTGCTCACCACCGCCCGTCAGACGCCTGATCACACACACATGGTCACCGCCACCCATCACATGCCTGATCACACACACACGTGCTCACCACTGCCCATCACATGCCTGATCACCCACACATGGTCACCACCGCCTGTCACATGCCTGATCCCACACACTTGCTCACTGCCACCTGTCAGATGCCTGATCAGAACATTTGCTCATCGCCGCCAGTCACACCCCTGATCACACACACATGCTCACCACCACCTGTCACATGCCTGATCACACACACATGTGCTCACCACTGCCCATCACATGCCTGATCACACACACACGTGCTCACCACTGCCTATCACATGCCTGATCACACACACACGTGCTCACTGCCACCTGTCACACGCCTGATCACACACGCACATGCTCACCACTGCCCATCACACGCCTGATACACACACATGCTCACTGCCGCCCGTCAGATGCCTGATCAGACACACATGCTGACCACTGCCAGTCACACACCTGATCACACACATGTGCTTACTACTGCCCATCACACACCTGATCACACACACATGCTCACTGCCACTTGTCACATGCCTGATCACACACTCATGTGCTCACCACTGCCCATCACACGCCTGATCACACACACATGCTCACTACCACCTGCCACATGCCTGATCCCACACACGTGCTCACTGCCACCCATCACACGCCTGATCACACACACACATGCTCACCGCCACCCGTCACACGCCTGATCACACACACGTGCTCACCACCGCCCGTCATACGCCTGATCACACACACGTGCTCACCACCGCCCGTCACACGCCTGATCACACACACGTGGTCATTGCTGGCCCATCACACACGCACCATCACACCTGTGTCCTCACTGCTGGCCTGTCACATGTGCGTCATCACACACGTGTGCTCACCTGTGCTGCTGCCCCTGCAGACGGCCGTCGAGGAGTGGGTCCAGTCTTAC
Source organism: Leopardus geoffroyi (assembly GCF_018350155.1). Taxonomy (NCBI): domain Eukaryota; kingdom Metazoa; phylum Chordata; class Mammalia; order Carnivora; family Felidae; genus Leopardus; species Leopardus geoffroyi. The sequence continues at coordinate 99,776 of NC_059343.1, forward strand.
AAGGAGGACAGGGAGCTGGCCCTGCTGGACCTCATCAGCTTCTTCGTCCAGTGCTGTGGCTGTGAAGGTGAGCCATGCTCCTGGCCCTCCCGAGCCTCTCTCTCACATGCCGGCTGGGCCTCACCGTCCTGGCCGCCTGTGGTCCTAAGACACTGGGCGGGCTGGGGCCTCCTCCAGAGGCTGGTTTGGGTAGGAGATCTTGGTTTTTGGGGGAGCAGCGAGGCCGGATTCCTCCTGTGGCCTTGCCGTGGCCTCTGAGGGATGAGGTGTCGTGGCCCCGCCCGCCTCCCACGCCCTCCCAGGAGGAGGAGGAGGAGAGGTGCAAACCGCGTTTCCACGTTGAGTGTGCTTCTCTCTCTCCCAGGGATGGTGACGGCCGAGCTGTACCAGACCAACCAAGGCAACAGTGTGGTTCACAAGATGACCGAGAAGTTTGACCAGGTGAGGCGGGCTCTGTGCCCTCCATGAGCCCAGGGCCTGGGGTCACAGGATCTTCCCTGCTGCCCCGTGTCCCCCCAGCCCGTGTGTTCGCCATCAGGCTTGCAGGCTGAAGCAGCCCAGTGTCACGATTGCACAGGTAGACGCCATCCGCCCTCACGTCCCTGGGAGAAGCGGCCCTTCTTCCACTGGCGAGGGAAGGCCCTTCTTCCACTGGTAAGGGAAAATTTGACCTTTAGTTACCGTTGGAGATTCCATTGTGTACGTGGAAAGTCCCGTTATAACACGGTAACCACGTGGCCATCGTCCAGATGAAGAGAGAGCGTGGCCAGTACGTGCCCAGACGTGCCCTGCCCCCGTCCTGACCTCCTCCCCACCGGGACGTAACCATGCCCCGAACTTGGTGCCCAGAACGTGCCATGGCATATCTGTCCCACGTGGGCATCTGTAGATGATGTCACCGGGCTCTGCCTGGCGCCCAGGTCCCTGCACGGGAGACACGCTTGACAGAATGATTCTGACCAGTGTTATCGCGTGAAGCCATCTGGTGCACAGCTGTGGAATGTTCCATCGCACGCCTACGCGTCCTTCTTGTCTCCATTCTGCTTCTGATGGCGTTCGGGTTGGTTTCGCGCTTTGTCTCTGCGTGGCTGCAAACGTCTGTTGTCCGTGTGTCCTGCCGTGCGTCTTCACGTGTTTCTGTAGCTTAGGGCCTGTGCATGCACACGTTTTCCTGTGCGAGGTGGCACCAACGTGTGTTCCCAAGCAGGAGCCTCTACCTGTGTGTTAGACGTCGCCTTGGTCCTGTTCCCTGGCAGTGCGTGACGCGATGTCATTAGGTTTTGCTAGTCTGGTAGGTGTGCACGTGGTACTTCTGGTTTCGGTTTCCTGGATTATTAGTGAGGCTGACCACCTTCTTGCATTCAAACGCTATTCTCGTTTAAAAAGGTTTCTTAAGACATTTTTTGATGTTTATTTTTGAGACCGAGAGAGACAGAGACAGAGTGTGAACACGGGAGGGGCAGAGAGAGAGGGAGACACAGAATGTGAAGCAGGCTCCAGGCTCCGAGGTGTCCACACAGAGCCTGACGCGGGGCTCCGACTCCCGAACTGTGAGATCATGACCTGAGCCGAAGTCATGCGCTCGACCAACCGAGCCACCCAGGTGCCCAAAAAGGGTTTTTAAATTGTGGTAAAATACATATAATATGAAATGCGTCACCTTAATCCCTTTTAGGTACACACCTCAGTGGCACTGAGCACATTCACGTGGCAACCATCTGCACCATCATCTCCAGAACTTTCCATCTCCTCGAACTGAAGCTGTGTCCCCACGAACCACTGACTGCCCGTCCCCACCCCCAGCCCCTGGCTCCACCATCTACTCTCTGTCTCTGTGGATGTGACTCCTCTAGGGACCCCATGTATGTGCAATCACACACGATTTGTCCTTCTGTGTGGCTTATGTCGCTGAGCGTCATGTCCCCAAGGTCCGTCCACGTAGTGGCAGGTGCAGAACGTCCTTCCTGATTTTCAAGGCCGAGGCACATTCCACTCTGTCGTGGACTACAGTTCACTGATTGACTCATCCATTTAGGGACAGATGTAATATCTACATTAATTTGTCACACTTAAAATATTCATGAAGTGTTTTCAGAAGTGCTGTGCATCAAGTCAGTGAACATTAAATTTTTTCTTTAACGTTTTGTTTTAAAAATGTCAAACCTAAGAAAAAGGGGAGAATACATGAATTTCGCCCGCGTTTAGCAGTTCGCGCCCCGCCACGTTCACTTTATGCCCCATGCGTGTGCTGCTACATGTGCATGCGTGTGTGCTGTGCACGTGAGTCAGCGAGTGCACATGCATGTGTGCATATGTGAGTGTGTTACTGCATGCATGTGTGTGCAGGTACACACGGGTGCGCAGTGTACATGTGAGCGAGCGAATGCACACGTCTGTGTGTGCATGTTTGTTACGGCCTGTATTCTCATATTCACGCCCTGCCACGTTCACTTTATGCCCCATGCGTGTGCTGCTACATGTGCATGCGTGTGCACTGTGCACGTGAGCGAGCGAATGTACATGTATGTGTGCGTATGTGAGCGTGTTGCTACATGTGTCTGCATACAGATACGCATGTATATTGTGCATGTGAGCAATAGAATGCACGTGTGTGTACAGATACACGTGTGTGCACTGTACGCAAGTGAGCAAATGCACACGTATGTGTGCATATGTGAATGTGTTACTGCATGCGTGTGTGCGCAGGTACACACGTGTGTGCACTGTGCACGCAAGTGAGCAAATGCACACGTATGTGCATATGTGGATGTGTTACTGCACGTATGCGCGCATGGGTACACACGTGTGTGCACTGTGCACGTGAGCGAATGCACACGTATGTACACATGTGAGTGTGTCACTGCATGTGCGTGTGCACGCGTGTGCACTGTACACGCAAGTGAGCAAATGCACATGCATGTGTGCATGTGTTACTGCATGCGTGTGCGTGCAGGTACACACGCGTGTGCACTGTGCATGTGAGTGAGCGAATGCATGTGTGTGTTTGTGTGTTGCTGCGTGTGTCTGCTGGAACCACTCCCAAAATGGCTACTCGGATTGGGTCTGCTTCCTCAGAGGGTCCCCGTCGCCAGGTCGGGCCCTGTCCACCCTCCCCCGTGTCAGAAGCGGCAGTGGGGGCTTTTCCAGCCCCCCAGCCTGGCGCCCTCATGGGACGCCCAGCACTGCCCACAGCAGGCCCCTGGACGTGTCCGTAGGGCAATGCCGCGGGTGCAGGGCCCCCCGTGGGCACGGTGACAGGCACGGCCACAGGAGGAGCCTCATGGAGACGTGGGCGTGAGAAGCTCGAACACTCCCAGGTTCTCTGTTGAGAACGGCCTGTGTGCCGTGACCTCTCCCCGTCCCGGCCTCCAGAGCAGACACAAGGCGTGCCCTGCGCATCAGGCCCGTGGACACACGGTGGCTGAGCGCCACAGAAGCAGTCTGTCACCACCTGTCCCGAGGACAGTGACGCGAAGCTAGGCGCGGAGCCCCCCTCGCGGAGGCGGGGCGTGCCTGCTCTGGGCTGCCCGAGCATCCCCCCCGCGCGGGCCGGCCCCCGGGGTAGGTGGACGCCAGCCCCAGTGCCCTGTGCTGCGCAGGCTGGTCCCTGCCGGGGCTCCCCCAGGTGCCCGGGCTTGTGGCAGCAGGGGACGCTTCACCTCACGGCCACCTGTCCTCTGTCCATTCAGGAGACCGGGCTGTACTACAAGAAGTTTCTGGCGTACCCCTGGATCCTGACCATCATGTGGCCAGAGAAACTGGTAAAGCTTTCGTCTCACATTTGGCGGCGCTTGAAGATGGGGGGTTCGTGTGCAGCCCCCTGGTGAGCCCCAAGTCGGTTGGGCATCCGCGTGGCTCCCAACTTCCTTCCGCACGCAGGGTGGGCTCCCTGAGCGCACACGAGGGTCCACGTGCATGGGTCCCAGGGGACCGTGGGCCTAGCGCACAGAGTCCTGCTGCCACTGACCCTGTGTCCTGACTGGCGAGCGGGGCTCCGCCTGACCTGACCCTGTCCTGTCCACACTGGATCCTCTTGAGCATCTGAGTCTTGTCCACGAGGGGGCGTTGCCTGACGGTGCTCAGTCTACACTCACACCCGACTGCGTTCTGCTTCAGATGAGAACGTTTAAGCCAGGCTGTGTCTGGTGTGATGGGATGCCTAGACCTGACACGTTCTGCAGAAGTGACATCACTTAGCGAGTTCTGTCTACACCACGACATCTAGCCCTGAGTCCGTTCTGTCTACGCTGTCATGTAGATTGGTGTTCTGTCTACAGGGGATTTTTTAAAGTTTATTTACTTAGAGAGAGAGAGAGAGAGAGAGCATGAGCGGAGGAGGGGCAGAGGGAGAGAGAATCCCAAGCACCTGCAGGGGTTCAACCTCACAACAAACGACCCTGAGATCATGACCTGAGCCAAAACTGAGTTGGACGCTTGACCAGTTGAGCCACCCAGGTGCCCCTACACGGGACATTACAACCTCACTGTGTTCTGTCTACACTGTGACACTTAGACCTGATAGTGTTCTGTCTACACTGGGACATTTGGGCTTGACTGTGTTCTGTTTACACTGGGACATTTATTCACACCTGACTGTGTTCTGTCTACCCTGGGACCTTTAGACATGGCTGTGTTCCGTCTACATGGGACATTTAGGCCTGACCGTTGTCTGTCTACACTGGCACATTGGGACCTGACTGTGTTCCGTCTACACTGTGTCATGGAGACCTGACCATGTTCTGTCCACACTGTATCATGGAGACCTGACCGTGTTCCGTCTACACTGGCATATTTAGACCTGACTGCCTTCTGTCTACACTGTATCATCGAGACCTGACCGTGTTCCATCTACACTGGCATAGTTAGACCTGACTGTGTTCTGTCTACACTGTATCATCAAGACCTGACCGTGTTCCGTCTACACTGGCATATTTAAACCTGACTGTGTTTCGTCTACACTGTATCATGGAGACCTACTGTGTTCCATCTACACTGGCACGTGGAGACCTGTGGTCCATCTACACTGTATCATGGAGACCTGTGTCCATCTACACTATATCATGGAGACCTGACCATGTTCTGTCTACACTGTATCATGGAGACCTGACTGTGTTCTGTCTACACTGTATCATGGAGACCTGTGTTCTGTCTACACTGGCATATTTAGACCTGACTGTGGTCTGTCTACACTATGTCATGGAGACCTGAGCGTGTTCTGTGCACACACTATCATGGAGACCTGACCGTGTTCCATCTACACTGGCATATTTAGACCTGACTGTGTTCTGTCTACACTGTATCATGGAGACCTGACCGTGTTCCGTCTACACTGGCATATTTAGAACTGACTGCGTTCTCTGTACTCTGTGCTTTAGTGTCTGGACACCACTGCGTTGGTCACAGTTGGAATGACCCGACCAGTAAGTGTCCCTGTGGACACGAGCACCCGGGTGGCTGAACAGGGAGATGTAGGGCACCGTGTGGCCGGCCTGTCGCCCCTCGGCTTCAGGTGCCCCTGCCGGAGACGCGCCTGGGGTTCCTCATGTGGTTAATTCCCCACCATCCCACGTGTGCAGACAGGTAACGTGTGTTACCGTGCTCAGCAGTGAGCAAGCACGTGGGGACGTGCGCTCTCAAAGTGCACCGAGTTTGGGGACTGAGGACCCACCTCACAGACCCGGTTAGTGACCTGGCCTGGCCTCGGTGTGGACACGTTTATTACCCTGTTAGAGATGTGCCCCAGCCTCCGTACTGGGGAGTGGCACGGGAGCCCCCCTGGCATCAGGTGTTCTGACGCTGGGGTCTGCGGTCGAGGCTGGCTCGAGTGAACGACTGCGCTGCGCACCCCCGTGGGACCCCCCCCCCCCCGATCCCTGGCAGGGCACCCCTCCCCCTCACAGCCGAGTGAATGGTGGGGGGCGCTCAGCCAGTTGGGGGGGGGGTGGAGGAAGCCAGGCTGTGGGGGCAGGGCGCAGGGAGTGCTGTGAGGAGAGGCGGTTTGCACGGAGCGCTGGGCAGAGGCGCGGGGCGCCGGGTCCCAGCATGGAGAACGAGGAGGAGGGTTGAGTGCAAAGGGCACTGGGGAAGGCTGGACGACGCAGCGCACGGCGGCCCTAGCACGTGGGACGCTGGGCGCATAGGACGGGCGGGCTGACGAGAAAGGGTCCTACGCGACGTGGGGAGGTCCCTGCGCACGGAGGGGGCGGTCCCTGCGCAGGAGGGGGCGGTCCCTGCGCACGGAAGGGGCGGTCCCTGCGCACGGAAGGGGCGGTCCCTGCGCACGGAGGTGTGAATGCGAGCAAGGCAGGAAGCTGTGGCCACGTCCCCGCCCACACCCAGCAGAGGTGTGGATGCGTTGCCCCAGGGTGAAGGCTGCCGTGGGGGTCCGCGTGGGGGGGGGGTGCATGCACGAGGGGCACAATGTCGGGGCAGTCCCTGGTCCATCCCCAGCCCCTCGAGCTCTGGGGCCGGGCACCGCTCTGCACCGGCCTGCTGGGTTCTGGCCACAGCCTTGACGTCCCTTCAGGGTCCACCTGCCCTCGGGGTCTCGTGGAGCCTGTGCAGGTAATTTAGACCAATTCGTACAACACGAGAAAGGCGAGGCTAGGGGCGGGGCGTCCTGAGGACCCCCTTTCCTAGTGGAGGGAGGCGGGGGGCAGGCGGTCCCGAGGCCCTGATTGCCCGCAGGCGGAAGGACCATGGCCGTAGGCTGATTGGCCCCGGGTAGTGTGCCGCCCACGTCTGGGAGCGCACCTGCCGTGTCTTCCCGAGGAGACGTCCCCCTGGTCCGGCCGCGTCTCCCGCAGGGTCGGGGACCGCCGCCTCCTTCCGCCCCCGTGTCGGGGGGTGCGTGTGGCCTCTGCGGGAGCAGGGTTGGGCTGAGTCCCCCGTGAGGGCCAAGGGAGTAGCTCTCAGGTCGGCACTCCCTGTTTGCAACACCTGAAATCGGCCGGAAGCGGAAGCAGAGCGGAGAGCGGGAGGGCCGGGCTTCTCTGGGACACGCGTTGGGAGAGGGCCCTGCACGCTTCCCTCGAGGGTCACCCGAGGTGCCACGCGTGGGGGTCCCCCCAGCACAGCCTCTTGACTTGACCACGGGGACGTGGGACAGTCCACTCAGGTGCAGGTGTGGGAGAGGTGGGGAGACCCTGGTGGCTGTGGATGTGCGACCCCCCCCCCCAGGTTCTGGGTCTCAGGAAGGTGGGGTACATCTGAACCCCCGCAGGTGCAGGGTCTTGGAAAACGGGGGTCACTCTACTGAGTGTGGATGTGAGTCCACGGTGCAGCACTGGGAAGTGTGCTCACCCTCAGTGTGGATGTGTGACCCCCAGGGCAGGATGTGGGAGACTTGGGGTCACCCTGTGTCAAGGCGGATGTGTGACTCCCAGGGGCAGGGTGTGGGAGACCTGGGGTCACCCTGTGTCAGGATAGGTGTGTGACCCCCAGGGGCAGGGTGTGGGAGACTTGGGGTCACCCTGTGTCAGGGTAGGTGTGTGACCCCCAGGGGCAGAGTGTGGTCACCGTGTGTCAGGGTGGATGTGTGACCCCCAGGGCAGGGTGTGGGAGACTTGGGGTCACCCTGTGTCAGGGTGGGCGTGTGACCCCCAGGGGCAGGGTGTGGTTACCCTATGTCACGGTGGGCGTGCAACCCCCCAGGGGCAGGGTGTAGGAGACTTGGGGTCACCCTGTGTCAGCGTGGGTGTGTGACCCCCAGGGGCAGGGTGTGGTCACCCTGTGTCAGGGTGGATGTGTGACCCCCAGGGCAGGGTGTGGGAGACTTGGGGTCACCTTGTGTCAGGGTGGGCGTGTGACCCCCAGGGGTAGCGTGTGGGAGACTTGGGGTCACCCCGTGTCAGGGTGGGCGTGTGACCCCCAGGGCAGGGTGTGGGAGACTTGGGGTCACCCTGTGTCAGGGTGGGTGTGTGACCCCCAGGGGCAGGGTGTGGGAGACTTGGGGTCACCCCGTGTCAGGGTGGGCATGTGACCCCCAGGGGCAGCATGTGGGAGACTTGGGGTCACCCCGTGTCAGGGTGGGCGTGTGACCCCCAAGTGCCCGGTCGGGGTGTGCTCATGTGACCTGGAGCCCCTTGTCCGCGAGCAGAGGTCTGTGTTGTGATTCTGGGAGTGCCAGGACGGGCACAGCGCCTCACCCCTGTCCCTTGTTGTGTCCTTAACCAGCAAAACGACTTCTACCCCATCGTGGGCCCGGGCCCTTCTGGAAAAGGTTCAGGTCAACTTCTGCGAGTTCACGGAGCTGCTGGTGCAGCAGACACACTCTTCGGTGCTGTGTGACGGACACCTCATGGATACGGTCATCTGCATGCTCAGCGGCCTCACCAACTCGGCCGTGCACAGCCTGCGGCACACCAGCTCCCTGGCAGGTGGGCCACTGCACAGGGCCCGCGCGCCCGGGCTCCCCGCTGACTCGGGGGGCCGGGGCCGTGTGACATGGGGGCAGGGGCTGTGGGACTTGAGAGACGGGGGCAGGGGACAGAGAGGCAGAGGCCAGGGGACACAGGAGCACACCCCCGGGTTGGCCCACGGGGCACGTCCTCTCCCTCTGTCCCCATGAGAGTCCCCAGCGCTGGCCCATCTGGGCACGTCCTCTCCCTCTATCCCCATGGGAGTCCCCAGCGCTGGCCCATCTGGGCACGTGCTGTCCCTCTGTCCCATGAGAGTCCCCCAGGACTGGCCCACCTGGGCACGTGCTGTCCCTCAGTCCCCACAAGAGTCCCCAGTGCTGGCCTACCTGGGCACGTGCTACCCCTCTGTCCCCATGAGAGTCCCCTAGGACTGGCCCACCCAGGCACGTCCTGTCCCTCTGTCCTCATGAGAATCCCCAGCGCTGGCCCATCTGGGCATGTGCTGTTCCTCAGTCCTCATGAGAGTCCCCTAGGAGTGATCCACCTGGGCATGTGCTGTCCCTCTGTCTCCACGAGAGTCCCCAGGGCTGGCCCATCTGGGCATGTGCTGTCCCTCTGTCCCCATGAGAGTCCCCCAGGACTGGCCCACCTGGGTACGTGCTGTGCCTCAGTCCCCACGAGAGTCCCCAGGGCTGGCCTTCCTGGGCACGTGCTGTCCCTCTGTCCCCATGAGAGTCCCCAGGGCTGGCCCACTCGGGCACGTCCTGTCTCTCTGGCCCCACGAGGGTCCCCAGGGCTGGCCCACCCGGGCACGTCCTGTCTCTCTGGCCCCACGAGGGTCCCCAGGGCTGGCCCACCCGGCACGTCCTGTCCCTCTGGCCCCACGAGGGTCCCCAGGGCTGGCCCACATGGGTATGTGGTGTTCCTGTGTCTGCTGGCCTTGTGTGCCCTCCGAGGCATGCTGAGTCATGGTTGAGTTGTGCTGGCTGTGGGCTACTGATGTGATCTTGCAGCTGGGTAGGACGTGGGGTGTGTCCGTGCCCGGGGACCCTAAGACATGTTTTGGGTCAGTGTGCACGGCTGTTGTTTGGGGGTGACCCTCTGCACACTTGTGACCCAGCAAGGGCAGGACGGACATCTTCTCCAGCGCCGGCCTCCCCAGGCCCTGTCTTAGTACTGCTGCGAATGGTCACTCCTGTGGGAGGTGAGCTGGGCTCCGGGGTCACAGATCCGTGGACACGGCCCCGGGGTCACAGCCCTGCTCTGTTTGGCAGCCATGAAGCTGCTGACAGCGCTGGCCAGCGTGAACCAGGGCGTCTGCACGAACAGGCGCAGGTCCCAGCGGCTGTGCGAGGTGGAGAACATCGCCAAACTCAAGGGCAAACACAAGTACTGCATGGAAGTACTGGACCAGCGCAGACAGCAGGTGCAGGGGGCGGGGCCGCCATGTGAGGGCGGGGCCAGCAGCAGCCGCCAGGAGCGGGGGCGGGGCCACGGAAGGAGGGCGGGGCCAGCAGCAGATGCCAGGAGCGGGGGGCGGGGCCATGGAAGGAGGGCTGGGCCAGCAGCAGACGCCAGCGGCGGGGCGGGGCCACCTGAGACGGGGCACACAGGTGTGAGGACATCACTGTGTGCAGGGAGGGGACCCAGGTGTGGGGGCCTCGCCGGGTGCAGGGGCAGTAAGGAAGGGAGGCAGGCGTGTGCCCGGGGTCTGGGGCTGGGCCGGGTTGATCCCCAACCTCTGTGGTTTCCGCCCCCGCCCATGGGGCGTCCGTGCAGCCGCATGTGGCCCCCTAGGGGTGTGAGCTTTGTCCTGGGTTGGGGTCTCTACAATAGGGCAGCGAGCGGGGGTGCAGAAACCATAGCAAGACCCCAGCCCCTTCCACGTCCCGGTTCCGGGTTCCAGCTGGCCGCCCGTGGGGGGTGTGCCCTGGCTCCCCGGAGACACGCAGGTGAACCCCCATCCCCTGTCACGGCTCAGTGACATGTCTGTCTCTCGATATCATCTGTGGGCTTGACACCTATGGATTCTTTTACGCACAAACCGCGTTCACTTGCGTCACGTGCGAGGCCCGTGTGTCCCTCCGACCTCTGCGACCCCGCGGTCTTTGGTCTGTGCACCTGGGAGGTCACTTCGCTGCCCAGTGTCCACAGCCCACAGAGCACAGGAGCCCCTCCAGGAAGATAGCTGGGCATGCGTGGGGTCTCCGCCGCTGTCCCCCTCCTTTACCCGGGCCCCTGCCTCCCGACCTGTGCCTCGTGCCCCTCACCCCCTCGCCCCTTCCTCCCAGCCCCTCACCCCTGCCCTGTGCCCCTTACCCCCTTGCCGCTGCCCCCGATACCCCCACCTTCATTGTGTCACCCCTGCCTGTCACCCCTTGGCCCCTGCCCCCATCCCCCTCCCCCTGCCACCCCTTCGCCCCTGCCCCTCACTCCTTTGTTCCTGCCCCACTTCCCCCATCACCCCTACCGCTTGGCCCCTGTCCCTTACCCCAGCCCCTCACCCCATTGTCCTCCTTCACCGCTGCTTTACCACCCCCAACTCCTCAGCCTTGCCCTCAGCACTGCCCCTCACCCCTTCACTCCCTTCCCTTCACCCCTCCCCTTTGTCTGTTTGTCCTCATGGGTGCCCCTTCACCTGTACCACACACCCCTACACCTCCCCCTACTCACCCCTTCACTCCCCCCCAGCCTTCACCCCCCACCCCTCCCAGTCACCCCTTCACCCCGCCCCCCTTCACCACCCCCCACCCTGCCCCCATATGTGTGCATGCGTGAGGCCAGCGTGCACGGAGCCGCCCAGCAGCTCAGGCGACAGACGGCCGGCGGGCTGGTGTGCAGTCCCAGCGGGGGCAGAACCACCAGCGTAGAGGATGCTAACGCCTAGTGGGGGGCGACCACGCAGCGGGCTGCGTGGGGCCTGGTGGCCGCAGCTCTGCAGAGGCCCGCAGCCTGCCTCTCCTGCCTGACGCTCCCGTGCCTTCTCCCGCTCCACAGAGCAAGCCCGTGGCCATCGACAACATCATCTGCGCGCTCTTTAAGAGGACGTTCGTGCCTCGCTACCGGTAAGGCTTGGCCTCGGACCGCGCGTCTTCCCCGCCTGTCCCCGTGACCAGGCCTCGCTCAGACCCGTGTCGACACGCGCACGCTGCCCGCGTGGGCCACACGGCCTGGCCGTCCCAGTGACGCTCTGGCTTCGCTTTCGCAGCGACATCAGCTCGGACATCCGAGTGATCTGCGTGGCGGAGCTCGGATGCTGGATCAAGCTCTACCCGGACCTGTTCCTGGACAACAACTACTTGAAGTACATCGGCTGGATGCTGTATGACAAGGTAGGCGCGCTCCGCTGGTCTGCCGCCTCCGCCGAGGAGGCCCCCAGGCCCGCTTTCCTGTCCGGCGGTTCCCGGAGCGAGCACGCGTGTCCTGCACGGTGTCTCGTGAGTCCCGCTGTGCAGAGAAGTCTTTCCGACAAGCTGCGATTTTGCAGCAGGGGGTCTGGGCCGCAGGGGGTCTGGGCCGCAGGGCTCACGTATCCCCTGGAGAAATGGGGACGTGGCCCTGCCTCCTCCTCCTTCCACCCTCCCTCCTCCCCACCGCCTCTTCCCTCTCCTCTTCTTGACTCTTTTCCCCACCTCCTCCCCCTCTCCTTCTCCTCCTCCTGACTCCTCCCCTCACCACTTCCACCCCCTCCTCTTCCTGACTCCTCCCCCCTCCTAACTTCTCTCCCTCTCTTTCCTCCCCCCTCCTTCCTCCCCCTCCTCTCCCCCTCCGCTCCCCCTCCCTTCTCATTCCCCTTCCCTCCTCCCACACGTCCTTTCCCCCTCCTTCCTCCCACTACCTTTCCCGCTTCCTCCTCCCCACCTCCTTTTCCTCCCATTCCTTCCCCTGACTCCTCCCCCTGAATCCTCCCCGACCCCTCCCCCCTCCCCTTCCTCCCCTTCCTTCCCCTTCCTTCTCTCTCTCTCCTTCCTCTCCTCCCCCTCCCTTCTCCCTACTTTTCGTACCCCTTCCCCCTCCTCCTCCTCCTCTCCCTCATTCTTCCCTCCTCCTCCTGATTCCCCCCTCCTCCCCTCCCTCCTCCTCTCCTTCCTCCCCTCCCTCCTCTCCTTCCTCCCCTCCCTCCTCTCCTTCCTCCTCTCCCTCCTGTCCTTCCTCCTCTCCCTCCTCCTTCCTCCCCTCCCTCCTCCTCTCCTTCCTCCCCTCCCTCCTCTTCTTCCTCCCCTCCCTCCTCTTCTTCCTCCCGTCCCTCCTCTCCTTCCTCCTCTCCCTCCTCTCCTTCCTCCTCTCCCTCCTCTTCTTCCTCCCCTCCCTCCTCTCCTTCCTCCCCTCCCTCCTCTCCTTCCTCCTCTCCCTCCTCTCCTTCCTCCTCTCCCTCCTCCTTCCTCCCCTCCCTCCTCCTCTCCTTCCTCCCCTCCCTCCTCTTCTTCCTCCCGTCCCTCCTCTCCTTCCTCCTCTCCCTCCTCTCGTTCCTCCTCTCCCTCCTCTCGTTCCTCCTCTCCCTCCTCCTTCCTCCCCTCCCTCCTCCTTTCCTTCCTCCCCTCCCTCCTCTTCTTCCTCCCGTCCCTCCTCTCCTTCCTCCTCTCCCTCCTCTTCTTCCTCCCCTCCCTCCTCTCCTTCCTCCCCTCCCTCCTCTCCTTCCTCCCCTCCCTCTTCCCCTTCCCCCTCCGCCCTCCTTCATCCCCCCTCCTCCTCCCCTCTCATTCCTCCCTTCCCTCCTCATCCCCCTCCTCTTCCTGACTCCTCCCCCTCTCCTCTTCCCCCCTCCTCCTTTCTCCTCCTCTCCTTTCTCCTCCTCTACTTTCTCTCCTCCCTCCTTCTCTTCTCCTTCCTCCCCTCTCCTTCCCTCCCTCCTCCTCTCCTTCCTCCCCTCTGTCATCTCCTTCCTCCCCCTCTCCTTCCTCCCCTCCCTCCCTTCTCCTTCACCCCCCTCCTCCTCCCCTGTCATTCCTCCCCTCCCTCATCCTCTCTCCTCCTCCCCTCCCTCCTCCTTCCCCTCTCCCTCCTCCTCTTTCATCCTCCTCCTCTTTCCTCCTGACTCCTCCCCCCTCCTTCATCCCCCCTCCTCTTCCTGGCTCCTCCCCCTTCTCCCCTCCTGACTTCTCCCCCTCTCCTTCCTCCTTCTCCTCTCCCCTCTTCCTCCCCCACCTCCTTCCTCCCTTCCTTCTCCCCCACCTCCTCCTCCTCCCACTGAATCCTCCCACTCCTCCCCCTTCCCTTCCTCCCCTCTCCCTCCCTCCTCTCCCTCTCCCCATATCCCTCCCCCCTCCTCCTCCCCTCTCTCTTCCCTCCCTTCCTCCTCCTGATTCCATCTCCTCCCCCTCCCCCGCTCTGCCCATCCCCCTCCCTCCTCCTCCCCCTCCTCCTCCTGACTCCTGAGCTGGGGCTCTTGTCTCATGGGCATTGCCGGAAGGGGGCAGGTGTGCAGGGACGGGGACTCTCCACGTGGGGCGCTCACTGCTTGTGCGCTGGTTGCAGGCGAGGCGCTAGGTAAGGTTCCGCGTTCTCTGGGTTTTACCTCTTGATGGTTTATCGTGCTGTGAGGACAGACGGCACGTTTGCGTGTGCACGCCGTGGATCGCAGGGTGGTGGCTGGTCGCGTGTGCTGGCCGGTCCTGGGTTCCAGAGTGGAGACGGGGCATGTTCTCTGAGGCGAAGGGTAGTAACAGGACGGGGACACCGGACCGTTTCTTCGTCCGCCGGAGCTTGTGCTGGTGCCCAGGCCACCGCGACCGAACGCCACAGGCCGGGACTCGTAAACCACACGCGTTCATGGCTCACATCTGGGGCTGGATGTCCCAGGTCAAGGCCGGCCGACTCGGGGTCTGGAGAGGACCTCTTCCCCGGGGCCGTTTTCTCCGGGTGGGGGAGGCGAGGGTCAGGGAGCTGTCTGGGGCGTCGTTGACCAGCACGGTGATCCCATCGTGGGGGCTCCGCCCTCAAGGCCGCATCGCCTCCTGGAGGCCCCGCCTCCACGCACGTTCTTCTGGGGGGCTGGGACTTCGCGTTTGCCCTTGGCGGGCACAGGGACGTTGGTCTGGAGTGGCGGCTGGCTGCTTTCCGCAGCTGCCCGAGTGCAGCTGGCTTAGTGCAGACGCAGCAATACAGTGACTTTCCTGGGGTCTCGGGGGCTGCTTGGCATCCGCCAACGGAGCCCGTGTGCGGAGGGAGGAGGGCGGGCAGGGCAGGGCGGCGTTGTGGGCAGCGCAGGTCCTCTGGGGGGGAGGGGCGCTGTGGGCGGCCGTGACCGCAGCTCCGGGCGGGCGGTGGCCTCCGGGGTGCTTCCTGGCACCTGGGGAGCCGGGAGGCACAGCGTGGCTTCGCTCCTCTGCCCCGCCCCCCCCCCCCCCCCGCTCTGTATGGGGTGGGGTGAGCGGCCGTCAGGAGGGCGGGCGTCGGGAGCCTCTTCTGGGCACCAGGGAAGGGCTGCCAGAACGTCCCCAGCAGCGGTGTCCCTGAATGCGGCCGACGGACGTGGGCTCTGCTGGCCTACAGGGACCACGCGGCGCAGCCCGGGGCCGGGTCGTCACAAGAAGCCTCGCCCCACCGCGTAGCGCGTGTGTGGCCCAGGGCCTGCGTGCGGCTTCGGGCTGTGCGCTCTGTAAGTGCTGCTCAGGTCCAGGAACAATCCCTCAGGGACGGACTTGGTTTCGTACAGAGACGTGGGGGGCGGACAGGTCGCCCGCATGCCCTGCACTTGGGATTTGGCGGTCGGGAGGCATTTCTCTCCATCAGGGGGACTGTGCTGTCACTCACTGAGGAGGGTAGTAATGTCGACGCTGGAAGAGGTCGCTCATAAATGAGCCGTGTTGCTAAGTCCACCCGTGCAGGGCATGTTTATTTTCTCTGCGTAAGAGACACATCTTCAGGGGGCACCTGGCTGGCCCCGTTGATGGGGCCTACGACTGTTGACTTTGGAGTCCTGAGTTTCAGCCCCAGGTTGGGTATGGGGCTTTAAAATTCATTTTGAAAAGCACAATAAAGATGCACAAGGCTGTGTTAAGTATGGACGCTAAATTAATCTGCATGTGAGGCAGGACAAATACCCCACATGACGTGGCAACAATCTCTCCCAGTGCTGGAGGCTGGGAGTCTGAGATCCTGGCTGGGCAGAGACTGGGAGGTTGAGATCCAGGCAAAGCCGAGGCTGAAAGTGTGAGGCCCAGTAGGGCCTGAGTCAGGGACTCTGACATCCAGGTGGGGCCAAGGCAGGGGGTCTGAGATCCAGGCAGGGCTGAGACTGGGGGTCTGAGTTCCAGGCAGGGCTGGAGGTTGGGAGTCTGAGGTCCAGGCAGGGTTGAGACTGGGAGTCTGAGATCCAGGCAGGGCCGAGGTTGGGAGTCTGAGGTCCAGGCAGGGCTGAGGCTGGGGGGCCTGAGATCCAGGCAGGGATGAGGCTGGGAGTCTGAGATCCAGGGAGGGCTGGAGGTTGGGAGTCTGAGATCCAGGCAGGGCTGAGGCTGGGGTCTGACTTCTAGGCAGGACCAAGGCTGGGATTGTGAGGCCCAGGCAGGGCAGAAATGGGAGGCTGAGATCCAGGCAGGGCTGAGGCTGGGTGTCTGAGGTCCAGGCAGGGCTGAGGTTGGGGGGTCTGAGATCCAGGCAGGGCTGAGGCTGGGTGTCTGAGGTCCAGGCAGGGCTGAGGTTGGGGGGTCTGAGATCCAGGCAAGGATGAGGCTGGGAGGCTGAGATCCAGGCAGGGCTGAGGCTGGGTGTCTGAGGTCCAGGCAGGGCTGAGGTTGGGGGGTCTGAGATCCAGGCAAGGATGAGGCTGGGAGGCTGAGATCCAGGCAGGGCTGAGGCTGGGGTATTACTTCTAGGCAGGACCAAGGCTGGGATTCTGAGGCCCAGGCAGGGAAGAAATGGGAGGCTGAGATCCTGGCTGGGCAGAGACTGGGAGGTTGAGATCCAGGCAAGGCTGAGGCTGAAAGTGTGAGGACCAGTAGGGCCTGACTCAGGGACTCTGACATCCAGGAAGGGCCAAGGCTGGGGGTCTGAGATCCAGGAGGGGTAGAGGCTGGAGGTGTGAGATCCAGGCAGGGCAGAGGCTGGGAGTTTGAGATCCAGGAAGGGTGGAGGCTGGGGGTCTGACATCCAGGCAGGGCCGAGTGGGGGTTCTGAGATCCTGGCGGGGCAGAGACTGGGAGGTTGAGATTCAGGAGGTGCCAAAGCTTGGGGTCTGAAATCCAGGAGGGGCTGTGGCTGAGTGTGAGGCCCAGTAGGGCCTGAGTCAGGGACTCTGACATCCAGGCAGGGCTGAGGCTGGGAGTCTGAGATCTAGGTGGGGCCGAGGCTGGGGGTCTGAGATCCAGGTAGGGCCAAGGCTGGGGGTCTGAAGTCCAGGCTGGGCTGAGGCTGGGAGGTTGATTTCCAGGAGGTGCCGAAGCTTGGAGTCTGAAATCCAGGAGGGGCTGAGGCTGAAAGTGTGAGGTCCAGTAGGGCCTGAGTCAGGGCCTCTGACATCCAGGTAGGGCTGAGGCAGGGACTCTGAGATCTAGGTGGGGCCGAGGCTGGGGATCAGATCCAGACAGGGCTGAGGTTGGGGGTCTGACTTCCAGTCAGGGCCGAGGCTGGGAGTCTGAGGTCCAGGCAGGGCAGAAGCTGGGAGGCTGAGATCCAGGCAGGTTTGGAGGCTGGGAGTCTGAGGTCCCGACTGGGCCAAGGATGGGAGTCTGAGATCCAGGCAGGGACGAGGCTGGGGGTCTGAGATCCAGGCAGGGCTGTGGCTGGGGGTCTGAAGTCCAGGCTGGGCTGAGGCTGGGAGTCTGAGATCTAGGTGGGGCTGAGGCTGGGGGTCTGAGATCCAGGTAGGGCGGAGGCTGGGTGTCTGATGTCCAGGCAGGGCTGAGGCGGGGAGGCTGAGATCCAGGCGGGGCTGGAGACTAGGAAACTGAGGTCCAGGGAGGGCTGAGAATGGAAGTCTGACGTCCAGGAGGGCCTGAGTCTGGGACTCTGACCTCCAGGACGGGCTGAGCCTGGGAGTCTGAGGTCCAGGCAGGGCCGAGGCTGGAGGTCTGAGATCCAGGCAGGGCTGAGGCTGGGAGTCTGAGATCCAGGAGGGGTGAAGGCTGGGGGTCTCAGTTCCAAACAGGGCTGAGCCTGAGAGGTTGAGATCCAGGCAAAGCCGAGGCTGAAAGTGTGAGGCCCAGTAGGGCCTGAGTCAGGGACTCTGACATCCAGGTGGGGCCAAGGCAGGGGGTCTGAGATCCAGGCAGGGCTGAGACTGGGGGTCTGAGTTCCAGGCAGGGCTGGAGGTTGGGAGTCTGAGGTCCAGGCAGGGTTGAGACTGGGAGTCTGAGATCCAGGCAGGGCTGAGGTTGGGAGTCTGAGATCCAGGCAGGGCTGAGGCTGGGGGGTCTGAGATCCAGGCAGGGATGAGGCTGGGAGTCTGAGATCCAGGGAGGGCTGGAGGTTGGGAGTCTGAGATCCAGGCAGGGCTGAGGCTGGGAGTATGAGATCCAGGCAGGGCTGAGGCTGGGGTCTGACTTCTAGGCAAGACCAAGGCTTGGATTGTGAGGCCCAGGCAGGGCAGAAATGGGAGGCTGAGATCCAGGCAGGGCTGAGGCTGGGTGTCTGAGATCCAGGCAGGGCTGAGGTTGGGGGGTCTGAGATCCAGGCAGGGCTGAGGCTGGGTGTCTGAGGTCCAGGCAGGGCTGAGGTTGGGGGGTCTGAGATCCAGGCAGGGCTGAGGCTGGGTGTCTGAGGTCCAGGCAGGGCTGAGGTTGGGGGGTCTGAGATCCAGGCAGGGCCGAGGCTGGGTGTCTGAGGTCCAGGCAGGGCCAGGCGGGGAGGCTGAGATCCAGGTGTGGGTGGAGGCTGGGACTCTGAGATCCAGGCAGGGCTGAGGCTGCAGGCCTGAGGCTCGTCCAAGGCTGGGGGTTTAAGATCCAGGCAGTGTGATCCTGGGGGTCTGAGGTCCAGGCAGGGCCAAGGCTGGGACTCTGAGGTCCAGGCAGGGCCGAGGCTGGGGGTGTGAGATCCAGGCAGGTCTGAGGCTGGGGGTTTGAGGTGCAGGCAGGGCTGAGGTAGGGGCCTGAGATTCAGGCAGGGCTGCGTCTGGGTGCCTGAGATCCAGGCAGGTCTGGAGGCTGGGAGTCTGAGGTCCAGGCAGGGCCGAGGCTGGGGGTGTGAGATCCAGGAAGGGTTGAGGTGGGGGCCTGAGATCAAGGCAGGGGCAAGGCTGGGACTCTGAGGTCGAGGCAGGGCTGAGGCTGGGGGTGTGAGATCCAGGCAGGTTTGAGGCTAGGGATCTGAGATCCAGGAAGGGTGGAGGTGGGGGCCTGATATGAAGGCAGGCCGAGGCTGGGACTCTGAGGTCCAGGCAGGGCTGAGGCTGGGGGTGTGAGATCCAGGAGGTTCTGAGGCTGGGAGTCTCAGATTCAGGCAGGGCCGAGGCTAGGAGTCTGAGGTCCAGGCAGGGCCGAGGCTGGGAGTCTGAGGTCCAGGCAGGGCTGAGGCTGGGAGTCTGAGGTCCAGGCAGGCCAGGCAGGGCTGAGGCTAGGGGTCTGAGATGCAGGCAGGCCCCAGGCTGGGTGTCTGAGATCCAGGCAGGGCTGAGGCTGGGGGTGTGAGTTCCAGGCAGGGCTGATCCTAGCGGTCTGAGGTGCAGGCAGGACTGAGGTGGGGGCCTGAAATCTAGGCATGGCAGAGGCTGGGGGTCTGAGGTCCAGGCAGGGCTGAGACTGGGGGCCTGAGTTCCAGGGTTGGCCAAGGCTGGGGGCCTGAGATCCAGTCACGGCTGATCCTGGGATTGTGAGGTCCAGGGAGGGCTGAGGCTCGGGCCTGAGACTCAGGCAGGGCTGAGGCTCGGGCCTGAGATTCAGGCCGGGCTGATGCTGGGGGTCTGATGTCCAGTCAGGGCTGAGGCTGGGGGCCTGAGATCCAGGCAGGGCTGATCCTGGGGGGTCGGAGGTCCTGGCAGGGCTGAGGTGGGGGCCTGAGATCCAGGCAAGGCTGAGGCTGGGGCTTGAGGCTTGGCTGAGGCTGGGGTTTTGAGATCCAGGCAGGGTTGATCCTGGGGGTTTTGAGGTGCAGGCAGGGCTGAGGGGGGGGGGCATGAGATCCAGGTAGGGCCGAGTCTGGGGCCCTGAAGCTTTCCCGAGGCTGGGGGTTTGAGATTGAGGCAGCAGGGTTGATCCTGGGGGTCTGAGGTGGGGGCCTGAAATCCAGGCAGGGCTGAGTCTGGGGGGTCTGAGATCCAGGCTGGGCAGAGACCAAGAGTCTGAGATCCAGGCAGGGTGGAGGCCATGAGGGTGACATCCAGGCAGGGCTGAGGCTGGTAGTCTGAGATCCAAGCGGGGCTGAGTCTGGGACTATACGTCAAGTGGGGGCTGAGCTCGGGAGTCTGGGATCCATGCAGGGTTGAACGTGGGGGTCTGACATCCAGGCGGGGCTGATTCTAGCGGTCTGAGGTGCAGGCAGGGCTGAGGTAGGGGCCTGAGATTCAGGCAGGGCTGCGTCTGGGGGCCTGAGATCCAGGCAGGTCTGGAGGCTGGGAGTCTGAGGTCCAGGCAGGGCCGAGGCTGGGGGTGTGAGATCCAGGCAGGGCTGAGGTTGGGGGTCTGAGATCCAGGCAGGTTTGAGGCTCGGGGTCTGAGATCCAGAAGGGTGGAGGTGGGGGCCTGAGTTCTAGGCAGGGCTGAGTCTGTGGGCCTGAGCCTCGGCCGAGGCTGGGGTTTGGGGTCCATGCAGGGCTGAGGCTGTGTGCTCCTGATCCCCGCTCCTGGGTGTGGGACGTGCGCTCCTCCCTGTGCCCTCTGCTTGTCGTGCTCTGTGCAGGTCCGTTTGCTGCTTCAGTCTTCTCATTAGGACGGTGTCGTATGGAACCAGGGCTCCCTCTAGCGGCTTCATTTTCCTGATCCGCTGATTTTCGACCCCAGGGGCACACGGTCCCATCCTGAGGTCCTGGGGGTGCGGGCTTCAACCTAGGACATGGGTCGCGCCGTGCCGCCCCTGCGGGCGTGTTTGCCGGCCGCGTGGGGGTTGCCGACACGCACAGCCCACGCAGAAGGCGAGGCCCAGGGCCCGAGGGGTGTGTCTATGGGGGAGTCTTGGTGGGGGGCCGCCCTTCCGTGGTGACCGGGCCCCGTTTGTCTGTCCTAAAGGACGCCAGCGTGCGGATGAAGTGCATCCTGGCGCTGAAGGCGCTCTACGAGAAGAGAGAGTCGGCTATGAAGCTGGGCCTTTTCTTCCACAAGTTCAAGGTGAGTGAGATTCTGCGTCTTGGCCGCCGGGGGCGCCAACCCGAAGCATCGCCGTGGACGTGCGGACCTCGGGCCGCGGCCATCAGCCGCTTGCCGCTCGCGGGGCTTCGGACCCCCGGCCACGTCTCCGCCCGCTGCCTGGGGCCGCGTCCTGCGACCGCGAACCGGAACCCCCCCCCCCTCCCCCCGGGGCCCGTCGGGGCAAAACCGCCCGCGCTTCAGAGCGCACCAGGTGACAGGGGCGGAGCGTGGGCACACCCCGGGGGGTACAGTCGCGTGCTGGCGGGAGTTTTCGGGTGTGGGAGCGGGAAGGGTCAGCGCCCGCCGTCCCGACGCAGGCACACTCCTGTCGCTGGGTTGCGAGGCTCCGTGCCCCGCGTGCAGGGCCGCTCAGGGACGGTGCGACCGAAGCAAGTGCCCGGGACGATGCGGGCCGGAGCCCACGGTGAACTTGTACTCAACCTGTTCCTGAATTTGGGGGCCGCGCTACCACGCGGGACGCTGCGTGAGGCCCCACTGCCCGACATGGACGGCAGGGCTCGGCGAGGACTCCCCACCGCGGGGCAGGGCTGTCGGGGACTCGGACCGGCCCCGTGGCTGCTTGGGAGCAGAGGTCGGGCCACGTCGGTGCCAGTGAACGTGCAGCCAGCGACGCGGGGCGGGGCGGGGCGGGGGGGGGAGGGGCACCAGCAGTTTGTCTCCCCCTCTGGGGGCGTGTGGGAGAAAGCAGCCTTCCTTGACCCTGTCCGGGTCCCCCGCTGGGCGTGAGCAGGAGACCCACGCGGGCAGTTAGAAGTGTGCAGGGGGGAACTCTAGTGTCCACGGGGGGGGGGGGGTGGGGACGGACGGAGGGCCTCCGGGAGGTGGTGGTGAGTCCCCATGGAGGATAGCGCAGTGCCCAACCTGTGCACCGACCGGGAGCCATGGCCCCTTCGTGAGCGCAAGGGTCGTGCAAAGTCACCTACGTAGGAGAGAAAGGCTGCGGAAGCTCGGGCGGGAGGCGCACATGTCCTGCGGAGCTCATGTCCCCACGGGCTGGGTGCGCAGGTGGCTGGCGTCTTCCGGAGACTCGGCGTGGTCAGGGGCGTTTCCCGGCAGCCTCGAGGCTCCAGGGCTCCTGCCTCCCGATTTCTGTGCCGAGGAATTCCGTCTCCCCGTGGGTCCACATCAGCGGCTGACGCCTGGGGACGCTCAAACTCTGGGGACACGTGGTTGTCACCACCGTGTGACATCACTGTGTGCGCGCTGCCGGCGTCTGCGGGGACCAGGGATGCGGCCCGATGACCCTCACGGTGTGCGGGACGCCCGCCCGAGGGGACGGCCCGGCCCCGCCGCGTCCTCCATCCACGGTGCCGGAACCAAGCGGGCTTGTTGTGTTCTCTCGCTTCCCCTAGAAACGAATCCTGTCGATGACCCAGGACAGGCAGCCGGAGATCACGTCCGAGTGCATGCAGCTCCTGCGGCTTATATCCGAGTGAGTAGCCCTACGTCCGTGCGGAACCGTGCGTCCGTGCGTGTCTGTGCGTGTCCCTGCGTCCGTGCGGAACCATGCGTCCGTGCGGAATCCTGCGTCCAGAGCGCGTTTCCAGGCCACGTGGGCGGCGGGCCGGGTGCGCTGGGCGCGCAGTGACCGCGTGTGCCGCTGGCGGACCGCGGGGTGACCGTGTTTGGTGTGCAACCCCCCCCCCCCCCCGGCGTAGCCGCGTGATGGTCAGCTCGCATCCTTGGGTGTGTTTGCACCGCTGCTCAGTTGGAGATCTCTGTGGCCGGCGCCCTTGCGTACGATGCGACGCAAGGGCTTGTCGGGACCTGGCTTCCTGTTCGTGGGCTCGGGGGTTCCCTGTGGGGTCCCTTCTGCCACTGCCCTGCATCAGGGGCTCTGATGGGGCCAAGGTGCTGGTGTACAAGAGGCAGCTGCAACCCGGCCAGGTCCTCAGAACCTTCTGGAAGCTCCCGGGTCCCCGCGTGCACTTGGGCTGGATACACACTGCAGGTGACAGCCGCCTCGTCGAGTCAGGTGTCAGACATTGATGTGAGACGTCTCTGGAACGGGGGACATGGGGACGTGACCTCCCACTGGGCCTCCACGCCTAAATGCCGCGGTTGGTGCCATGGGAACGTCTCGTGCCCTGAAGGCCAGCGTGGTGCCGTCTGTCCGCCCTGTGCGGAGGACGGAGTGGGGCCCTGGTGGGTGCCCGACCCTTCCTGGGTGTGCACCCCGACGCGGCCCAGACGGACGGAGGCTGTCGCAGCCAGAGACGGGGACGAGCACGAGCACCAGACTTCCCGTGTGTTGCGCGGAGGTCCCGCCAGTGGCTGGGACCACCCAGCACCCACCCGTACTGCGCCACCGCCCAAGGGCAGTGGCTGGGTGATAAGGTGGCGTATTTTACAAGGGAGCCGTCTGGCCAGAGCCAGCCCACACAAGTGCCACGATCTGGGTCAGTGACCCAGTTCTCGAACGCGTGTGGACTCCTGTCCAGGGTGCTTTGCAGGCGGGCCGCGGGGCCGCGTGTCCCCTGATACTGACTTGGAGAAGCTCTTACCCGTGTGGCTTCCGACACGTGTATGCAAAAGCCCCCCGGGTGGGGACCTGAGCTCCCCCGTCTGCTCCCCAGCCGCCCCCTCCCCCACCCCCTCCCCCCACCCGCCAGCGAACACTGACACAGGGAACAGGCTCTGACGTGGCATACCACGTGTGTCTGGCTTCCTGCAGTCAGTGACGGTCTGTGATGAGTCGACGGTCAGAAGCCACGCTCTCACGAGGAAGTGTCGATGGGTGATGCCGTGTTGTCAGTCTGACTGGTGACGTGGTTGGAGGGGGCAGCTCCCACGTGATTCCAGAAAATCTGTGAGGAGCTCCCCAGATGGGTTAACACGTGAATCCCCAGTTCAGTAAAGCACATTGTCCTCCCCAGTGTGGTGGGCCCCATCTAATCACTCGAAGGTCCGCCTAACAAAACGTGGAGGCAGTTCACGTGGCCCGGCTTGACTCCCAGCGGAGGCGTCCATCTTTTCATACCCTGGGCAGTCCCCCTCCCAGGTCCTGGGGCCGCAGCCACGTTCCGAGTCGTGGGTGGGCACCCGCTAACTAGGCTCGGTCGTGGGCAGAGCCCGGGTGCCCCACGTTGCACAGAACCAGGCGGCTTTGGGGTTTGACTTGGACAAGTCAAGCTCAGGGCTGACTTGGACCCCCCAAGGGTGCTCCTTGTGTGCCCAGAACCCCGAGGACAAACGCAGGTGTCCCCCGGGGTTGTC
This sequence comes from Leopardus geoffroyi, assembly GCF_018350155.1. NCBI lineage: Eukaryota > Metazoa > Chordata > Mammalia > Carnivora > Felidae > Leopardus > Leopardus geoffroyi. Next base: position 123,594 of record NC_059343.1, read on the forward strand.
CCCCAGGCATCAGAGGTCGTCCACCACCGTTCAAAGCCCAGACCGGGAGGCGGGGAGGCCACCTGCCTGTGTTTCTGCCGGTGTGGGAACGTCCCTGCGGCTGTGTTTGCACATCGCTGTGTTCTGCTCACGCGGGTTCACTGGATGCGTTTGGATAAAGGGTCACACTGGTGACATCCTCCCAGGTGGTGTCAGGGGTGTCCCCCACTTATCCCCTGACTGCTCCCAGTATGGGTGCCTGTGGACATCTGCCTCCTGTCCATGGTCGCCCCCTGTGTGCCCGCCTGCTGCGCATCAGTGATTGGCCCTGCATAGTTGCCCCTGCGTGTGCGTCCCACGCGGTTGCCTGCTGCCCCTGCGTATGCGCCCCAGTGTGTGCGCCCGCTGCCCCCGCGTATGCGCCCCTGCGTGTGCACCCCTGTGGGGTCGCCCGCTGCCCCTCCAAGTGCGCCCCCGTGGGGTCGCCTGCTGCCTCTGTATGCGCCCCTGCGTGTGCGCCCCCGCGGGGTCGCCTCCTGCCTCTCCGTATGCGCCCCTGCGTGTGCGCCCCCGCGGGGTCGCCTCCTGCCTCTCCGTATGCGCCCCTGCGTGTGCGCCCCCGCGGGGTCGCCTCCTGCCTCTCCGTATGCGCCCCTGCGTGTGCGCCCCCGCGGGGTCGCCTCCTGCCTCTCCGTATGCGCCCCTGCGTGTGCGCCCCCGCGGGGTCGCCTCCTGCCTCTCCGTATGCGCCCCTGCGTGTGCGCCCCCGCGGGGTCGCCTCCTGCCTCTCCGTATGCGCCCCTCCCGTGTGCGCCCCCGCAAGGTCACCTCCTGCCTCTCCGTGTGCGCCCCTGCGGGGTCGCCCACTACCCCTGTGTATGCGCCCCTGCGTGTGCATGCCCGTGGGGTCGTCCGCCGCCTCTCCATGTGCACCCCTGCGTGTGGGCCCCCACGGGGTCTCCCTCTGCCCCTGCGTGTGCGCCCCCTCTCGGTTGCCTGCTTGGAGTCCAGAGCACTGCTCCTGGGGAGGGTCAGGTGACAGGTGGCTCAGGTGCACACGTGGGAGAGGACAGAGTGGTTTTCCCTTCCTTTGGGGCTAGCAGTTGGCTGGAGGGGAAGGAACCCAGACACGGAGGCCCTGCAGGGGGGAGGCCTTCCCAGGAGGCCGCTCACGTCCTCTTGGCTCACGTGGGTCCTTCTCGCGTGGCCTCAGCTCCTCTCCTGGGACGTGGGCCGCCCCAGGGGAGCTCGGTCCGGCAGGAACTGCAGGGGCGGGGGGCACGTCTAGGGGAAGCCGAGGTTGGGGCCCTCGATTTAGCGAAGAGCCTCCCTTCGCTCTCCGCGAGGACAGGCGCCTGTGGCCGTGTCCCGCGTGCACGGGCCCCGGACTCACGCGCGTCTCCCCTCAGGCACTACGTGGGCGTGTTCTCATCCATGGAGTACGTCTTCCTGTTCCAGTTCGTGTACGCGGCCTACAGGCCCATGGCGACCGCCGCCGGCGAGCTCATCTGTAAGAGGTAAGGCCGGGACACGTGACGGTGTCTCCAGGGCTGTGATGTCACCGTGATGTTTCGGGGGGGGGGGGGGTCCCGCGTCCTGCCAGGTGGAGTCGCAGATGGAGGAGGGTGGGGGCAGCGGGAGGCCCCAGGGACCAGGGGAACAGCAGGGCCCTGAGCAGGGGCTCGCACAGGACAGCAGGTGTGGGCCCCGAGGCACAGGACAGGATGGATGGAAACGTCAGCGCAAAGGACGCGCGTGGCTGGGGTAGATGGACTTGATCCGCGTCACAGGCGCGCCCCTTCCCGCATTGGTCTGACCAGGAGGTAGAGGCCCCCTCGAGGCCCCCCCCCCAGCCCGAGGTCCTGTCCTGGGCCCTCCCTGATGGGTCTGCATTCAGGCGAGGGTCCGCGTCCTTTGGGGGTGTGGCGTGCGGCCACGGGGGGCAGTCCTGTTGTCTGTTCCCGCTGCAGTGCTGGCCTGAGCTGGCAGTGGGTCGGACAGACAGAAGTCATTCTAGAGCTTTCCTCCCTGGGCCGTGTCCTGCGCCCGCGGCCTCCCGGCGTGCCTGCTCCCCAGCTCACTGCGTCGCACGTGTGCGTGCAGGGAGCCACAGGGCCTCGGGCACCAGCAGATGCGGGGAGCCCCCCGGCCAGGCTGATGCAGGGGTCGCGCTTTCTGATCCCACTAGGCTCCTGGCCCCTCCGCCTCAAGAAGGTTTCTTTGGTCAAAACCCTCCCGACGAGTTTGACAGAAACATCCAGAACATGAAAACGCTCATCGACTTCTACTTGCAGGGCGAGGTGAGGGGGTGGCAGCACAGGGCCCGGGGCCGGGTTGTCCGAGTCGCGGGAGGGACCTGGACCCGTGTCCTGCAGCCCACATTGGACGCCACGTCCCGTGTCCCACGCCCCGTGCCGCGTCCCGCGTCCGGTGTCGGGCTGACGCGGGACTTGCTTCCTGTGTGAACGCCTGCCGTGGGCACACGGGCGTCGGGGCTCTGGGTGGGTGTCCCCGTTTGTCCTCACGTGTCCACCACATGGGTGGGTCGGGGAGGGGGCCGTTCCTGCCCATGTCCTCACGTGTCCCCTCCACCAGGTGTCACCACGTGTCCACCCCTGGTTGTCACACATCCCCTGTGTCATCAGGTGTCTGCCTGTGTCATTACGAGTCCCCTCTGTCATCACACGCCCCTCACGTCGCGTGTCCTTTCTGTGTCATCACACGTCCCCCGTCGTCATGTGTCCCCCCCCATGTTGTCACGTATCCTCCTCGCCCTTGTCACGCATTCCTTCTACGTCGTGTTGTCATGTGTCCCCCTGCGTCCCCACACGTCCCCCTGCCTGTGTCATCACACGTGCCCTGTGTCCTCAGCGTCCCCCGTGCCACGTATCGCGTGCTCCTGTAACATCATCCTGTCTTTCCTCCCGCGTCGTCACGACTTTACACGTGTGGCCCGTCCCTGTCAGTTCCACAGACACGTCCCATACCTGGTGGACGGCCTGTGGGACGCGGCGCCCGCCCTGGTCCGGAACTGGGAGTGCATGACGGCCCTGCTGCTGGAGCCACGTGGCGGGCGCCAAGGTGAGCGTGGCCAGAGGCCGGCTCTGAGTCGTGGATGGGGGCCAGCGATCCCGCTGGCCTCCCGGCCGTCCCTGCCAGGCACACCATCCCCTCGTCCTGCCGTCCCTCTTCCTCTGTGACCCACCGGTTGCTGTGTCCCGCTGCCCCCGTGTCCCGCTGTCCCGTGTCCTTCCGTCCCTGTGTCCCGCTGTCCCCCATGTCCTGCTGTCCCCCGTGTCCTTCCGCCCGTGTCCTGCTGTCCTGTGTCCCGCTGTCCCCGTGTCCCGCCGTCCCCGTGTCCTGCCGTCCCTGTTCCTCTGTGACCCACCGGCTGCTTTGTCCTGCTGCCCCCCTATGTCCCGCTGTCCCCGTGTCCCGCCGTCCCCATGTCCTGCCATCCCTGTTCCTTTGTGACCCACCGACTGCTGTGTCCCGCTGCCCCCGTGTCCCTCTGTCCCCTGTGTCCTGCTGTCCCTGTGTCCCACTGTCCCCCGTGTCCTGCTGTCTCCCCTGTCCTGCTGTCCCGTGTCCTGACATCCCTATTCCTCTGTGACTTGCTGTGCCCCCCTGTGTCCTGCTGTCCCCTCCTGGTGTCTCACTGTTCCCTCCTCCCCATGTCCCACTGCCCCCCAGGCCTCCGTCCTGCCAAGCGTCTGTCCATACAGGCAGCGACACAGCCCTGTCGAGCCTCCTGTGCTGCGCCCGCTCCCTGAGTGGCTGCTTGGGGAGCATACCCATGCTTTCCCGCGGTGAGGGGTCCTCAGGCCTCGAGGCTGGGGTGTCACAGGGCTCTAGTGTGGGGTCCACAGGACGAGGGCCACAGACTGACTTCCCATAAGAGGATCAGCCTGGGGAGCCACGGAAGCCCAAAGCCTGGGCCCCAGAGTCAGGGTGCAGGGTGGGCAGAGTGCCCAGCGGATGAGCCCCCAAGCAGCTGGGGTGCCCTCGCCTGCCCCTCCAGGCCCAGGAGACAGCCCGTCCTCCCTGCCAAACTCCCCTCGGCAGACACAGGTGTCGTCGGCCACAGCCAGGAGTCCCGGTGCCACTTATGAGGTAGCCCAGGCCCGTCACGTTCCTGGAGCGACCCGCAGCTCTGACCGTGCTCCTTGGGGTCCCTGAAGGGGCCTGTGTCTTTGTCATGGGGATGCCTCCTTTCCTCTGACTGAAATCTCTGGGGCCCAGCTGTGTGGTCTGTGTTTCTTGGCTCTGACTGTGGGCCTGCTCCTGCTATGCCCGGGCTCATAGGGCTAGCTCCAGGACATGACAGACTAGGCACGAGACCATGTGTGACATTCTCAGGCTGGCTGTGACACATGATCTCAAACCCAGGAGTTAAATGAGAGTCCATCCTGTCTTAGGTCTGGAAACCAGAAGTCTGAGATCCAGGCAGGGCAGGACCGCTGAGATCCAGGAGGGGCAGGGCCGTTGAGATCCAGGCAGGGAAGGGCCACTGAGATCCAGGAGGGGCAGGAGCCCTGAGATCCGGGCAGGGCAGGGCCCCTGAGATCCAGCCAGGGCAGGACCGCTGAGATCCAAGCAGGGCAGAAACACTGAAATCCAGGCAGGGCAGGGCCGCTGAGATCCAGGAGGGGCAGGGATGCTGAGATCCAGGCAGAGCAGGGCCGCTGAGATCCAGGAGGGGCAGGGATGCTGAGATCCAGGCAGGGCAGGGCCGCTAAGATCCAGGGGGGGGGGCAGGGCCATTGAGATCCAGGCAGGGAAGGGCCGCTGAGATCCAGGAGGGGAAGGGCCGCTGAGATCCAGGCAGGGCAGGGCCTCTGAGGTTCAGGAAGGGCAGGGCCTCTGAGGTTCAGGAAGGGCAGGACCACTGAGATCCAGGCAGGGCAGGGCCGCTGAGATCCAGGCAGGGCAGGGCCGCTGAGATCCAGGCAGGGCAAGGCCACTGAGATCCCGGAGGGGCAGGACCACTGAGATCCAGGAGAGGCAGGACCACTGAGATCCAGGCGGGGCAGGGCCACTGAGATCCAGGAGGGGCAGGGCCACTGAGATCCAGGAGGGGCAGGGCCACTGAGATCCAGGAGGGGCAGGGCCACTGAGATCCAGGAGGGGCAGGGCCGTTGAGATCCAGGCAGGGAAGGGCCGCTGAGATCCAGGAGGGGCAGGAGCCCTGAGATCCGGGCAGGGCAGGGCCCCTGAGATCCAGCCAGGGCAGGACCGCTGAGATCCAAGCAGGGCAGAAACACTGAAATCCAGGCAGGGCAGGGCCGCTGAGATCCAGGAGGGGCAGGGATGCTGAGATCCAGGCAGAGCAGGGCCGCTGAGATCCAGGAGGGGCAGGGATGCTGAGATCCAGGCAGGGCAGGGCCGCTAAGATCCAGGGGGGGGGGCAGGGCCATTGAGATCCAGGCAGGGAAGGGCCGCTGAGATCCAGGAGGGGAAGGGCCGCTGAGATCCAGGCAGGGCAGGGCCTCTGAGGTTCAGGAAGGGCAGGGCCTCTGAGGTTCAGGAAGGGCAGGACCACTGAGATCCAGGCAGGGCAGGGCCGCTGAGATCCAGGCAGGGCAGGGCCGCTGAGATCCAGGCAGGGCAAGGCCACTGAGATCCCGGAGGGGCAGGACCACTGAGATCCAGGAGAGGCAGGACCACTGAGATCCAGGCGGGGCAGGGCCACTGAGATCCAGGAGGGGCAGGGCCACTGAGATCCAGGAGGGGCAGGGCCACTGAGATCCAGGAGGGGCAGGGCCACTGAGATCCAGGAGGGGCAGGGCCACTGAGATCCAGGAGGGGCAGGGCCACTGAGATCCAGGAGGGGCAGGACCACTGAGATCCAGGTAGGGCAGGGCCACTGAGATCCCGGAGGGGCAGGACCACTGAGATCCAGGCAGGGCAGGGCCACTGAGATCCAGGAGGGGCAGGACCACTGAGATCCAGGCAGGGAAGGGCCACTGAGATCCAGGCAGGGAAGGGCCCCTGAGATCCAGGCAGGGCAGGGCCACTGAGATCCAGGCAGGGAAGGGCCCCTGAGATCCAGGCAGGGCAGGGCCACTGAGATCCAGGAGGGGCAGGACCACTGAGATCCAGGCAGGGAAGGGCCCCTGAGATCCAGGCAGGGAAGGGCTGCTGAGATCCAGGCAGGGCAGGGCCACTGAGATCCAGGAGGGGCAGGATCACGGAGATCCAGGCAGGGCTGTGCTCCCTCCAGAGGCTCCAGGGGAGGGTCCTTCCTGCCTCTTGCAGCTTCTGGGGCTCCAGGCGTCCCTGGGATTGTGGCTGTGGCCCTCCCGTCTGTCCCCGCGCCTCCACAGGGCTTCTTTTGTGTCTGTGTCATTTTCTGTCTCTTATAAGGACATTTGTCACTGTGGTTAGGGCCACCCTCATCCAGGCTGACCTCGTCTTGGGTCTTTCATTTAATCACATGTGCAAAGATTCGATTTTCCCAAAGGTCCCTTTGTGAGGCTTCGCGTGGGTGTGACTTTGGAGCGAAAGCCAGTGCAGAACGCTCCATGAGGAGACGTGTGGTCAGCTGGATGGTTTTAGACCTGCGTCCTAGCATTTTGGGGCAAAGCCAGGTGAACCCCGGTCTGCGGTCCCGTCGGGTGCTGCCCTGAGGACGCGTGCGTCTGTCCTAGCCCGGGCCAGCGCCAGGTCCCACGTTGACCTGAACGGGTGACAGGGGGTCCCTTTGAGTGCGGTTTGAGCGGAGGGCTGGCCCCGGGGGCTCTGGTGTGTGTGTCACTGAGCCCACGAGCCGTCGGCCTGTGGCTGTGCCCGGGGGCCCCACCACGCTCGCCCCGCGCCGGGCTCCCCGAGGCCCCTCAGAGCCCTGCAGCGGCCAGAGCGCCGTGTGTCCCCGTGAGGCTCGGAGGGCGCTGACCGGACCCCGTCTCCTTGCAGCGCTGACGAGCCAGCAGGAGAGAGTCCTCATCGAGATCCTCGTGGCCGCCGTGCGACAGGCCGCAGAGGGCCACCCCCCTGCTGGCCGCGAACTGGGCAAGAGAGTCAGTGCCGCCCCCGCCCCCGCCCGGATGCGCTTCGTCCCCTGTGCTGACCGCTGCGCTGTGGCTGCTGCGCCCTTGCTGTCAGTGCCGGGGCTCTGGGGGTGCCCGCCGCGGCCTCGGGCTCGCGGGGCTCCCCACCCCCACCCGCGCGGCCGCGCGATCGCTTGCTGCCTTGTGCTTGGGGTGCTAGCTGCTCACTGGGCCGCTGGCTCTGCGGGCGGGGCTCCCGGCCACCCAGGTAGGTCTCGCTGACCGTGCCTCCCAGCTCCTGCCCGCCCCTCATGCCGCTGCCAGCCCTCTGCCAGCTGTTCCCGTGTGGGCCGTCCGCCTCCCCGGGGGGGCACCCCACAGTCCCCCCGCCTGGTTCACACCGGACACGGCAGTGTGTCAGCCAGCCCCCGAATCGTCTCTGTGTGGCTCTCTGGTGCTGCTGGGACAGAAGATCACACCCGGGGGGACCTAGGACCACAGGGGTTGGGCGTCCTGCCCCCGCTCTGGAGAAGAGGAGTCTGACATCCAGGCAGGGCAGGGCCAGCCAGATCCAGGCAGGGCAGGGCCACTGAGATCCAGGCAGGGCAGGGCCGCTGAGATCCAGGCAGGGCAGAACCACTGAGATCCAGGCAGGGCAAGGCCTCTGAGATCCAGGTGGGGCAGGGCCATTGACATCCATGAGGAGCAGGACTACTGAGATCCAGGCGGGGCAGGATCCCTGAGATGCAGGAGAGGCAAGACCACTGAGATCCAGGAGGGGCAAGGCCACTGAGATCCAGGCAGGGAAGGACCACTGAGATCCAGGCAGGGCAGGACCCCTGAGATCCAGGCAGGGCAGGACCACCGAGATCCAGGAGGGGCAGGGCCACCGAGATCCAGGCGGGGCAGGACCACTGAGATCCAGGCGGGGCAGGACCACTGAAATCCAGGCGGGGAAGGGCCACTGAGATCCAGGAGGGGTAGGACCAGTGAGATCCAGGCAGGGAAGGAGCACTGAGATCCAGGAAGGGCAGGGCCACTGAGATCCAGGCAGGGCAGGGCCACTGAGATCCAGGCAGGGCAGGGCCTCTGAGATCCAGGTGGGGCAGGGCCATTGACATCCATGAGGGGCAGGACTACTGAGATCCAGGCGGGGCAGGATCCCTGAGATGCAGGAGAGGCAAGACCACTGAGATCCAGGAGGGGCAGGGCCTCTGAGATCCAGACAGGGCAGGGCCACTGAGATCCAGGCAGGGCAGGGCCTCTGAGATCCAGACAGGGCAGGGCCACTGAGATCCAGGAGAGGCAGGACCCCTGAGATTCAGGCAGGGCAGGACCCCTGAGATCCAGGCAGGGCAGGACCACCGAGATCCAGGAGGGGCAGGGCCACTGAGATCCAGGCGGGGCAGGACCACTGAAATCCGGGCAGGGAAGGGCCACTGAGATCCAGGAGGGGCAGGGCCGCTGAGATCCAGGCAGGGCAGGGCCACTGAGATCCAGGCAGGGCAGGGCCGCTGAGATCCAGGCAGGGCAGGGCCCCTGAGATCCAGACAGGGCAGGGCCGCTGAGATCCAGGCAGGGCAGGGCCGCTGAGATCCAGGCAGGGAAGGGCCACTGAGATCTAGGCAGGGCAGGGCCACTGAGATCCAGGCAGGGCAGGACCACGGAGATCCAGGCAGGGCTGTGTTCCCTCCAGAGGCTCCAGGGGAGGGTCCTTCCTGCCTCTTCCAGCTTCTGGGGCTCCAGGCATCCCTGGGCTTTTGGCCACATCCCTGCTGTCCTTGCTTCTATTTTCATGTGGCTGTCATGTTCTCCCCTGTGCATGTGTCTGGCTCTGTTCTCTGATGTCTCTTTTTAACGACACCCCAGTCCTACCGGATGAGGGTGCGCCGTAGGGCATGAACTGGGGGGAGACGACTCAGTTTTTCTTGATGGTTTCCGCGCACGTGAACTAGCGTATCTGGAACCAAACCCGAGTAGCAATCTGGAGCCAGACCTGTGATGTGGGGGCAGTGCTGCCTGGGTGTGATCTGGGCCCGTGTTGGCCGGTCCCAGGGCCACCGTGAGACTCACACGGGCCGGCCGTGGGCTCAGGCCACGCTCGCTCTGCCCACAGGCCGCCAGGGAGGTGGACGGGACCCGCCGCTGGCGTGAGCGTGCCAGCATGAGCCGACACTTTGTGAAGGTGCTGCCCCAGCTGCTGTCCAAGGTGTGGAGCGGGGAAGGTCCCGAGGCAGGGAGGCGGCGGGGGCGCGGGGAGGCCAGGAAGGCCCCCTTCACACCTGCTCTGTGGGCAGTTTGCCGCGGACAAGGAGAAGGTGACGCCCCTCCTGCAGATCCCGCAGTACTGCAACCTGGACGTGTATGACAAGGACGGCCTGGGCTCGGTGAGTCATGGGACTCCGCCCCTCCCCCCTGCGTTCTGCCCGTGGGGGCCGCCTTCCCCCTCCCCAGGCTTCAGGCGTGGGGCACGGCGGCCACCACATCGTCTGTCCCTGTGTCCCGCCATCCTCCCGAGGCCTGGGGCGTCACGCCTCCGAGGCTGCTCTTTCGTGCTGGTCTGTGCTGGTGGCCCGTCCCCCTGTCCAGGGCGGTGGCCCGGGCCCTGTCTGGGGGTGTCTGGGTCACCTGGCCAATGCCTCCCTGCAGCTCGAGGTGGGTGGTGGGGCCCGATGACAGGGCAGGACCGGCAGGGCTGTGAAGACAGAGGCACCGACCACTGTCTCGAGTTTTCGTTGCGTGAAGGTCAGATGCCTGGTTCTGGGTGGCGCCCTGGGGTCTGGTCGTCAGGGTGACCGTGGGCACAGAAACTGGTAAAGCCCCCGGGAGCTTGTGTGTTGTGCCCTGCGTGTGGGTACGGTCGGGGCGGGGGGCAGGAGAGGTGGGATCTGAGGGGGACCCTGGGGGCCCAGGCGGCTACTGGAACATTCCGCCCACGCTGTCCCCACCGCAGCCGCAGCCATCACCCATAGTGGTGGGAGGGTCCAGACACCTAGACTCACAGTTCCCGTGACCTCTTCCTCTTGGCCCCATGTCCCCCTCACTGACCCCACCTGGCCCTTTCTTCTGGCTCCTGACTGCCTCCCCTAACTTCTGACCTTCCTCCTGGCCCTTTATCCCTCAAACCTCTGAACTATGACCTTTCCCCTTGACCCAGGCATCCCCAGGCTTTCCCCCTCAATAGCCTGACCTTTCCCCGGCACTTTCCTCCTTGACTCTATGACCTTCCCGACCTTTCCCCTCAGTGCCATGACCCCCTGACCCCGGATCTTTCCCCCTCCACCTCGTGACCTCCCCGACCTCTCCCCCTTGGTGCAATGATCCCCTGACCCCGGATCTTTCCCCCTTGAACCCCATGACCTCCCCGTCTTTCCCCTCACTGCCATGACCCCACGATCTCCCGACCCTTCCCGTCAATGCCATGGCCCGTGACCCCAGACCTTTCCCATCGACGCCATGACCCCACGACCCCAGATCTTCCCCCCCTTCATCTCATGACCTCCCCGACCTCTCCCCCTCGGTGCCATGACCCCGCGACCTTCCGACCTCTGTCCCTCGGTGCCATGACCCCCGACCTCCCGACCTCCCGACCTCTCTCCCTCGGTGCCATGACCCCCGACCTTTCCCCTCACTGCCACGACCCCACGACCTCCCTCCCTCGGTGCCATGACCCCCGACCTCCCGACCGCCCGACCTCTCTCCCTCGGTGCCATGACCCCCGACCTTTCCCCTCGCTGCCATGACCCCACACCTCCCGACCCTTCCCTCGGTGCCACGACCCCCGACCCCCCGCCTCCCCCGCCCCGCCCTCTCCCGTCGGCCCCGTGCCACGGTCCCCGAGCGGTCGTCTGTCCCCCACCCCGCCGCCCGCAGTACCTGGACTCGGCCCTGCTGGAGCTGGACTGCCTCGTGCAGCGGCACTCGGACGTGGCGGTGCTGGAGGCCTGTGCCCGCGCCTACGGCGCCTTCTGCCGCGAGGGGGGCTCCGCCCACTGCCAGGCCGCCCCCGCCTGCAGCCGGCTGGTGGACATGCTGGTGGACGCGCTGACGCCGCTGCTCGACGTGTTCCTCCAGCACGAGGTGCCGGCCGTGGGGGCGGGGCGCGGGACGCGGGGGTGTCGGCGGGTCGCGCGGGGTGGGGAGACCTCCACCGAGGCGGGCCACGCACCGGCGAGGACGCTCGGCCTCAGCCCTCGGCGTTTCGTTGTGGGGCGCCTGTTGGGGGTCGGCCCAGAGAACCCGGGGACCGGCTCTTGGTCTCTGGGGACGCAGGGTGGGTTCTCTGCGCCCCTGCCGTTCACGCCGCACCTCCGGTGGGGGCTTCTGTCCCCTGGGAGTGGGGAGATGTGGGGGGGGGGTCACACATGGGCCTCACTTTCCCCCAGGGGAGCCCCGTGAGCCCACAGAGGACCCAGTCTGACTGAGGCCGTGGCTCGCGTACGCTCGGGCAGAGGGTTTCTGTAAAGCGCCACGTCGCGAGCACTTTTGGGGGGTCGTCCTGTTCCCGGGGGGGGGGGGGGGTAGTCCGAGAGCGCGCACGTATCACCTGACTGGGCCGTGTGCCGATAAAACTTTATTGGCGCCGATGCGCCGAGGGCCACGTGACCTGTGGACCAGGTGTTCAGCCCCGCTTTGGGCACTTTCCTTCTGAGGACCCGTGGCCACAGGCGGGGCTCCCGGTTCCTCTTGCGGCCCCCAGCCGAGGGCCTGCCATGAATTTGGGGGGGGGGGCTGGGGGGTCAGCGACACGCTCCCCTGTGGGTTCTGCCCGCTGCAAAGTGGGAAATCTAGTTCCTGTAGCGGGTTCCTCACGGGGCCGCGCCTGAAGTGCTGGGAGACGGCGGATCTCGGGTCGTTTCCGTTCTTCTGGTCCGCACACGCGTTTGGGGACTGTCCCACCCTGCCCCCCCTTTTCTGCGAGGCTGGAGGCAGAGTGGCCTGGGGTACCACGTCCCGATCCGAGAATTTAAAGAGCCGCCTTCCAGGAAGTAGCAAGAGAGGAGGCTCCTAGGGTGGCGGGCCGGCTCGAAGCCACGGCCCGGGGCCCCAGGAGCCCCGCCCGGGACACGCGTGTCAGGCGTCCACCCCTTTGCTCTCTCCCTGCTGTGTAGAAACAAGGCCAGTTCCTGGGACACCACGAGATGGGTCGCATCTGCTCGACGCTGCGGAGACTGGTGGCCTTCTACAGGTGAGTGGGGTGACACGGCCGGCCCCCTCGGCAGGGGCACACGTGACCCCCCAGCAACGTGTCTCACTCTGAGCTGTGTTCCTGTGTCCCGGGTGAGGCGAGGGGGGTTCAGAGCCTCAGGGGTGTCCCCGGGGTGGGCCGGGTGGCTGCGGATTCCCCGGGAGCCCGTCCTGCCCGTCTGGGGCCCTGAGCCGCGTGTGCAGGAGCTGGGACCGCCTTGGCCACGCCCGCGCCGTGGTATCCCGGAGGGGCCGCCTCGGCCATCTGGGGCAGGTGCCCCTCGGTCTGCCGGGAGTTGGTCCTGTGGCTCCGGGGGCTGCTGACCGGGCGTGGGCGGCTCACCTTGGGGACGCTGGGGTCCCGGGTCGAGGTGGGCCCTGAGAGCCCCGTTTCTGGTCAGCACGCACGACCTGAGCAGCTGGAACCTGTACGAGAAGATGGACAGTCTGCTGACCCTGCGCAGGCACCAGGGCAGCATGCCCACCGAGGTGAGGGCCACGGGGTCAGGGGAGGGCGCCGGTGGGAGGAGGGTGCCGGGGCGAGAGCGGGTCCTGAGGTGCGGGGAGGCGGGAGGTCCTGGGGGAGAAGGAGGGATCCTGGGGAGGAGGGTCCTGGGGGTGGGGGGAGAGGCCGGGCGGGAAGCAGGTCCCGGTGAGGGCTCGGGGTCTTGTGCAGAGGAGCGTCCGCAGGGGGGTATCCTGTCCGTGTCCCCAGCTCCGTGACAGGTCTTGTGTCCCGTAGGTCATCCACTGTGCGCTGCAGTGCACCTACTATGCGCTCCTGTGGCAGATCGTTGCAGCCACGGACCGGCTGCCGCCTCAGGTGGGTGAGGGGCTGGGAGGGGTCCGGTGCGGGTATGGGTAGGTGAGAGGTGGTGGTGGGGGCAGGTGTGGGCAGGTGAGGGGCGGTGGGGGAGTAGGCGCAGGTGTAGGTAGGTGAGGGGCGGTGGGGCGGCAGGTGCGGGTACGTGGACTCCAGTTGTCTGTAACGGATGCGGCAGGCTGGGGACGGGACAGGGTCACCACTTCGACAGGCATCCGCCCCCACCACTGCCTAGCGTGTGTCACCCTGGGGTCAGGCCTGGGCTCCTGGGATCTGACCCAAGAGCTGACCTTGGGCCCCGGCCGACACGGCCCTCCAACCTGTCCGCCCGCCACAGGGAGCTAGGTTTAGATAGTCTGTGAGCACCTGCCCCGTGTTTGCTGGCTGGGACCCTTGACCTTGGTTGCTGGCCAAACCAAGGGTAGTTTGAAGTCAGCCGTGCTTTGGGCCCGTATTTATGGCTGCCTGGAAACGTTCAGCCCTAATTCCTCATGACGAAGGACGGGCGGGGAGGGGTGGGGGGGGGGAAGAGGAGCATGCGGGAGGATGGCAGGTGGGGAGGGGTGTGGGGGACAGAGGGAGGTAGGGGAGGGGGACACGGGGGTTGGGGGAGGTAGACAGTGGGACGAGAAGGGGGTTGGGGGAGGAAGAGAGTGCGGGAAGGGGACAGTGGGAGGTGGGGAAGGGGGAGGCGGTTGCTGGGGGGGGGACACGGGGGTAAAGACGGGGGAGGGGGCTGGGGGGTCGTGGGGGTGACGATGGCAGTTGGTCTGCGTCAGGCTGTGGCTGGAGGGCCGGCTCCCCTGACGCGCGGCCCCTGCCCTCTCGCTGTCTGGCAGGACGCGCTCCTGGACTTGCGGAGGCGGCTGATGAAGTTCTGCGTGGCCTGCCGCGTGTACCTGAGCCACCAGAGCAAGGTGCTGAGTGAGAAGGTGGGTGCGTCCCCCGGGACCCTCGCGGGGCGGGGTCCCGGGGCGGCCGAACAAGGGGAGGGGCGGCAGAGAGGCCCGTGCGGATCGGGGCCTGTTTGTGTTTTCGGTGACGGCGTTTCCACGTCGTACCGCGCATCTCGCACGGTGACGCGTCCGCTTCCGTGCATGAACGCGCGTGAACGTCCCGTTCGCGTAAACCGTGCGCGCGCCCCCTGGTTACGTGCGGTACGCACGTTTTGCGTGGGGCCCTGGACGCCGAGCGTGGGCAACTTCTGCACGCGGAGAGTCTTTAGGGCGGTGTCACGTCTGCGGGGAGGCGGTTCTAACGGCTTCGTGACGCAGGACAAGCCACTGTGCTCGGCGTGTCGTGTGTGCTCAGGGCCCTGCTGCTTCCTTCCGGTGCGCGTGCGAACGTGCGCCTGTGAGAGCGACCCCGTCGCTGTCTCAGATACGTGTCGCGGCCGACCGCTGGCCGAGGAGCAGGGCCCGAGTCTCCTTTCCCGGCTCCGAGCTCCGTCCTTCGCGACCCCCTCCCCGTCACACTGTGTGTCCGCGCCCCCTGGTCGCTGCGGGTTTTGGTCGCGAGCCTGCAGTGGCAGACGTTTCCGCTCACCGTGTGTGTCGCTGCCCGCGTGTTGTGCGTTCGGGCGCGTCTGTCATCTGCACGTGGTGCGTTTCTCGTGTGTGTGTTGCGTGCTTTGGATTGTGTCACGTGCGTGTCGTGTCTGGTCCGTATGTTGTGTTTGTCACACGCGTGTCCTAAGTTTCTTTCTCGTGTGCGTGTCGTGTCAGGGATGGTCACACACGGTTGTGTATTTGCGTTTCCGGTCTGCAGCGTCTGTGGCTGTCTGTTACCGTAGGCTGCGTGCGTGCGGCTGTCTTTCCCGCCTGCGTGTGACGTGTCACTCTGCTGTCAGCCTTGTGCGCTGCTGGCTGACGGCAGCTTTTCGACGTCACCAAGCGTCCCGTGTGCTGGTCTCGCTGGACCCTGTGTCACGGGCAGGGTGGGGTCGAGGCGGGGGGTGTCTTCGAGGGGCCGGCTGCCTGGCCCCTCCCCCCGCACTCCGGGTCCCGCCCAGCCCTGGGTCCCGCCCAGCCCTGGGAGCCTGTGGGGGGCAGCCGGAGGCAGGCAGGGCATGACGCCCCTGTGGCTGCCCCGTCCCCCCCTCACCCCCTCAGGCCTTCATCCTGCTGTGTGACTTGCTGCTCATCCTGAGCCACCAGGGGCCCGAGGACACCGGCCTGGGGCTGCTCTTCTTTGTGCCCGACCACATCCTGCAGGGCAAGCTGCTGAGCTTCGTCAGGGAGCACGTGTTTCTGGAGGAGTCGGGGTCTGAAGGTATGCCCCCCCAGGGGCCGCGGGGGGGGGGGGAACCCCGGGGTGGAAGGGTAGGTGGGGGCCGCGGTGGGGGGACGGCGGGGGGTAACCTCGGGGTGGAAGGGTAGGTGGGGGGGCGGGGGGGGGGTAACCCCGGGGTGGAAGGGTAGGTGGGGGCCGCGGTGGGGGGACGGGGGGGGGTAACCCCGGGGCGGAAGGGTAGGTGGGGGCCGTGGTGGGGGGACGGCGGGGGGTAACCTCGGGGTGGAAGGGTAGGTGGGGGGGCGGGGGGGGGGACGGCGGGGGGTAACCTCGGGGTGGAAGGGTAGGTGGGGGGGCGGGGGGGTAACCCCGGGGTGGAAGGGTAGGTGGGGGCCGCGGTGGGGGGACGGGGGGGGGGTAACCCCGGGGCGGAAGGGTAGGTGGGGGTGGGGCACAGTGGGGCACTGTGGGGTGCTCTGCACCCGGGATGATGAGCTGCACTCCGCTCGTGTCTGTCTCCCGTGTTCACGCGGTCACGGAAGGGTCGGGGGAGCGCTGCGCAGGCGGTCAGGACCAGGAGACACACGCACCCTGTGGCCCTCACGGGCTCTGTGCCGTTGAGGCCACGGCGTCCGGTGGCGGGTCTGACCCGCTACCGGCCCCCGGAACGACGCCCGGACCCCGAGCGCCTCTGGATCGGACTTCCCGCTGTGCCGGGCCGCGCCCTGCTCGCCTGCCACGCGGCTGTCCCACGGCTGAGCCACGAGGGGGCCGCGGGCCGACGTGGCCGACGCGTGCTGTCTCCCCAGGCCCCAGCAGAATTTACAAGGAGGACGACGCGGACGAGCTCCACGAGCTGTTCCACCGGAGGAACATGCTGGCCGTGTTCTGCAAGCTCGTTGTGTACAACGTGCTGGACTTGAGCGCGGCCGCCGAAATCTACCAGTTCTACCTGAAGGTGCCCGCGCGGCCCTCCTGCCCCCCCCCCCCCCCCAGCCCGGGGCCCTCCTGCCCGCCCCCCCCCCCCCCCCGCCCCAGCCCCCGCCCACTGCTTTCCTGCGCAAGACGCAGAGTCGGGGTGACAGATTGCAAACGGACGGAGAGCACGGGTGGCCGCTGCCCAGTCTTAGGGACGCACGGTTCTCGTGGCCCCCACCACTTCCTGCGGATGAGCCCAGTGCAGCACGCGTGGGGACCGCGGCCCCGTTAGCGTCACATGTGCGTTTCTGTAGCACTGTCGTCTCTCCCCACACCGGACGTCTAGCGGGTTTCTGCACCCAGGACATCACGTGCTGTCTTTTAAAGCCGTTCCCTCAGTCTCGTGCTTTTGTCACTACCGAGACCGCGTGCAGCCGATCTTGTGACGGCAGGGTCCTGTGGCTGTGCGTCTGCGGGCGGGTGCAGTCGTGGCAGGGGCACGTCACGGTGGCTCCGAGAGGCCTCGCTCCCTCGCTCCCGGCCCTCCGTGCCCGGTGGCCCTGCCCTCCCCACGGAGGAAGCGTCCCGGTGGGCGGGGCCCAGCCAGTCCTGGCAGCGCAGCTGGCCCCAGGACCTTGATGCCTGATGGCTTCGGCTTCCCAGGTCCTGTGGACGTGCTCCCACCCGCTGGCCCTGATGCGGGGCCTGGTGGCCGGTGGGATCCACGTCCATCTAGGTCCTGGGGTTCGAGCTCCGTGGCTGTCCTTAGGGTTCGCAACGTTGGCACCCGGTGTGGTGACGCGTCTGTGCTTGCCGCGTGCCTGTGCTGACGCATGCCTGTCTTCGCCCTCAGCATTACCATCACTTTGGTGACATCATCAAGGAGACCATGACCAGGACGAGACAGAATGACAGGCTTCGCAACGCGCTGTCCCTGCTCCTGTGCCTGCAGCAGGTGAGCGGTCTGTTCCGGAAGGTCGGGCGGCGCTCTGTGGCCGCTCCCCACGACACCAGGCCCCGTCGCCGGGGCCTGGAGGGGCGGGCGCCCTCGGGGACGCGCTGGCCGTGGGCACCGCTGCCCTCTCCTCGGGAGTCCTGCACCCCCGTCAGTGGCCTGTGAGCAGCTGCCGGAGGGGACGGCACGTGCCGGCGGCTGGGTCGTCCCACGCCCCACGGACAGACAGGGCGGCTGAAACGTCAGACCCTTCTCCCTCCTGGTTCTGGAGGCTGCGGTGCCAGCGGGACGGGGCGCCGGGGTCGGGTTCTGGGGAGGCCTCTGGAGGGCCACACACGGTCCCCTCTGCCGTGCCCCCACGTGGCTGTGGGCAGAGAGCAGGAAGCTCCAGGGACACCTCCGAGAGCACTAACGCACTGCGTGGGCCCCGCCGTCCTGACCTGATCTGCTCCCTGCCAGCTGCCAGGGCCCCCTCGGTGGTCAGGCTTGCGCATGTGGATTCGGGGGACGGATTCAGTCCCCCGAAGTTGGCTTCCGCGGTCGGCCCCCCCTCAGGGTCGTGGGACCTTTGTGTCGGGTTCCTCTGCTATTCAAGGACAGGAGGACAAAGGAGGATGCGGTCACAGGGTGTCGCGGGGACACGTGGCAGGTGGACGCGTGTGCCCATGGCTTCCTAGACGGAGGGGCGTCACCGTGTCGTGGGGGTCAGGGGCGGCCGTGCCCCAGTGTTGGGCTGGATGGTCCCCGGGGGGTTCCACGTGTGTCCTCGCACAGTGAACTGGGGGCGGGGTGTCCCTGACCCTCCGGGTGGGCGTCACCCCCAGGTCCGTCCACTGAGCCTCAGGATGGGCGTCCCTCTGTCTTCTCTGCGTCCCTCTGTCATGACACGGTGTGAGAGGGCGTCCGCATCTATTCTTCCGTCTCGTGGTGGTCGGCTCACCCACATACGTGGCACCTGTGGCCGTGAAGTATGGCTCGTTCTGTGCTCTGTTCTGCTTTTCACACGGGCGTGTCTGCCTCTCGTGTCACGACGGGCAAGGACGGTAGGGTGTGGCAGAGCCAGTGTTGCCTGACAGGCCGGCAGGGTCTCTGGCGGACAGCCCGCGTGGCAGTTTTCCGGGACGTGGCCTCTGTTTCCGGGTTCCGGAGTGAGAGCACCTTCTGGACGCTCGCCCCGAGGCCTCCCTTTATCTCTGATGCTTTCCTGCCGTTGGTTCTTCCTCGGGAAGCGGCCTTGTTCCTCCCGTTGCGGGACGGGTCTCACGTGACCTGTTCGGACGACCCACAGATGCCCCAGGGCACGCGTGGAACGTTGGCGGGCACGTCCCCGCCACGTCGGGGCCCGCTCTGCGTGTGCCTCCTCGGACCGGGAGCATCTTTCTCGCTCCTGGTTTTCTGTTGAGTCCGCCTCCGGGGCAGGCCCGGGGAGCTGCTGCTGAGCAGATGTGACGTTGCGGATTGGGGTGACCGCCGGATGGTGCGGGGACCCCGGATCCCCGTGTGGGCAGTCACGGGTGCTCCCCTGGCATCCTGGCCTCGGCGTGGCTCCCCGCGGGAGCCCCCGCCCCTACCCTCTGTGGAAGAGGTCATCGGCGAGCGGCACGGTCGTCTGGGACCTGGTCGTCACGGGCACTCGCTCAGCTCTGGGCGGGGGCCGCAGGGCCAGGAGACGCCTCTCTGGATCTCTTGAGCCTCCGACCCCGGGGGCGGGGGTGCTGGCCACGTGTCTTGTGTTGGCTGCCTGTGCCGGACAGGGGGCCTCCCTGAGGCGCTGGGGGGGGCATGGGGAGGGCCCAGTCAGCTCTCAGGGGTCCCGGCCCCTCTGCTGGCAGGGCTGAACCTCCGGCAGAGATGCCTGGTGCACAGACCTGTCCTGCACCCCTCGGTTCTCCAGCCTCGACAGGCTCTGTGCAGGGCGGGCTGCCCCGGCCCGCTGCCGGCTGCACTGGAAGGTGCTGGCAAGGGCGTGGCCGCCCGACCTTCATAAAACTCAGACCCCACAGACGACAGGATCCAGACTCTGGACACGGGGCTCCTCCAACACTGTGGATGCAGTGTTCGCCCCCTACTCAGGCACACGGCTCCCCCAGACCCTGGGACACAGGCTGCCCCCCCCCCCCCCCCACTCAGGCACACGGCCCCCCCCCCCAGACCCTGGGACACAGGCTGCCCCCCCCACTCAGGCACATGGCCCCCCCCCAGACCCTGGGATACAGGCTGCCCCCTTCTGCCCCCCTACTCAGGCACACCAGCCCCCAGATCTCAGACACAGCCTGCCCCCTCGACCCCCCTACTCAGGCACACGGGCCCCCCAGACCCTGGGACACAGGCTGACCCACTCTGCCTCCCCTACTCAGGCACACGGGCCCCCAGACCTGGGCTGCTCCCCGTACCCGCCCCCACTCAGGCACACGGGCCCCCAGACCTGGGACACAGGGTGCCCGCCCCCTACTCAGGCACACGGGCCCCCAGACCGTGGGACCCTCGGTGCCCCCCTCCCCGCCCCCCCTACTCTGGCACACGGGCCCCCAGACCCTGAGAGCCCGGGGTCGCTGGCGCATGCCCAGCACGGCGCTGACCCCACTGGGTCCCTGGAATCCTCCAGCTCTTTCAGAAGCACATGGACACGTACGGTCTTAACTACGACCCCATCGAGTTAATCTGCGGCCCTTTCTACTCCATCCGGCTGCTGGCTCGCCGCTTTGCGCTCACGCTCGGCTTTGACCGCGCCCGGGAAGCCGCCCACCTGATCCAGAGGTTCGTGCTGGGGGCTGCCCTGTCCACACTGCCCCCTTCCCGAGTACACCGCCCCACCTGGCACCCTGCTCGTGGTCTGGGTCCCAACTGGGGCTGTGGTCCAGGGTCCGATACCCCGCCCCCAGGCGCGAGACGCCCCCCCCCCCCCCCCCCCCCCGTGTCCTCGGCACCTGCCCGACGCCCCGCCCACCTGCCGGCATCCCCGCCCCCAGGCGCAAGTTCCTCCTCCTCCCCCCCCCCCCAACGCTCCCTGCTGGTCCTCGGAACCTACCCGACGCCCCGCCCACCTGCCTGCGTCCCCGCCCCCAGGCGCGGGCTGGCCTACGCCTTCTCCGAGGCCCCGGTGGCAGAAGCGGAGGGGGGCCGCCAGCGCTACCCAAACCTCTGCTTCCTGCTCCTGCTGGCCGAGTTCTCCTGCAAGATCCCCCCGGCCGAGCGCGGGACCGCGTGAGTGCGCGGGGAGCCCCCGGGGGGCGGGGCTCGGGGGCGTGGGGCGGGGAGGGCGGGCGCCCAGACCAGGGAGCCGTGGGGAGCGGGGCGCGCACGCGGGAGGGAGGGTTCTCGGGGGGGGGGGGGGTACCGTCCTCTTCACGCTGCGTGTCCCGGCTCCGGCCCCGGCTCCGGCCCTTGCGCGCGCGCGCTGGAGGCCGAGGGCTCGGGGCTGGTCCGGGTCGGGGGTGCCGGGTTCCGCGCTGCAGGACTCACCTGCGCCCACCGGATGGCGCCCCTCCGGCTGGCCGTGGCGGCCCCAGGGGAAGCCGGAGGGAGGGAGGGTGGCTCCTGAGGACCTTGGTGGGGTCCCCTCCCTCGCTCCCTCCCCGTCCCCCACAGCCGCCCTCCCGTGTCCTCTCTTTTGCCCGCAGACTCGCTCACTTCCAGGACTCCATACCCGAGGGCGTACCTAGCTTTGGGGAAGGGGATATGAACCCCCTGCTCGTGTACCGCAAGTCCCTGATGAAGACGGACTACGTGCCCCAGACCGAGGAGGAGGAGGAGCCGGCCGCCAACCCGTTCGATGCCATCTGCAAAGAGAGCAAGCGGCCGCAAGGTGCGGAGGGGGCAGGGAGGGGGGAGGGGCGAGGGGCGAAGGGTCTGGAGCGGAGAGGGGGTAGGGGAGGGGGGTCTGGAGGGGGGAGGGGTCGTGAACCGAGGAGAGGGGCGGGGGGAGGGGGAGGAGGACGGGGGAGGAGGAGGGGGGAGGAGAAAGGAGGAGGAGGGGGGAGGAGGAGGAGGGGGGGAGGAGGGGGGAGGAGGAGGAGGGGGGAGGAGGAGGAGGAGGGGGAGGAGGAGGAGGAGGGGAGGAGGAGGAGGAGGAGGGGGGAGGAGGAGGAGGGGGGAGGAGGAGAAAGGAGGAGGAGGAGGAGGGGGGAGGAGGAGGGGGGAGGAGGAGGAGGGGGGGAGGAGGAGAAAGGAGGACGAGGAGGAGGGGGGAGGAGGAGGGGGGAGGAGGGGAGGAGGAGGGGGGAGGAGGGGAGGAGGAGAGAGGAGGAGGAGAGAGGAGGAGGGGGGAGGAGGAGAAAGGAGGAGGAGGAGGAGGGGGGAGGAGGAGAAAGGAGGAGGAGGAGGAGGGGGGAGGAGGAGAAAGGAGGACGAGGAGGAGGGGGGAGGAGGAGGGGGGAGGAGGAGGGGGGAGGAGGGGAGGAGGAGAGAGGAGGAGGAGGGGGGAGGAGGAGGGGAGGAGGAGGGGGGAGGAGGAGAAAGGAGGAGGAGGGGGGAGGAGGAGGAGGGGGGAGGAGGAGGAGGAGGGGGGAGGAGGAGGAGGGGGGGAGGAGGAGGAGGAGGGGGGAGGAGGAGGAGGAGGGGGGAGGAGGAGGAGGAGGAGGAGGAGGGGGGAGGAGGAGAAAGGAGGAGGAGGGGGGAGGAGGAGAAAGGAGGACGAGGAGGAGGGGGGAGGAGGAGGGGGGAGGAGGGGAGGAGGAGAGAGGAGGAGGAGAGAGGAGGAGGGGGGAGGAGGAGAAAGGAGGAGGAGGAGGAGGGGGGAGGAGGAGAAAGGAGGACGAGGAGGAGGGGGGAGGAGGGGAGGAGGAGAGAGGAGGAGGAGAGAGGAGGAGGGGGGAGGAGGAGAAAGGAGGGGGGAGGAGGGGGGAGGAGGAGAAAGGAGGGGGAGGAGGGGGGAGGAGGAGAAAGGAGGGGGAGGAGGGGGGAGGAGGAGAAAGGAGGGGGAGGAGGGGGGAGGAGGAGAAAGGAGGGGGAGGAGGGGGGGAGGAGGAGGGGGGAGGGGGGAGGAGGAGGGGGGGGAGGAGGGGGGAGGAGGAGGGGGGAGGAGGAGAAAGGAGGAGGAGGAGGGGGGAGGAGGAGAAAGGAGGAGGAGGGGGAGGAGGAGAGGAGAAAGAGGAGGAGGGGGGAGGAGGGGGGAGGGGCGAGGGGCGAAGGGTCTGGAGCGGAGAGGGGGTAGGGGAGGGGGGTCTGGAGGGGGGAGGGGTCGTGAACCGAGGAGAGGGGCGGGGGGAGGGGGAGGAAGAGGGGGGAGGAGGAGAGAGGAGGAGGGGGGAGGAGGGGGAGGAGGAGAGAGGAGGAGGGGGGAGGAGGAGAGAGGAGGAGGGGGGAGGAGGAGGAGGGGGGAGGAGGAGGGGGGAGGAGGAGGGGGAGGAGGAGGGGGGGGGAGGAGGAGGGGGGGGAGGAGGGGGAGGAGGAGGGGGGGGAGGGGGGGGAGGAGGAGGGGGGAGGAGGGGGAGGAGGAGAAAGGGGGAGGAGGAGGAGGGGGGAGGAGAAAGGGGGAGGAGGAGGGGGGAGGAGAAAGGACGAGGGGGGAGGAGGAGGGGGGAGGAGAAAGGGGGAGGAGGAGGGGGGAGGAGAAAGGACGAGGGGGGAGGAGGAGGGGGGAGGAGAAAGGAGGACGAGGAGGAGGGGGGAGGAGGACGAGGAGGAGGGGGGAGGAGGAGAAAGGAGGACGAGGAGGAGGGGGAGGAGGAAGGAGGAGGAGGAGAAAGGAGGAGGAGGAGGGGGGAGGAGGAGAAAGGAGGAGGAGGAGGGGGGGAGGAGGAGAAAGGAGGAGGAGGAGGAGGAGGGGGGAGGAGAAAGGAGGGGGAGGAGGAGAAAGAAGGAGGAGGGGGGGAGGAGGGGGGAGGGGCGGGGGCGAGGAGGAGCAGTAGGGGGGGAGGAGGAGGGGGCGGGGAGGGGCGGGGGCGAGG
This sequence comes from Leopardus geoffroyi, assembly GCF_018350155.1. Lineage (NCBI taxonomy): Eukaryota > Metazoa > Chordata > Mammalia > Carnivora > Felidae > Leopardus > Leopardus geoffroyi. The sequence continues at coordinate 146,565 of NC_059343.1, forward strand.
GTTCGGGAGAGGAGAAGGAGTAGGGGCGGGCGAGGAGGGGTCGGGAGGGGGTCGGGAGCGGAGAGGGGAGGGGCGAGGGGTCGGGAGTGATGGGCGCGGGGCGGGGTGGGGCGGGGCGGCCGGGGCGTGGCTGACCGTCGCTGCCGTGCAGAGCTGCCCGCAGCCACCTGCTCCACCTGGACACCAGACACCTTGGCCAGCTCCTCCGCGGGGGACCGAGAGCCGAGGACCCCGTCCAGGGGCCGCAAGTCCAAGCGGTGAGCGCACCGCGGGCGCTGCTGTGCTCCTGTCGCCGGGCGGGGCGGGTGCGACGGGGGGTGGGGGTGGGGGTGGGGGTGGGGTCCCGCTTGAGGCCGAGGCAGGAGTGGGCTGCGTCCGGGGAGGGCAGCCAGAGAGGGGCTCTTCCCCTTCCGCCCAAAGCGTGGAATAGGGGGCACAAGGGTGTTAGGGGTGCAGCTGAGCCCCCATCCTGGGGGCTGTGTCGCCTCCATGTGTCTCTGGGACCACACCCCCTCCTCCGTCCCCATCCCGCCCCCATCCCGCCTCCCGCCGCCTTGTCTCCCCATCTCTTGCCACACTGCTGCAGCCTGCCGCCCCTGCCAGCGCCTCTTGCCCCAGCGGGGCCCCTGCTCTCTGGCCCTGTTTCCTGCAGCAAAGGGGCCTCCGGCTCCCCGGCTCCCCGAGGCGCCTCCTGCCCCAGGGCCTGTCAACAGGGACAGGGACCCGACCGGAGGCAGAGTCCCTGGAGGCCCTGTGTCGGTCTCCCTGGCGAGCGAACCCCTTCTTTCTCCGGCAGGGACATCTTTGACGTTGACTTCCTGTCGTCAGAGGATTCGGGACAACTCTTCCAACGAAGACGTGGACGTGGAGGGCATCTCCGTGCAGGTGTGTGCCGGCCAGGCCTCGGGGAGGTGGCCTGGCGGGGGGCGCCGACTTCGGTTCTGGAGGGTGCCCGGGGCGGGGGGGCTGCCTTCCCCAGCCACGGCCCCTGGAGGCGGGACGGCTCGTCTGCCACAGGGGCCTCCGGGTGACGCCGTGGCCGTTGTGCCCGTGCGGGTGCGCGCGTGTCCTTCCGTGTGCTCCCCGGAGATCCAGCTCCTGGTCTGACGGCTCGACGGGTCCGGGCGGGTCCGGGCGGTGGCGTGCACAGCTTCCCGTTTGTCCATCCGTGTGTCTGTGTGTGGGTCCTGAGGGCTGTCTGTCCGTCCCCAGGGAGGATCCGACTGAAGAGGAAACCCCCCACCCCGTGAGGAGCTCCCCCTCCGTTGCTGTGTTCTGTCCCCTGTGGCCACCCACTCCTGGGGTCGGGGAGCCGGTGGCCTCCGAGGTCGGCCGACCGGGCCCTCCAGGGCTCTAGGCGACGACAGCGACCCTGCCACCTGCACCTGTGGATCCGAACCCCTTCTGTGGGGAGAGGGCTGTGTGACCGCTGACCGGGACCTTGGGATGCCCACCCAGGTGCCTACCGGCCGGCAGCTTTCTCTCCGGGCGACTGCTGTGCTTGGCTGGACGGTTCCAGAACCAGCTGTGTTCTCTGCCGTGGAGCATGGTGCTGGGTCCCTCGTCCTCGCGGTCCTATGTGTGGCGGCTCTGGGTGGGCCGCCGGCTGTTCCTGTCACAGCCCGGGGCCTCGCTGTCGGGCATTTTGTGACGTCCGGCGCTGTGGGGCCAGCTGCGGGGCAGGGAGGGCCCGGGGAGTCTGCAGTCTGGTAAGCACGGGGACGCTCCAGACAGACTGGCTGCGCGGACGTGAGGCAGGGGCCTGGGCTGGATGCTTTTGGGCCACCCTCCCCCCGGACATGCAGGGTGGGGCCTTCTGCCCTTCAAATCTCGTGTTGGTGCCAAACCACAGACCCTTCTCGGCCACTGTGTAGAGGGGGACGGCCCCCCGCGCATCCCACACGGAGAACCAGCCCCCCCACCCCCACCCCCCACGCGTGTGCGTCGGACCCTGGCCTGGGGGTTGGCTGCCTGGGTGGGACGTCTCGTCCCCCCACTCCTCCGTCCCGTCCCCTCCCCTCCATTCCGTCCCCGTCCTGTCCCCAAGACTTGGGAAGCTGCTGTAGGAAAGCGCTGCCCCCCGCCCCTCGCCCCTCCCCCACCCCTGCCCCGGCCGTGGGGTCAGGAGCACGGGCGCCTCGCCTGCAGGCCTTGCGGGGACGGCCATCTGCTGGACGCTCCAGGCCCAGGGCCTGTGACCCTCGGCCGGGCCCTCCATCCCCAGAGCCGTCCGTGCCAGACGGAGTCTCTCTCGTGACACTGCCTTGTGCCCCCAGTAGCGTCGCTGCCTGGTGTCCGTGTTCTCTGTGACCTTTGTGTGCTGTGTCTGTGTTGTGGGCTGGGCGAGCCGGGCCCGGCACGGAGAGTCTGTAACTTCTTTATTTGAAAAATACAAACGTGATCTCGTAAAACGTTTTTAAATCGCTATACACACCAAATAAAAGTTAACTTTACACGTTTTGTACACGTACATGAAAACGTAAGTACGCTCGAGGGGGCGCACCCTCCCACACCCTGCACGGAGGGTCGTGGCCCGGGCCGTGCCCAGAGACGTTCGTGCAGACGAGACGGAAGGTCCCGGGGCTTCTGGAATGTTCCCGACCGACTCCGTGAGAACAACACGGGGCCACCCGGCACCCAGAAGTCCACGCACGGCCGGCGACCCCGAGGCAGCTCCTTTGGAGGGGAGCCATCGGCCAGGCCGCGTAAGCGTCCACACGCCTGAACTCGACGGCTAGCGGGGCCCGCCAGCCAGGGGTTCTTGCACGGGGGTTGGCCCCTCCTGGCCAGGCGGGGACAGGAGCTCCATGGCCACGTGACCCGCTTCGTGTCGAATAAAAATTCGTCATCTCCTACAAATCACTTCATTTTCTATAAAAGCTCAACAATCAAACAGCTTTGGCTTTTACACACAAGCTGCCTCGCGTCCAGCCGGCTGGCCTGGACCCCCGGCCGCGGACGCACATCACGAGGGCTGTAGGTCGGCGTCGTCGCACGCATACTCGTACAGGTCGACGGTGCCCAGGGCCGAGGGCGCCTCGAAGAAGGGCCTCTGGGCCAGCGGAGACCTCAGGACGCTCAGCTTCTGGTCCACGGGACTGAGCTCGGCTTCGTACCTGCAAGCAGGGGCTCGTCAGTGTGCTGGGGCCCGGCCGCGGCGGGCGGCCCCCACGAGCCCCCACGCGGGCCGAGCTGTGGAAGGCCCTCCGTGAAGTGCCCGTGGCTACAGGCCGTGGGCGCCAAGGCCACCTGGCGGAACTCGGCGTTGGGTCTGGACGGATGCCGCGACCCCTGGTCAGGATGACCCATCTGCACGAAGGACTGGGGACAGGGCAGGGACGCGTGCCGACTCGCGGTCGGCGTCGTAGCCGATGTTCTAGGCCGTGCCGCGGGCCGGCGGAGGGGAGATCGAAGCGTGCTGCTCCAGGCCACGTGCCTGTCGGCGCAGAGGCCCCCGACGACCCACAGCACGCGTACGCGGCCACCGGGTACGGTTACCACAAGAGGCAAGGGCAAGGTCGGTAAGCCCCACGGGGGTCGCCAGCAACGCGCAGCGGTATGCTGCAAGTTTCGAACCTCCTCAGGGCGCCTGGGTGCCTCAGTCCGCTAAGCGTGTGACTCGCGACTTGGGCTCGGCTCACGATCTCACAGTTCGTGGGTTCGAGCCATGCGTCGCGCTCTGTGCTGACAGCCGGGAGCCTGCTTGGGATGCTCTCTCTCTGCCCCTGCCTTGCTCGTGCTCCCGCTCTCTCTCAAGAGTAAATCTTAAAACCCCACCTTCCCGACACCCCAACATCAGGAAGCCCTTCTGTGACAGAAGGCGAGAAGATCCACGTGCTGAAAACCCCAAAATATTTCCCGGCAGAAGAGTCAGAGACCCAACTTGGCAGACAGCGCACACGTCTGCGGATCAGGGAGTGCGGCGTCGCGGAGAGGCCCAACACCTCCACGCCGGGTGAGATTCTCAAACACGAGTCATCGAAACTTCCGTCTGTTTTGTGACAGCACACCCGCACGAGGCCGGTGGCAACGGTTCACGTCGGCCCGGAACCGAGGGGGAAGCCACCCAACGTGGGTCACCTGGTGGGGGGGTCGCCCGCGGCACAGAAGGGGCCCCCCCACGAGCACGGTGAATGGCACGGCTCTGCCACACCTCGGGCCCGCAGAGGCGGTGTGGAGGGACATGGGGGTGCACTTCCGTGACGGCCCGGAAATGCACGACGGCCGAAGGCCAGCACCTGCCAGGGGCCCAAGTGGGGGAGGGGTTTGGGGGTGACGACGCACGCCCTGCTGGATCTCAAACTCTCTTGGGAGTGGGGGTCAGGACCCTGGCGGCCCGTGGCCGCCGAACGGGGGGCGGGGGGTGCCTCTCGTACGCGGGCCCCGCCCCTGACCCTGTGTGACCCTGACCCGGGGGACAGGTGGCCCTGAGGGGGCAGGGGGTGCGTGGGTGAAGAGTCCCGACGGGAGTAGAGAACCCGTGAGCCGCCTGAGCCTGTCGGGTGCCTGTGTGGAGGCTGGGATGCCTGAGCCCCCACCGTCTGCACCCCGCGCGCCCAGCCACGCTTGTGGGAGCAGATGCCCCGCTGATGCCACACGTGGTCAGCCCCAGGTGAGAGGGCATCCATCCGCACCTGGGCCCCGATGCCCCTGTCCCCCCACGGGCCTCGGGTGCAGACACCAAAGACGAGATTCCCCACTGCAGTGGCCCCATGAGGGTGTGTTGGGTCCCAGCTTCTGAGCTGGCCTCTCAGACCCCTGCCCCGCAGTGCATCCCCCTGCCAGGCCCCTCGGGGAGCCCCCCACCCGGATCACTGCCTGGGCCCCCGTTCAGCGTGGTGGGGGGAGGGAGACGGCTCGGCAGGTCACGTCCTGGGGAGCACACAGCACATCGGGGTGGGCGTGGGGGACAGAAGGGGACAGATCGTGCCCTGGGCGGCAGGCCTCACGCGGCCCCGCTGCAGGGCCCGCTCTGGGCCGACCTGGCTGCCGCTCGCGGGTCCCAGCCCGAGGGGACAGGAGGCAGCACCGAGGGGCTGTTTCTGGGGAGGGGGCGGGCGGGGGCCAGGCGGGTGGGCACTCGCTCCCGGGTCCCCGCCTGGCCACAGAGCCTAGGGAAGGGGCCTCGCGGTGGAGCTCTGCCGGGGCGGGGTTTGTGTCGGGCCGTGCGGGGAGCGCGAGCTCCATTTCGGGTTCGGGACACCCGCAGCTGCCTTTCCCTGCCCACGGGGTCCCTTCTCGTGGGGGGCAGACACTCGTCACACGAATGTCAGAGGCCCCACTGGAGCCAGGGGGCGGCCCCCGTGAGTCACCGGCTCTGGACGGAGCCCGTCCGGGGTCGGGCACGTGTGGTTTGAAAGGAAGCGCCCGCCGGCCGCTCGGCACCCGCGTCCGCCCGGCTGTCCCGCGTCCCCGCGCGCACACTCACCCGTCCTCCCACGGCTCTCCCGCAGCCTCCTCGGCCACCAGGATGTCGTACTCCTCAGCCGCGTACTTCTCCCAGTCGGAGAGCTCGGGGCCCTCGCTCTCGCTCTCCTGGATGAGACACGGGTGTCACGCGGCGCAGACGCGGCCGGCACCCCGCGCGCTCCCTGCCACGCCTGCCACGCTCACCCTGAGCAGGGACACCTGTTCCTTCTGCTCGTGGTCGAGGTATTTCTCGATGTTGAAGAAGGTGTCAAAGAACACGTTGGCCAGTTTGCAGTTTTTCAGATCGTGGAGTGTGATTTTCCCTGCGGGACGTGAAGCGTTTTCAAGACGGTTACTCCCGGGGGCGCGTTCACGAGTGTCCGTCGGGGGGTACGCGTCCTAACTCGCCGAGAAACTGCACTTTGTGACACAACTGGGCAAAACACACTCGCACGAGAGGGTCCCCGGTGTGGGCGGACGGCTGGGGGGGGGGGCAGCCGAGACAAGAGGCCTGGGGTCCTGAACACTCGCACCAGAGGGTCCCCAGTGTGGGCGGACGGCTGGGGGGGGGGCAGCCGGGACCAGAGGCCTGGGGTCCTGAACACTCGCACCAGAGGGTCCCCAGTGTGGGCGGACGGCTGGGGGGGGGGGGGCAGCCGGGACCAGAGGCCTGGGGTCCTGAACACTCGCACCAGAGGGTCCCCGGTGTGGGCGGACGGCTGGGGGGGGCAGCCGGGACCAGAGGCCTGGGGTCCTGTGTGGCCCGGAATGGGTGAGAGGACGCAGGTGGAGGAGGAGCGCAGGAACAGAGAGGAACTCGGCCACCAGGGGGCGCCCGCCACCCACATCATGGAGCCAACGACCGGGGACAGCAGCAGGGCCCGCAAGCTGGGGCCAGGACCCCGGGATGAGGGGCAAACACAGCGAACACCCCAAGACCGTGTTTCCTCCGGACACGGAAACACGAGACTAACGGCGACCTCCGCGAAAAGTCTCCCTCTGTCCTTTTTTTTTTTTTTTTAACGTTTTTGAGACAGAGCATGAACGGGGGAGGGTCCGAGAGAGGGAGACACAGAACCTGAAACAGGCTCCAGCTCTGAGCCATGAGCACAGAGCCCGATGCAGGACTCGAACTCACGCGAGATCACGCGAGATCCTGACCTGAGCTGAAGTCGACGCTTAACCGACTGAGCCACCCAGGCGCCCCAACCCTCTGTCCCTCTCAAGGTGCCCTGGGGTCCTTCTTGTGCCACCGTGGGCCTGCCCGTTGGTCACGGGCTTCTCAGCTGAGGGGTGTCAGCCCCCCCCCCCCCGACTCCCTGGCCGACCCCGCGGTGTGGGCGCCAGGGGCAGGGACCGGAACCGGTCGGGGCGGGGGGGGGGCCGGTGTCCACGGTGCTGTCCCACACCGGGAGTCTGGGCTCCGTCTCGCCAAGGTGGGAAACGCGGGAGACCCAGGGTCAGGGACATCCACCTTCCCGACGCGGGCGGGCGAGACGGGGGTCCTCAGCTGACAGCACAGGGCCTTTCACAGGTGAGGGCTGAGGGGACACTGGGGCCTGGGAGGGCGCCGGAAGCGAAGCCCCGGGACAAGGGCAACACCAGCTCCCCCCCGCCCTGGGTGCGGTCCTGGGATGTGGTTGGTCCGAGCCCTCCCCGAGGCCCCGCCCACCCCGTCACCGACTCGGGGGCGGGGCTGGCTGGCCTCGGGGCGGGGCTGGCCGGTACCAGAGTGGGCGTCCCTTGCGTGGGTGTCCCTGGCGTCAGAGGGCCGGTCTTCCTCCGCGGGAGCGTCCCTCACTCAGGAGGCACCCGCGTCACACGCGGATGTCCCGTTACATGGGGGACCCGCGCTCAAGCGCAGGTGCCCGCACCTGGAGGCGTCCCACCTCCCAGGAAGAGCGGCCCCCTCACTCTGGGTCCCTTACACGGGAGGCATCACCGTGACAGGGGCACGTTTCCTCCCGCGGGGCAACGTCCCACAAGGGGGGGCACCCCCACACACGAGAACATCCCACACGGTGGCCCCTCACACGTCACAGGGGTCCTTCCCTCACACGGCGGGGGAGGGCATCTCACTCACGGGGGGGGGGGCATCTCACACACGGGGGGGGGCACGTCCTCACACGGGGGGGCATCTCACACACGGGGGGGGCATCTCCTCACACACGGGGGGGGCACGTCCTCACACGGGGGGGGCATCTCCTCACGGGGAGGCATCTTCTCACACCCGGGGGGGGGCATCTCCTCACACACCGGGGGGGGGCATCTCCTCACACTCGGGGGGGGCATCTCCTCACTCACGGGGGGGGCATCTCCTCACACGGGGGGGGCATCTCACGGGGGGGGGCATCTCACACGGGGGGGCACCTCCTCACATGGGGGGGGAATCTCACAGGGGGGCATCTCACTCACGGGGGGGGCATCTTCTCACTCATGGGGGGGCCTCTCCTCACACACGGGGGGGCATCTCACGGGGGGGGGCATCTCCTCACACGGGGGGGCACCTCCTCACATGGGGGGGGAATCTCAGGGGGGCATCTCACTCACGGGGGGGGGGCATCTCCTCACTCACGGGGGGGCATCTCACGGGGGGGGGGCATCTCCTCACACGGGGGGGGCACCTCCTCACATGGGGGGGCATCTCCTCACACGGGGGGTGGGAATCTCCTCACGGGGGGGGAATCTCACGTGGGGGGGCATCTCCTCACACACGGGGGGGCACGTCCTCACACGGGGGGGGCACCTCCTCACATGGGGAATTTCACGGGGGGGGCATCTCCCCACACACAGGGGGGGGCATCTCCCCACACACGGGGGGGGCATCTCACACACGGGGGGGGCACGTCCTCACACGGGGGGGGCATCTCCTCACACACGGGGGGGGCATCTCCTCACGGGGAGGCATCTTCTCACACACGGGGGGGGGCATCTCCTCACACACCGGGGGGGGCATCTCCTCACACACGGGGGGGGCATCTCCTCACGGGGAGGCATCTTCTCACACACGGGGGGGGCATCTCCTCACACACGGGGGGGGGCATCTCCTCACACACGGGGGGGGGCATCTCCTCACACTCGGGGGGGGGCATCTCCTCACACACGGGGGGGCATCTCACGGGGGGGGCACCTCCTCACATGGGGGGGAATCTCACAGGGGGGCATCTCACTCACGGGGGGGGGGCATCTCCTCACTCACGGGGGGGGCCTCTCCTCACGGGGGGGCATCTCACACGGGGGGGGGCACCTCCTCACATGGGGGGAATCTCCTCACGGGGGGGGGCATCTCATGGGGGGGCATCTCACTCACGGGGGGGGGCATCTCCTCACTCACGGGGGGGCCTCTCCTCACGGGGGGGGGCATCTCACACACGGGGGGGGCACCTCCTCACATGGGGGGGAATCTCCTCACGGGGGGGGCATCTCCTCACACACGGGGGGGGGGGCACCTCCTCACATGGGGGGGAATCTCCTCACGGGGGGGCATCTCATGGGGGGGCATCTCCTCACGGGGGGGGGGGCCTCTCTCACACACGGGGGGGGGCATCTCACGGGGGGGGCATCTCCTCACACACGGGGGGGCATCTCACGGGGGGGGCATCTCCTCACACGGGGGGGCACCTCCTCACATGGGGGGGGAATCTCACGGGGCATCTCACTCACGGGGGGGGGCCTCTCCTCACTCACGGGGGGGGCCTCTCCTCACACACGGGGGGGCATCTCACACGGGGGGGGCACCTCCTCACATGGGGGGGAATCTCCTCACGGGGGGGGGCATCTCATGGGGGGGGCATCTCCTCACGGGGGGGGGGCCTCTCCTCACACACGGGGGGGCATCTCACGGTGGGGGGCATCTCCTCACACGGGGGGGGGGGGATCTCCCATGGGGACATCTCTTCCCTCTAGGGGCAGCAGCATCTCCTCACACGGGACGCTACCTTCGCTCTGGGGCTTCACCAGGTCCAGCATCTGGCACAGGCAGTCCTCGAAGGGCAGGGCCTCGATGGCCATGCTGTCCAGCCTGCGGCACTGCTCCTCGTAGAAGTACTCCAGTTCGAACATGGACAGGGCCCCGTCCCCGTCCAGGTCCATGCAGCGGAACCAGTACTCGATGCTGCGGTCACGGCAGGTCAGGGCGAGCCTCGGTCAGCCCGGCCGTCCGGGACGCGAGGACCCCGGCCCGGCCCCCCCCCCCCCCCCCCCCGGGGCCCCGGGCCGGCCTTGCTGGGACGCCGCCCTGTTGGCGCCCACGCTCGGGGATGACCGCCACCCCAGGGCTTCCGAGCGCCGTACCCGACAGACCGCGCGACAGCGACAGCGCCGAAACGCATACCTGGTTGGAGTTTTTTTGTCTTCCTCAGAGATCAGAAACCAGACAAAGTCGGCGTAGCTGATCTTTCCTTCCTTCTGTACTTTTCTGCCCCTGGGTTCCGGGCCGACAGCAGCAGACGAAACGGGGGTCAGGGGGAAGCGGCCTGAGGCGGGACGTCCCCCGCCCGCTCCCCGCCGGGAGTGGGGCCTGGCGTTTGGCCCCGTCCTGCACTTGGCTCCCGCTGGGGGAGGCCCGAGAGGACGCGCACCCCCACGGGGGGGGAGGGGGGGTTACCCTGCGACCACGGATGGGGCAGGGGTGGCCGCACGGCCTCGGTCAGGGCAGCCGCGTGGCCTCCGATGGCCCTACTCCAGGGCTCCCTCAGATGCCCCGGGCCTGACGTGACCCACCCACACGGGGCCGTCCTCAACCACCCCTCACTGATGACCTCTTGTGACAACAGCTGTTCGCCCCCTTCTGACCTCACGTGACACAGACGTGCGTCCCCTCGTTTACGATCTCACGTAACAGACGTGTGTGTGTCCCCTCTGCTATCCCGCGACGGACCTATGTCTCCCTTTCCCATGAGCTCGTGTGACAATGGCAAGTATCCTCCCTCACGTCTGACCTTGCGTGACACCAGCACGTGTGTCCTCCTCATGATCTCACGTGACAAGAGCACTCATTCTCGACACAGGACAAGTTCACACGAGGCAGCGAATGAGACGGAACGGGACACAGGGCTCAGAACACGGGCCGCAATCACCAGAAAACCCAAGAAGCGGTGGCTGTGACACGTACCTGGTCACCGCCCCTGAGAATATCCTCTCGATCATCTTGGTGGACAGAGCTGTGGAAACGGAATCGGGCCGTGAGCCGCGGGCGCACGCGAGCGGGGCCGGCCGGGGGTGCCACAGAGGGCCCGAGTCCCGCACGTGTCCTCCCCGGGGTGCCACCCAAGGACGGAGCCCAGACCCAAGCCGCGAGAGTGGAAAGCTGACCCGGGGGCTCCGAGAAGAAACGCGCCGGGAAGAGCACAACACGCGTCTATTCCCGCTTCCAGGGGCCCCGACTCCCAACTCTCTCCCTTCGTGACCAAAACCAGACGCGTCCAGCTGACCCCTGACACAGGGCAGGTGACCACATCAGTCAGCGGAGGCGCCGGGCCCGACCCGGCACTGAGCCGGGAGCTCCAACAACACACATTCATCCTCTCCCAGGGCTGCTTCCTCCTGGGGCCTGTCTCCTGGGCACGGAGACGCCGTCTTCTCCCCGAGTCCTCACGCAGTCACCCCTCTGTGCGTGCCTGTGTCCTCGTCCCCTCTTCTCGTAAGGACGCCAGCCCTATGGGGTCAGGGCCCACTCGACCGACCTCACTTGACCTCAATCCCCTCTTTTTAAAAAACCCCACCTCCACTGACAGGGCCATTCTCGGGTCCTGGGAGGCGTGGCTCCGAAAACGAACTGGGGGGAGGTGCCCAGAGCAGCCCATTCCAAGCACCGTGCCCACAAGACGGGGAAACGAAGACAGCGTCTGTCCACGTCTCCCATTTCATGCTACGCCGATGAACGTCGCCCTGATACGAAATGACCGGATGCTACAAGAGGCTCAACTGTGTCTCCCCAAAACACACGCCTGGCACCCGGAGGTGGGTCCTTAATTGGCAACGGGTGTTTGCAGACGTGATTAAGTGGAAGACCTGAAACGAGGTCACCCTGAATGATCAAGATGGCCCCAAGACAATGCGCGTCCTCGTAAGAGACAGAAGACAGACGCAGACACAGAGGAGAAGCCATGTGAAGGCGGAGGCAGAGACGGGAGGGACGCGGCCACGAGCCCAGGAATGCCTGGAGCCTCAAAAGCTGGAAGAGGCAGGAAGGACCCTTCCCTGGAGCCTCTGGAGGGACTGTGGTCCTGCCCCGCCTGGATCTCAGCGGCTCGGCCCCGCCAGGATTTCACCAGCCTTGCCTGCTGGATCTCAGCGACCCTACCTTGCCTGGATCTCAGTGGTCCCGCCAGCATGGATCTCAGCAGCCCTGCCTGAATCTCAGCGGTCCTGCCCTGCCTGGATCTCAGTGGCCTTTCCTTGCCTAGATCTCAGTGGTCTTATCCCTCCTGGATCTCAGGGGTCCTGCCCTGCCTGGATCTCAGTGGTCTTGCCCCACTTGGATCTCAGCGGCCCTGCCCCTCCTGGATCTCAGTGGCCCTGCCCTGCCTGGATCTCAGTGGCCCTGCCCTGCCTGGATCTCAGTGGCCCTGTCCTGCCTGGATCTCAGTGGTCCTGCCCTTTCTGGATCTCAGGGGTCCTGCCCCTCCTGGATCTCAGCGGGCCTGCCCTGCCTGGATCTCAGAGGTCCTGCCTTGCCTGGATCTCAGGGGCCCTGCCCTGCCTGGATCTCAGGGGCCCTGCCCTGCCTGGATCTCAGTGGCCCTGCCCTGCCTGGATCGCAGCGGCCCTGCCCTGCATGGATCTCTGCGGTCCTGCCCTGCCTGGATCTCAGCAGCCCTGCCCTGCCTGGATCTCAGACTGTGGTCTGCAGAAGTGGAGGAGGAGAACTTCCTGCCGCGGGATGGCCCTGGTTTGTGTGGAAACTTCTGCACGGCCGTCCCGGGCATCACTGCTTCGTAAATTCCTTGACTCTGGACTTTTGGTCTTCAGACAAAAACAGGATACCGCTGTATTGCTTTAGGCCCTGTGCTATGGCAGCCCCAGGAAATCTGCCCTCTCACTTGGATGTGGAGATCCAGAGACTGAAAACACGGAGCCTCGAAGGAAATGTACCTTGTGGCTGCAGAGGAAGAAGTCAGCTCCGACCCCCTCTGCCTGGCTGCCGCCGCCCACGTCAGACAACCCTGTGGGCCCCAACGCTCTCACAGGTGGGGCCGGCTAACGTGGGCAGCTCGGCCCCCCGCGTGGCCACGTGTGGCCGTCTTCCACGTGCATGTGTCCCACGTGCGTCTCCATCTCTAGTGCTGCGCCCCGCACGTCCCGTGTCTACCCCGTGTGTGCCCTGCACGTCCCGTGTGTCTGCCCGTCTCACATATCGTGCCCCGAGCGTCCCGCGTGTCTCCATATCCCATGTGCGCTGCGGGTCGCATGTATGTCCGTGTGTCATGAACGCCCTGCGAGTGCCACGTGTGTTCCTGTCTCATGCGTGCACGTCCCGCGTCTCCCGTGTGTGTCCCGCAACCACAGACCACTCCCGGAGACAGGAGAGGCGAACGGGAGAGGAAGGCGGTTTTAGGCATCGGGCCACAGGCCCGGGGGAGGCGGCCGTGGCCGGTGGCACCGGCCAGAGCCGAGTACCCGAGGGGCCGGCGCTCGTGGGCCCCCTTGTCCCACGCGGGCCGCGAGCTCACCGTGGTCATTGTGCCGGGCCAGGTCCTGGGAATCGATGAGAAGGTCGTGGTCCGTGTCCAGCTCCCAGAACTTGCAGTAAATCACATAGAAGTGCTCGTACGAGAAATACTCTGTCAGCTGGTTGATGTCTGCTTCCTCTTCCAAGAGCGCCACGTTCTGCCAACACAAACCCAACAAACCTGCCACCCTCCTCTCGGCGCGATCCCCACGGGAGGGGGCCCCTCGTGGGTGGGACCGCCGGGCAGCTCACGTCACAACAGGCCCGAGGGGTGGGAGCACGGCACCCGGGTCAGGAGCCCACCCAGGCGAGGGTCCGGCCCGAGACTCGGCGCGGCTGCCGCTGGCTGCGAGAGGCAGTCCTGCGGGCGTCCACGCTCTCACCGCTGCGGCCTCCTGATGAGGACGGGTCAGCCCCGTCCTCATTAACGTCCACACGTCCCTAGAACCCGAGTGAGGAGGGCACCCCGCACCCCAGTTCCCACGGTCCTGCAATGGATGCTGGGAGGTCGCTGGGTAGACGGTTGGGTAGAGGGTGGAGGATGGAGGACGGAACAACAGAATGATGGAAGAACGGTGGAGGGAGAATGGAAGGTGGAGGGTGGATGGAGGGAGGAGGGAGGAGGGTGGAGGATGGAGGGAGGAGGGTCGGAGGATGGAGAGATGATGGAAGAACGGTGGAGGGAGAATGGAAGGTGGAGGGTGGATGGAGGGAGGAGGGTGGAGGATGGAGGGAGGAGGGTCGGAGGATGGAGAGATGAGGGTGGAGGATGGGTGGAGAGGGTGGAGGAGGGATGGAGGACGGTGGTAGATGGAAGGAGGAGGGTGGAGGATGAACGGAGGACGGTCTAGGTTGGGTGGAGGAGGATGCAGGAGGACGGAGGAGGGTCAGAACGCAAGATGGCAGACGGAAAGGCAGGGGGGTACGAATCATGGGTGTACGTAGGTCCTGCGTCCCTGCTGGCCGGCCGCCTACCTGCAGGAACGTGCTTCTCCGGAGCTCCGCACACGTGATCCTCCCCGACCAGGACCTGTTGACGGTGTAGAAGATCCTCTGTATGACCTGCGGGGGGAAAGGCCGTCAGCGGAGCGCCCGGACCCCCGGCCGAGGCCCTGCCCTGCACGTGCCCGACAGTCGCATCAGGGACGGGCACGCTTCTGGGCCACGGGGAGGCGCCAAGGGGGCCCACGGGGCCTGTCTGCCCACCAGCAGCGGCCCGGCCCGCTCAGGTGGGACTGTGCGGGCGACGGATGCACCTGAGCTGGGATGGGGCTGTGGGCAGGACTTCCCGGAAGGCCAGGAGTCCTCACGGCGCGCTCAGGGAACGACCCGCTCTGACCACGTCCCCAAACACAACTCACCACCGGGCCGGGAGCATCAGCGGAAGGCCGGAGAGGGCTGCACACCAGGCTGGGCTCTGAATCCCAGATGGGGACGGCCTGTCCTCACCCAGGACATCCGTCACCTGTCGTCACCTGTCCTCGTCCCATGACATCCCTCACCTGTCCTCGTCCCAGGACATCCCTCACCTGTCTCACATGTCCTCATTCTAGAACATCCCTCACCTGTCCTCATCCCAGGACATCCCTCACGTGTCCTCACCTGTCCTCGTCCCAAGACACGTGTCACCTGCCTTTGTCCCAGGACATCTCTCACCTGTCCTCACCTGTCCTCGCCCCAGGACATCCCTCACCTGTCCTCACCTGTCCTCGTCCCAGGACACCTATCACTTGCCTTTGTCCCAAGACATCCCTCACCTGTCCCTGCCCGTGAGGACAGAACATGCGTGAAGGGTGCACATACAAAGCCTTGTGCGTGTTCGGCACCCAGCGTCCTTGGTTACCACTCACAGCTGCGGTCACCTTCCCTTCACGATGACCCCTAATGCCAGTGACAGGGGGACCAGGACAGGATGGCGTGTGGCCTCCCCAGGCAAACACAGAGCTCCTCTCGTGCACATCCTGTGTCACAGAACGCGCGTGTGTACCCGGCCAGAAAGCCCACCCGCACGCCGGGCTCAGGCAGTGGGGAGAGGGGAGCCCGCTTGGGAGGAGAGTGCTGGCTGGCGGGCGGGCAAGGGCCAGGCCCTTCGTCCCAGGCCGCCCTCTCACGTGCCCAGGGGCTGGGGACAGGGCCGGGCAGTGAGTCCCTTGCCTCCCGGGCAGGCCGGCCCCTGGCCACGACGCTGCAAAGAGCAGGTAAGTGCCGTCCCGGAGCTGAGACGTCGTCCCAGGCTCAGCGGCCCCAGCCCAGCCCTCTCCCGCCCAGGGAGGGAGAGCAGACAGGTCTCGGGGACGCCCCCTCCCTCGTGCTAGAGTCTCACTGCTGGACGTGTGGCGAGACCCGCGACGTGCTTCCCGCGCTCGCGGTGCTCTGTGCCCGCAGACGGGACCACCGCCTCTCAGCGCCCCTCGCCCGGGACCCACTGGGGAGACGGTGCCGACACCTCATGCACAGGGGAGAGACCCGGGGTCGGAAGGGCCACGGCCCGGGCACCCGGGGGCCGCGGACTGTGTCCGTGTACTCACGGTGGTGATGTAGCGGGAGTGGAACTCAGATGCCTCCTTCAGGAAGGCCAAGCCCGGGTGTGTGTTCACCACGTCCTGCGCACGCGAGACAAGACGGAGGTGGGGGACGCGCACCGTGCCCGCCGAGCCCCGGAGCCCGTCTGCCGCGTGCCCCCACGGCTTCGGCACGGACGCCCGCCAGGCGTGGCGGCGGTGTGAGCGTGTCGCTGCCTCACCCACGGGCTCGGGGACCACGGCCGGTTCCCGGGAGCCCGCACGGCACCTATCCCCAGCAGCCGAGACCCGACGGGACAGACACGGAACGGCCCCCACGCAGCGGCACGCGTGCGACACCCTCACTTTCGAGCGGCACCCACGGGAGCCTTCAGGTCACGTCTGCGGGGATAAGTGCGCTACCGCTACCGGGAAGGGCTGCGTGGAAAACGCCAGAACGCGAGAACCGCCCACGCTCGAGGACCGCGCTCAGGCTGCGCGACGCCCGGACGGGCGTGGAGGGGAGGGGAGGGGAGCGGAGTGCTGCGTGCGGAGGACGTTCTGGAACACCACAGCCCGTGCCTACGCCGCAGGGGAGCCCGCCAGGGGCCGGAGTCCCCCCTCCACGGCCCCGCCACTCACACACGCTCGCACCGCGCGGGCCACGCGCGGTCCCGCCAGCGGCGCAGGCTCGAAGGGGCGGGTCCCCGAGCCGTGTGTGTGGAACGCGCTACCCTGAGGAAAGGGAGCCCCGTCTCGCAGCTGGCACGCGGCACGGAGGCAGGGGCAGAGCCGCGAGGAGGGGAGAAGGTGCCTGCAGCGCAGACGTGGGCGCACCTGTAGGAAGGGGACGAAGTCCTCCTGCACAGGTAGTTACAGCCGGGGTTCATGAGCAGGTGGACGAACTTGGCCGCGTCGTCGTGGCAGTTCTGGAGGATCCTGCGGTGACAGGGGACATGCTGGCAGTCCCCCCACGCCACGTCCACGAGGCCCCTCCCAGACGCGGGCGGCGGACGGACGCCGGGCCCCCCACCCTGGAGCCAGCCCCCTGCTCCCGCCATCTCGGCCGCAGGAGCCCGGGCCCGTGACGTCCCCCCTCCCGACACCCACCCCCGGCGCTCCCGCCTGGGACTCACTTTCTCCACATGGCGACGAACTTGTGCACGGACACGGAGCCCGTGCGCTCCCCCCCGGCACTGCAGAAGAGCGGTCCCTTCCAGTACAGCGGGCAGCCACAGGCCTACGGGACGGGGGCACAGCGGGCGGTCAGCGCCTCCGGGCCCCCACCGCGGCCACCACACCCCGCGCTCCCACGGGGACGCCGCAGACAACTTCTGCTGTGCCAGGACCCCTCTGGAAGCCCATGAGCCCCGCACACGTGAGCTCCAGTGAGCCGTGAAACACACAGCGTGCGTCCTTCCCCGTGCACCAGGGACAGCATCTGTCACATCGGGTGGCGGGAAGGCAGCTTGAGGACGGGGAACGGACCACCCCCTGACCAGCACACGGTCTACCGGCAGGCAACCAGCAGGTGCCCAGACTCTGCACGTCTAAACAGCTCACGAGAAACACGGACGACAGGACACCCAGCGCAAATTAGGAAGGGCTCCGAAACGCTACAGCGAAAACGCCGTCCGTCGGATTCACCAAACGAGCACGGACAGGGGCGTTCGGCCCGTGTAGCGGCACAGAAGGCTGAACGCCGGCAATCCGAGGTCCTACCGAAAAAAAAGCAAACAGAAGAAGAAACACAGAACAGGCAGAAACGAAGACGAAAGAGAGCAGATATCTTAATACGGAAAATCAGCAACACCGAAAGTCCGTTCTCTGAACATCTCAAAAAGACTGTAATGCCCCTCAGAAAAACTCGCCAAGAACTAAAAAAAAACACAAGTTACGAACGTCCGCTGTCACGGCAGTTCCCACACGCGACAGAAAGGCAGGAAGCGCGTGATACCAATGGCTTCACGTGCCACAGCTTTGGGGACACACACAGACTCCCGGATCCAGGGGTCTAACCAAATGGACACAAGAAAAGATCTGAACAGTTCTACGCACCTGCAAAAAAACAAGCCTTAACTCCAAACTTTCCCACAAAGAAAAGTCCGGGCCCCAAGAGTCCGCCAACGAGCTTGTTCAACTATTTACGGAAGAAATCACATGCACCACACACGAACTCTTCCAGAGACTGAACCTAAGGGGCATGTGCTACTTGTCATTACGAGGGCTGCACATATACTGACGTGTGTCAGGAACGCAAGGAGAATTAGGAGCCGGTTATCCATCGCGATCAGTAATGCGGAAATGTCACAGAAAACGCATCGTGAACCGATTGAACTCGGCCATTAAACAAACAGCGATGAAGAAACAGCACACGGAGAAACTAAGAACAGAGACGTACCTTCTTCTTTTAATGTTTTTTTGTAATCTCTACCCCCAGTGTGGGGCGCGAACGCACAGCCCCGAGACCAGGAGTCACGCACGCCACAGCCTGGGCCAGCCAGCTGCCGCGGGAACACTTACCGTGATGAAGGGAATCCACACAAGGCCCGCAGCTCACGTCACGTGCCAGGGTGACGCGTGCAGGCCCCGTGCCTGAGTCGGGACCCAAGCCAGGGCTCCAGTGCTGCAGGCCGGCCCAGCCAGGCACCGCGGCCGGAGAAGACAGGCCGCACAGGAGGCCCTGAAAGTGTGGAAGTCACAAACATGTGGCAGGGCGTGTGGGAACGCAGAGGGACTCGGAGGGCAGGGAGGACGCGCCCGGGCCGAAGCGTAGCCACGTCGCCAGGCGCAAGCACCGTGTCCGCGAGGCCGTTCTGGGCCCACACGCTGGCAACACCCGGAAAACGAACTCGTCCGCAGCGCCGTGTGTGAAACGCGTCCAGAAACCCGTCAAGCGCGCACCCCACACGGCGTCACGTGTGCACAGAGCCGGGCACAGATCTTTGCCGGGACACTGAGGACCCCGTGCCGGCCTCCCGCAGTGGACGAGCCGACGCCGGTTCCCGGAACGAGCGACCCATGGGCTCGACGCGAGGCCAGCAAGCACCAGCGGGTGTCTGTGGGGCAGGGAAGCCGCTTCGAAGGTGCTGCGGGGACACGGAGGGCTCTGCAGGCTTACTGCTGAGTGACGTGCGTGACCCGGGGCGCATCTGGGCCAAGAGGGACCCGCCGGCCGCAGGGAACAGAGTGGGGAACAGATCGGACCCCGGCAACGGATCCCGCGGTTAAGGGGCAACAAGTGGGCTCCAACGGGAGTGCCGCGCACCGGGAAAGCCGCCCTCAGCTGCGCCACGAGCAGCGCGCGACGGGTCCCCATCCGGAACGGGACCGCCACGGCCGCAAACCCTCCGCGGGAACACGCGACGAGCGGCTCAGCCTGGCTCTGGAGCCGCGAAGACAGACCCCCCACGCAGGACGCGGAGCACCCTCGGCCCCGGAGGGAGGCCCGCGTCAGCTTCACGTCAGCACCGTCTGCCGGGAGATGCCGTCGAACGAGGGGAACGGAACCCACTGGCAGCAACGTGAGCGTCTGACCAGGGCCACGGGCGGCATGTTCCGGAAGGACCAGTCGAGGGGCCAAGGGCCGCCGTGGCAGGCGTCAGCCCGAACAAGCAGTCACTCTGAGAACGGGACGCGCACACGCCCGTGCGCCTGCGAACACGCGCTCCGCCTCAGGGCTCGTGACGCAGACGCCAGGAAGCGTGCGAGGAGGAATCAGGGCGGCCCGCACGGAAGCGGCCAGGTGTCCGCGAGCAGGGCCCTGCACGAACGCTGTGCCCACCCACCCCCTTGGGGGTGCTGCCTTGGAGCCGGATCGCGGAGGAGAGCGCGGGAACCACACTTTTGGGTGATGGGTTTTGGGTACCCCGAGCCAACACTGCCTGGTGCAAGTGTCGAGGCATTGCATGGAGGCGACATCGCACGGAGGTGACGTCGCACGGAGGTGACATCGCACGGAGGTGACATCGCACGCAGGCGACATCGCACGCAGGCGACATCGCACGGAAGTGATGTCGCAAGGAGGGGACGCAGGCCCGCCCGAGTCACGACAGGTGATGGAGGAGACCGTCCAGAAGAGGGCTGGAGGGCTGACAGGGAGCGGCCGGAGGGAAACTGTCCGTGGTGCCAGGAACATCTGGAGGCTCGCTCTGGGTGGCCACGTGGATGTGGGGACATTCGCGGCAGTCGGGACCGGGGCTGACGGCCCCGAGGCGTCTCCCGGCTCCGTGAGTCCGTCCACGAGGCGGTCCGCGCCCACGAAACTCTGCGCTCTCCTGTGAGGGGGGCCCTCCGCGCACGCGTTCCCAGGTCGTGCCGGCCTGTCCTGCTGCCAACCAGCCCCGCAGCCAGAAGGTTGGCCCTCAGGCGCTGGCCGCGGCCGACACCGCCCCTCAGGACGCTCTGTTAACTTTCTGAAACGAACGGCAGCCGTCACCTGTACGACGCCACCAACAGAAAACCAGCTTATGAACAAGTCCAAAAAAGAAGACACGTCACGTAAGGAGACCTGTGCGTCTTATCAGCTTCGTACAAACACACGCGCGTGAAGATTCACCGTGGTAGGCTGCACGCAGATGGCCGGTGACGTGTCTGTCCCCGCAGTCCGAAGAGCCGGGCCGTGGCCAATGTGGCATTCCCCGCCCACACCCAGCCAGCCCCACTCTGCGTCCCTTTCGTGGAACGTGCTAGACATGGGACCACGCCACCTGTGGCCTTTCGGCCTGGCTTCCACTCAGCATCCTGCTTGTGAGACACGGCCCTGCTGGGGCGAGCGTGAAGTCACGGACCAGGACCGGTCTGCGCCCCGGCTCCCGGCACAGCGCGTCCGGAACCTCGGTCAATCCCCACGGCACAGGGTGCCAGATGCACTGTCCACGCCGATGCCGGGTGCTTGGCTGTCGCTGCTGGCGCACCGCTCCTACGTGCCTTGGGGCGTCCCGGCCGACGGGCGCGCCTGTTGTTTGCAGGTGGCCCTGAGGGGGGGGCCGGACAGCAGGAAGGCTGAGCCAATGTGAGACACCTGGGCCGTTCGGCCCCACGTCATCCCCTGGGGGGAGCGCGCCTGGACATGGGGGCAGGATGCGTCCCAGCGATGCCGGAAGCCTCCGTGGAAGTGAAGGTGATGGCTGGGCAGCTGCTGGGTGGTGAAGACATGCGGGCACGGGGGCTCCCAGCGCTCACCCGCTGGGCCGCTTCCGCCGTCTGTGCAGCTTCACCCTCCCGCAGGGAGGGGCCGTGGGAACCCCCGGGTCTACAGCTGGTTGCTCAGCGCAGGAGTCAACCTGGGATCTGTGCCGGGCGGGTGAAGTGGGCGGCCCTGGGGCCCTCGGCCCCTCACCCTGGGGTCTCTGTTACCCCCACGAGGCGGCCCCGGAACGGACTGGAACACACAGTGCAAGCTAGTTCATGCCGGATGAGAAAGAAAGAGACGTACGGCACACTGATGCGCGAGACGCCTGTAAAGCCGTGTCTACGAGGAAGCTCACGGCACCGCACACGAACGTCGGTACGGCCACGGCAGGCCAGAGCAGCCTTGTGCACGAAGCGGCGAGAACACGGCGATCCTGGAGGGAGCCGAGGGCAGGGAGCCATCCCGAGAAGGCCGGAAGCCAGTGTGGCCGAACGTGGCCACAAAAACAACCCCGGAAGCGGAATGGGAGTCCTGGGAAAAGATCAGGAAAACCAGGCCGTGTGGCCGACGTGGTTCAGCACGCACCTGGGAGACACACGTGCTGGACTGCACGTGCCAGGGCGGGCGCACTACGGCTTCTGACACGCTGGGTCTTAGCCCAGCCAGCTTAGCACCTGCCGCGCCTTCATGGACACGTGGGACACACACCCTCAAGTTTCACGTGAGGACACGTCAACGTCCTCGGTCTACTAAGCACACAGAGGAAGGAAACTGTGGTGAGGAATTGAACATAACCTTCCCAGAAAGAAACAAGGGTGACCCCAAAAGTGGGTCTCGTGCAGAATATTCAGGGAGCGAAACCGATTCCAAACACACAGTTCCGGAACACAGACTGGCAAGGAGCGCTTCCCGAGAAAGCGGATGAGGCCAGCCCGACAACAAAGCAGACCAGAAATTCCAGGGACGGACGGCAGGAGACCCCAGTCGTGAACCGAGATGAGATTTAAGCCCCCGCGAGCCACTAGAAGCCGGAACCCGAGGGCACGTAAAGCGGAGACGATGGCGTTTTTGACGAACCGGGGTTTATCACGGCTGCTGCCACCATGGGATGGCCACCGGTCCGAGTCCACGGCTACAGATGAAGAGCCGCACCAGCACATCAACACGGGCAGGACAGCGCTGCCCAGACGTCAGCGCCACGTCGTGACCGTGCACGGTGAAGGCCGGGGGCACGGACGGACGGACAGGGGCCCCCTGAGTGACGGCAGGGGTGGGGGGGAGTCTGTAGGGACCTGCCCCCAGCACCCTGCATCACAGAGACCACAGCCCACACCGGCACGGGATGGGCGGGCTCACCGCTTCCACATACCCACCCGACCGGGAGCCTAGAAGTACCCCGTCCACGACACCGCACGACTCCACGGGAAGAGGACGGCCCGGTCCCGAGCGCCCACGTCCACGCCGTCTATGACACTGTGCAACTCCGTGGGAAGAGGACGACCCAGTCCCAAGTGCCCACGTCCACGCTGTCCATGACACCACGCGACTCCGTGGGAAGAGGACGGCCCAGTCCCGAGCGCCCGTGTCCACACCGTCCATGCCACCGCGCGCCTCTGTGGGAAGAGGACGGCCCAGTCCCGAGCGCCCGCATCCACGCTGTCCATGCCACCGCACGACTCCGTGGGAAGAGGACGGCCCAGTTAAGATGCACGAATAACACGAGCAGGGATGTCGTCAGGGACGCACAGTTAGAAAGGAACGCGAGGTAAGATGACGGCTGCCGTCAGTCAAGAGGAAACCGTTAAGCGGCCAACCGTGAGCCCTGCCTACACACCCATCACAACGGTGCTGAGCCGGGAACGTGCGTGTCCCCAGAATTCCTACGCGGATGTACGAGCCCCAGGGCAGGGCTGTGAGCGGGTGGGCCCTTGGTCGTCATTATGTCACGGGGTGGGGCCGCTCACATGGGACTGGGGCCTGGAAACAAGGTCATGCTGTTGTTCAGGTGCGCCAGGGTGGATACACGCGTGTCCGAGCTCCTCAGGCCGTGTGCAGGGCGCTCAGTGACACCTCCAGGAAACTGCCAAGCAGGGAAACGACAGTGCACTGACACAGATAAACGCAAGAGAAGGTCTTCAACGCACGGATCGTGAGGACATGAAAACAGAGCTGCGGCAAGTTCACGCGCACACGCACCACAACGGCTGAAGATAGGAAGTGCGGAAAGCAGGCGCTGGCGGGGGTCACGGGAGAGCTGGCGCTCGAGCACCGTGGTCGGAGACGCGCTGTGAACCGCCACTGTGCACAGCGCTGACGCCGTTTCTGGTCAGACCGGTCACCCGCAGCTCAGGTCTGAGTGTCTGCTCCCTGACACGTGCACACGTGTGCCCGCGTCTTGCACACGCATGCGTGCACGCACACAAACCCAGGTTTATTCTGGAAGAAGGGAGCAAAGAGGACACGAAAACATAAAGCAGTCATCCAGGAGGCTGGTGGACGTTCACGGGAAACCGTAAGTTCGTCTCCCAGTCAGGAAAGGAGGCAGAAATGAACAGCCCAGAGCAGGGGCTCATACGTGCTGACTCGATAAAGACTCTAAAAAACGAAACGAGATGAGAAAAGGTTTGAAGCAACACATGCATGCGCTACGCAAGGGAGCACCGCAGACACAGCACGCGTGAGGAGAACCGAGTCCAGAAATCAAGACCACGCACAGACTGATGCCGCCCACGAGACACTAGGAGAGAACGACGCTCTCGCGTTTAAAGCCTGTGCCCTCGAGGACGGGCTCTGGGCCACGCGAGGGGACACACGACCCCAGGTTCCCACATGGTCCAGAGGAGGCAGCGAGGGGCGTGACGACGGAAGGAGAACACTTGTCAAGGCGGAGACCCGCGAACCCCAAACGGGGCCAGACCCACCACACAAGGGGGGACCACGCGCACGTCTCGCTGAACCGCCGTCGCTGAAGCGCCCCAGACAAAACGTCCGCGAGTCAGGAGACACGCACGCCGGCCGGGCCCCGCAACGCCACTTCCTGCGCATCCGACGCCAGGTGTCAGACATCCGCCACCCGAGCCTCGTGACAACACGCGTCTGCAGCCCGGCCTGCTCACCCCTGCTTGTCCCAAGCACACGGACGACGTGAAATGACGCACACACGTGGTGCCCATCGCAGGGTCACCGCAACGGCCAGCGGCCCCTGTGTGTGTCCCTGCGACGAGGGGGCCGGTGAACGCAGACGGCGGCTTGTGCCCGCGGCTGAGTGCTACACGTGCGCAGGAAGAAGGGGTGCAGTCCTCGCGGGGCACCAAGTCCAGGGCATCGCGCCTGGCCCCCCTGCTTCCCGCGGGGGCTCCGGGGACGACGTGAAGGTCTGCTTCTTACCACCGACACCGACTTCTTCACCAGCCAGCGGGCCGACAGAGCTCAGCTCGAGTCAAGCCCAGCGACTCACACACACGTTCACACAGGCTCCTGCCGCAGCCACGGATCGGGCGGCTTGTTCGCCGAGTTCCGGAAGGAAGGGGACGGGGCGGGCGGGGCTTGGGCAGGACGGGACGGACGCCGGCAGAGACGCTGACCGCAGGCGCCCGGCCACTGCCGCGGGGCGAGGAGCCCTGGTGTGCAGCCGGGGAGCTCGGCGAGGGCCGGCGATCGACACAGGCGAGCCTGCGCTGGAAAACTCGGACGCGTCCCAGAGACCAACTCCGCGCGAAGGGAAGTCTCAGAGGTTTCACGACGCGGGAAGCGCAAAGCTTCGATGTTGGAAGCAGAGTGGAGTGAGGCAAGACAACGGGCCGAGGCAGAGACGAGGCGCTCACTCTGCACCACACGCCATGTGACACGGGGACGCGCCGTGCTCGAGGGTGCTCGTTAGGGTTTTGCCAGGTAATTAAACACTTCGGCGTTCACAGCGTTTCTAACGCGTTCAGTCCCGGGACGCGGAGTACTGGTCTCGCGATCGTCTCCGTTTCCCAACACGCTTACGGTGCCCCGTAAGCGAGGTTTCCACGCCTTGACAGGCAGGTCTGAACGGTCCCAGCGCGCGTGTCACTTCCGCCAGACGGCACTGCCTGGCTTTGGCTCGCATGGTCGGGGATGTGTCCGTGGTCCCACGCTACGGGCAGAGCAAGAACCGCCTGGACGGACGAGCCGCGAGCGCCAACACAACGTTCGGCGAGGAAACACCCTCGTGCACGACACCGTGCTGTGTACCTGAGAAAGGTATGAAATTAGACACGTGTGAACTCTCTCACGTACGTACGTCTTTCACGGCACGCGCGCCTAGGCGTAGAGATGTGCCGAACATCGGAACACGAAACAAGCAGCAGGTAAACCAACGCCGTGAACGCTGCTCGTTCTGGGTGCCGGAAGACCACAGAGGTGAAGACGCATGGACAGAATCTGTACCTCCTGCATACGTCTGGCTCTTTGGTCTGGACCTCAGAAGCACATGGTTTTACCAATGTTTTCAGAAGCCAATCGCCTCAGGTCATGACCTCGCACTTTCGAGAGTTCAAGTCCCATGTCGGGTCCCGTGCTGACAGTGTGGAGCCTGCTCGGGATTCTCTCTCTCTCTACCCCTCCCCGACTCACGTTCTGTCTCTCTCAAAGTAAACACACTTAAAAAAAATTTTTTTTAGTTTAAAAAACATAAAAAGCCAATCCCCAACTGATCCTCTCACACAAGTGTAACCCAAACGTCGAAACCACACAAAGGAATCACGAGAAAAGTACAAACAGGACCACCTACGAATATAAATAAACCAAGATCAACGACAAAATACGAGCAAACAGAATCCAGCAATGTATAAAGAGGACTACGCACCCAGACCGAGTGGGAAGCACCCCAGGAATGCAAGGTTGGTTTAACCACGGAAAAATCAGCTCACGGAATACACGGTCTCAGCACAAGAACCGTCTTAGCACATTCAGAAAATGCATGTGAGGAATTCAACATCCTTTCCAAATAAACACCACACACCAGTGGTGGCAACAAACATCCTCAGCCTGACAGCGGTACCTGTGAGAACCCCACGACCAAAGTCGGGCCTGATGCTGCTGGAAGAGCGGATATTTGCCCCTCTAAACCAAGAGGACTGCCCACGATTCCGCTGGTCTCTGGTGCCACATGGGATGTGCTCACACAGCAGTCGGACACCCGAAGAAACGGGCCACATCCACACCGGGAAGGAAGAAGTCAAACTACTTGTACGTGTGAAGGACGCGATCGTGCGTATGCGAAACCCTGGTGACTATGCCAAAGCAGCAATGGAACTAATCCGTGAGCCTATAAGGGTGCGGGACACAAGATCGATGCACAGTAATCAACTCCATTTCTACACGCTTGCAACGAGCAACGTGAACATTTAGAAAACAATTCCAGTCATACGAGTGTCAAAAACAGTAACGTGCTCCAGAAAAAATGTAATAACAGATGTGCAAGGGACACTTGAAAACCACCAAACGTTTCTAAAAAAAGGTAAAGATGTAAATGAAACAGAGGGACAACCTCTGTTCGTAGACCGGAGCGCCAACACTTCCCGAGACGACGTACAGATTCCCAGCGACCCTCGTCAGATGCCTGCTGGCATCTTTGTAGAAACCGAGAGGCCGGTCCTGAAATTCACACAGAGCCTCGCGCCGCCTGAAACATCGTGAACGAGAAGACTCGGATGTGATATGCGGCCCTGTTCAGAGACCTACGACAAAGCAACAACCTAGACAGTGTGGTTCTGGCACGAAAACAGAAACACAGGGCCACGGGACAGGATCAGCGCCCGCTAATCAACCCGCATGTGACGATGCACTGATTTCCAATGAGGGAGACGAGACCAGTCAACGGGGAAGGAAGGGTCTCCTCCAGCAGTGGCGAAGGGACCCCTGGATTTGGACACACACAGAGATGACATTTGTGGGTGCCCGGCTGGCTCAGTCGGTGCACTGTGGAACTCTTGGTCTCGGGGTCGTGCATCCGAGCCCCACACCGGGGGTAGATGTTACTTAGAAATAAAATTAAAAAAAAACAAAAAAAGATGAAGTTGTGCCCCGATATCACTGTATACAAAACTCAAGATACATCCATAAGTAGTAAAACCGTAACACTCATACGAATATAAGCAAAAAACCTTCACGACTGAGATTGGGCAATAAATTCTTGGCTAGGACCCAAAAAGCACGAGCGATGAAGGAAAAAGTACATAAAATGAAATTCACCAACACGAAAGGCTTTCTGTGTGGCACAGGACATGACCTAGGAGGGGAATATGCAGCGAGGGAACAGGAGGAAACACGTCTACGCCACGTAAGTGATGAGGGACGCGTGTCTGGACACAGAGGCTCTTGATAGTCACGCTGAAACGACAACCACTTGAGACACGGGGCAAAGGCCGTAGACACGCGTGGGTCCAGAGGTGTCCATACGGCCAACACACGCGTGAAACACGGTTGCGGTCGTCAGTCCTCGGGGAAAAGTGCAAGCCAGACCCACAACCAGGCCCCAGCGCACGCACGTCTGCGATCAGAGAGACGGCTCACGCTGCGGCACGGGAACCGCACACACCGCTGGGTGCCACGAAACCGTGCAGGCGGTCCGGGAGAGGTTTCGTGGCTCCACAAGCATCGGGCGGTGTTCCCACGTGACCCCAGCCACGCAAGTCCGGGAGAGAGGTGTAGGGTGTGCGGCGACCCTCGACCCGGCCGGGTCACGTCTGCACGCATCAACGCTCCTGGAACGCACCGTGTGCGGACACACGGGGCCGCAGAAGCGCACACAAGGCGGCGGCAGCTCGGCCGAGCCACCACCTCACTCCACGGGGCGCAAACGTGGACCGTGGGCCGGTGCCACCCGCTCACAGGAACGGCACCCTGGACAGGGAGAGACACGGGGTCGCAGGGGCCGGGGAAGGCGTGCGCAGGGCCTCTAGGCGCCGGGTCCCCTAAGACGTGCACACGTTCACACCCGCTGACCCCGGGAGGGCATCCACACACACCTGGGTTCTCCCGCGTCCGGGACTACCGTTCCGACGACGTGCGTAAGCAGGACCCCGAGCCGCGAGCCCGCGAGCCCGCGGAGGGGCTGAGGAACGTGTGCCGCTCTCACGCAGGGGCACCCACCTTGGCCACGCGGCCCATGTCCTCCACGGTGGCCCTCTCGTGCGGAAACTGGGCGAAAGTCCGCTCGATCTTGGCGATGACCGCGTCTACGTTCACGGTGTCCCGGGGACGGCCGCGAGGGAAGTAGAACGCGGGGATGCTTTCGCTGCTGGCGGGTGGCAGGGGCTCCTCCTTCTTTGTCTGAACCTGAGACAAAGCAGACGGCAAGCCCGTGAGGACCGGGAAACGTGCGTGGCCTCAGCTAACGCGACGAGCGGAGCCAGTGGCTCTAACGAAGTGCACCGAGCTCCACAGACCCGACGTGCACACAGCACCGCACACAATCCCTACGGGTCACACAACGCGACAGGGAGCGCCAGTCCTCCCCACGTAGCCGCCTTCACCCCTGCGTTGCAGGTGGCTCCTCAGGACCCCAGGACGGGAACCGGTGAGGCCCGGGCTGACCGGCATGGATGCTTGGCAACCCCGGCCTGCAGGCCCATGGTGGGGGCAGCACCAACTCTGGGGTCCCCCCGCAGTCCCCAGGGGTTCAGACCCAGCCCCACGGTCCCCGCGTCCCCAGGGATGAGCCAGGTGGACACAGATGACCAGACAGCTGCATCCAGGAAAGGGTGAACTTCGTGTGCGGCGTATGCGTGTAAGCGCTTGTTCCCACACACATGCTTCCTGCACAGGGAGGCGCCCTCCACCCCGACACGCAGGTCCCTCACGCGCGCGCGCACACACACACACACACACACACACACACCCTGTACAAGGACGTGCCCTCCACCCCGACACGCAGGTCCCTCGCACACACACACGCGCTCACACACACACACACACTTCCTGTACAAGGACGCGCCCTCCACCCCGACACGCGGGTCCCTCACACACAGACACACACACACTTCCTGTACAAGGACACGCCCTCCACCCCAACACGTGGGTCCCTTGCACGCGCGCGCACATACACACACACACACCCTGTACAAGGACGCGCCCTCCACCCCGACACGCGGGTCCCTCGCACACACGCGCGCGCGCGCACACACACATTCTTACAAGCACGTGCCCTCCACCCCGACACGCGGGTCCCTCGCGCGCGCGCGCGCACACACACACACACACCCTGTACAAGGACGTGCCCTCCACCCCGACACGCGGGTCCCTCGCACACACACGCGCGCACACACACACACACACACACATTCTTACAAGGACGCGCCCTCCACCCGACACGCGGGTCCCACACACACAGACACACACTCACTTCCTGTACAAGGACGCGCCCTCCACCCTGACACGCGGGTCCCTCGCACACACACATGTGCGCGCGCGCGCGCACACACACACACACACACATTCTTACAAGGACGCGCCCTCCACCCCGACACGCGGGTCCCTCGCACACAGAACCTCAACCCCACGGTCCTGGTCGCCAGAAAGTCACGGGCACAGGAGTCATTGCAGAGCCAAAGCCGCCGCCCTGGGCAGACCTGAGGTGGCGCCACGTGTGACGTAGCGTCTCAGCGTGGTGACGTCCGCACATCCCGGGTGACGGGCCCGGTGGCCGGTGGGGCGGCTGCGATGACCACTTAGCACGCAAGACGGGGCTGCGTTTTCAAGTCCTGCGAGCAGACACGATCGCTCGGGTTGACGGCCGAGGACACGTGTGCTCGGGGTCGGCCTAGGGCCACACGCCAGCCAGGTCCGGGGACGCCAAGGCAGGGGAGCGTCACGGCGCCCTCGCGGCCGCCCTCACGAAGCTGGCTGCCTGTCCCCGCGGGCTGCTGGCCCCCGGCAGTGCTCGACAGCATCTGTCACGAGGAGTGCGCGTGGCACCTTCTGCCACCACACACGCCTGCCCGAGGCTGCGGACAGACAGACGCACGCGACCCCCGACGACCCCGCCTCCAGCCTCCCGGCTGGCAGAGACCAGGCAGCAGAGTCCAACCTGCGGGCACACGTCTTGCCCAGACTCCGCATTCTGCGGAGCTGGGACACGAGGCGGCCACCTGATGCTGCTGCAGGAGCAGACCAGTGTCCCGGCAGGGAGGGCAGTGAGGGGGGAGGGCAGGCAGGGGGAGGTAGTGAGAGGGACAGCGGTGAGGGGGAGGGCAGGCAGGGGGAGGCAGTGAGGGGGGAGGGCAGGTAGGGGGAGGTAGTGAGAGGGACAGCAGTGAGGGGGAGGGCAGGCAGGGGGAGGCAGTGAGGGGGGAGGGCAGGCAGGGGGAGGTAGTGAGAGGGACAGCAGTGGGGGGGAGGGCAGGCAGGGGGAGGCAGTGAGGGGGGAGGAGAGTGAGGGGGAAGGCAGGCAGGGAGAGGCAGTGGGGGGGAGGGCAGGCAGGGGGAGGTCGTGAGGGGGAGGGCAGACGGGGAGGCAGTGAGGGGGAGGGCAGTGGGGGGCAGGGCAGGCAGGGGGAGGTAGTGAGGGGGGCAGTGAGGGGGAGGGCAGGCAAGGGGAGGCAGTGAGGGGGGAGGGCAGTGAGGAGGGAGGGCAGGCAGGGGGAGACAGTGAGAGGGAGGGCAGTGAGGGGGAGGGCAGGCAGGGGGAGGCAGTGAGGGGGGAGGGCAGTAAGGGGGAGGGCAGTGAGGGGGAGGCAGTGAGAGTGAGGGCAGTGGGGGGGCAGTGAGGGAGGAGGGCAGGCAGGGGGAGGTAGTGAGAGGGAGGGCAGTGGGGGGGAGGGCAGGCAGGGGGAGGCAGTGGGGGGGAGGGCAGTGAGGGGGAGGGCGGACAGCGGGAGGTAGTGAGGGGGGCAGCGAGGGGGAGGGCAGGCAGGGGGAGGCACTGAGAGGGAGGGCAGTGTGGGGGCAGTGAGGGAGGGCAGGCAGCGGGAGGCAGTGAGAGGGAGGGCAGTGAGGGAGGAGGGCAGGCAGGGGCAGGCAGTGAGGGGGAGGGCAGGCTGGGGGAGGCAGTGAAGGGGGAGGGCAGTGAGGGGAGGGCAGGCAGGGGCAGGCAGTGAGAGGGGAGGGCATGGGGGGGCAGTGAGGGAGGTGGGCAAGAAGGGGGGAGGCAATGAGGGAGGAAGGGAGTGAGGAGGGAAGGCACTGCAGGAAGCAGGGCACCAACTGGAGGAGGAGGAAGGAGCAGGGGGGAGGCCGGCTGCGAGGACACGAGGCTCAGGGCACAGGCAGGAGCGGGGGAGGCTGGCTGTGAGGACGGGAGGCTCGGGGCACAGGGAAGAGGAGGAGGGAGGCCGGCTGTGAGGACAGGAGGCTCAGGGCACAGGGAGGAGGAGGGAGGGAGGCCGGCTGGGAGGACAGGAGGCTCAGGGCACAGAGAGGAGGGGGGGACCCCGGCTGGGAGGACAGGCAGGCCCACCACGCAGGGAGCTACAAGCACAGGCCCCACGGCGGGACCCGCCAGAAGCCGCGAGCCCGTCGGCCAGCGGCGGACACACACACGCTCGAGCACTGCACACGCACCGCCGCCCACGGCCACACGCGCCGGGGCGTGAACCACGAGATGCACCAGCAGGCACAGCACAGGGCACGTCCCGGGCCGCGTCCCAGGGGTGGTTCTCTCCGCCGGCGGGACCTCCTCCCGGCTCAACGACCACCTCCCTGGTGTCCCCCTCCTTCCCGGTCACCGCTCAACACGGTCTCCGCCCTCCCGGGTCAGGGTCCACTACGGTCTCCGGCGTCCGGGTCACCCCCCCTTACGGTCCCTGTCCGCCCCGGTCGTGGCTCAACATGCTCTGCCTACTCAATGGACACGCCCTCGGTCCGGCGCCCGTCCTCTGCGGTCCCCAGTAACCCCTCTGGGATGGTTTCTGTCCTCCTCAGTCACAGCTCACAGACGGTCCTGTGTCCTCCTCAGTGACTCGTCAGGGATGGCTCTGTGTCCTCCCTGGTCCTGTGCCAGGACAGTCCGTGTCCTCCTCTGTCACACATCAGGGACGGTCTGTGTCCTCTTTGGTCACACGTCAGGATGAGCCCTGTCACCCCATCGGGGACAGTCACACGTGAGGGACAGCCCTGTGTCCCCTCAGTCACACGTCAGCGACAGTCCGGTGCCCTCAGTCACACATCAGGACCGTCCCTGTCATTAGGCCCTTCTGTCCAGTCCTCAGCACTCAGAAGCCTCATGTCCCAGACATGCACGTGTTCCTGAGACTTGTCCTCTGTTTAGTCACTGAGGGGGGCCCTGGGACCATGGGGGCTAGCACGGTGGGACAGGCCAGCTCAGTGCTCCAGGAGCCTGAACCTCTACACAGAGCTGCAGACACAGTGCATGCAAGCAGGGTGTGGTTGAGGGGGGGGGGTGGACAACATTGGAGTGTGGTGCAGGGAGGGAGGGGGAAGGAGGGAGGGAGGCAGGGCGGGGGAGGGAACTGAAGGAGGGAGGGAGGGAGAGGGAAAGAGGGAGGGAGAGGGAAAGAAAGAGGGAGGGCGAGGGAGGGAAGGAGGGAGGGGGAGGAGGGAGGGGGAAGGAGGGAGGGAAGGAGCGAGGGGATAAGGAGAGGGGGAGGGAGGAGGAAGGAGGGAGGGGGAGGAGGGAGGGGATAAGGAGAGGGGGAGGGAGGGGGAAGAAGGGGCGAGGGAGGGGGAGGAGGGAGGGGATAAGGAGAGGGGAAGGGAAGGGGAAGGAGGGAAGGGGAGGAGGGAGGGGGAGGAGGGAGGGAAGGAGGGAGGGGATAAGGAGAGGGGAGGGAGGGGAGGAGGGAGGGGAGGAGGGAGGGGATAAGGAGAGGGGGAGGGAGGGGAGGAGGGAGGGAAGGAGGGAGGGGATAAGGAGAGGGGGAGGGAGGGGAGGAGGGAGGGAAGGAGGGAGGGGATAAGGAGAGGGGGAGGGAGGGGGAGGAGGGAGGGAAGGAGGGAGGGGATAAGGAGAGGGGAAGGGAGGGGGAAGGAGGGAAGGGGAGGAGGGAGGGAAGGAGGGAGGGGATAGGGAGAGGGGGAGGGAGGGGGAAGGAGGGAGGGGAAGGAGGGAGGGGGAGGAGTGAGGGGATAAGGAGAGGGGGAGGGAGGGGGAGGAGGGAGGGAAGGAGGGAGGGGATAAGGAGAGGGGGAGGGAGGGGAGGAGGGAGGGGATAAGGAGAGGGGGAGGGAGGGGGAAGGAGGGGGGAGGGAGGGGGAGGAGGGAGGGGATAAGGAGAGGGGAAGGGAGGGGGAAGGAGGGAAGGGGAGGAGGGAGGGGGAGGAGGGAGGGAAGGAGGGAGGGGATAAGGAGAGGGGAGGGAGGGGAGGAGGGAGGGAAGGAGGGAGGGGATAAGGAGAGGGGGAGGGAGGGAAGGAGGGAGGGGATAAGGAGAGGGGAAGGGAGGGGGAAGGAGGGAAGGGGAGGAGGGAGGGGGAGGAGGGAGGGAAGGAGGGAGGGGATAAGGAGAGGGGGAGGGAGGGGAGGAGGGAGGGAAGGAGGGAGGGGATAAGGAGAGGGGGAGGGAGGGGGAGGAGGGAGGGAAGGAGGGAGGGGATAAGGAGAGGGGGAGGGAGGGGGGAGGAGGGAGGGAAGGAGGGAGGGGATAAGGAGAGGGGGAGGGAGGGAAGGAGGGAGGGGATAAGGAGAGGGGGAGGGAGGGGGAGGAGGGAGGGAAGGAGGGAGGGGATAAGGAGAGGGGGAGGGAGGGGGAGGAGGGAGGGAAGGAGGGAGGGTTAGATAAGGAGATGGGGAGGGAGGGGGAGGAGGGAGGGAAGGAGGGGCAAAAGGAGGGAGGGAGGTTCCCGTCGGCGAACCACGCTGACTGACGTCGTGTGCAAGCAGGGAGGCCAGGGGGCCTCCCACGTGCTGCTGCCTGCCGTTCCGTCCTCCTGCCCGGCCCCGGCCCCGGCCACGCACGTCCCGCACTGGCCCACGAACGGGCAGACGAGCTGCGCCCTGTCCCAGGGGGAAGCAGAGAAAGGCATCGCTTGGGCCGTGATGGCCTCGGCCCCGACGCCTGACGCACACCCAACACCCCGGCCCCAGACCCCGGCCGGGACGTCAGCTCTGAGCAAAGCTCGGCCCACGCGGACGGCGGTACCCCCGGCTGTGACTTACGGAGGGACACCGCCGGCATTCACTGCACACTCGCCCCAGATGGGACCCTCGTCCGCTTCCTGGTGCCGCACCCCCCCGCCCCCCGAGACCCTGTTCCAATACGGACCCCCCGTCCCAAGTCACGAGCACACACCTCCTCTCGTCTCTGACTTTCCCAGACGCCCCGTCCTCTCTTCTCCGCCAGCCACGCTACTCAGCAAACTGTCTTCACGTCCTGGGGCTCACGCTGCGTTCCCACCCTGCGTTTCTACCCTGCGAGACACCGAGGGCCCCCGGGGGCTGGCCCTGGGGGACCCTCCCCTGGGACCTTGCGCTCGGCCTGCAGCCCCCAGCCCTCAGCCCCAAGCGCAAAGCGTAAAGTCGTGCGAGACCGGCAGGGCCTGAAGGCAGCAGCGTCCTTCCGGGGGAAACGCATCATCGCGTCAGGACTCCACACCTCCCCAAAGCGCCGAGGAGAACGAGCCATCTGCGGTCACGGCGCAGAAACACCGAGGGAGGCCTTCAGCCACTTCTGCGCCTGCGAAACTGAGGCAGGTGCCAGTTGTAGCACAAGCGGGGGGCAAGGTCAGCTGTGAACGCAGAGACAAACGAAAGGGCGAGAAAAAACAAGAGACACAAGGTATTCCCCGGAGGATAAATCAAAGAAAACTATCTCTTTATCTAAAATTTACCTATTAGGATTTCTTTAATGTGTATCTTAGAAACAGAGAGGGAGGGAGAGAGAGACAGAGACAGAGTGTGAGCAGGGGAGGGTCAGAGAGGGAGGGAGACATAGAATCCGAAGCAGGTTCCAGGCTCCGAGCTGTCAGCACAGAGGCCGACGCGGGGCTTGAACCCACGAACCGTGAGATCAGGACCTGAGTCGAAGTGAGACGCTCAACCGACTGAGCCACCCAGGAGTGCCATGGTCCCCTCATTTATTTTGAGAGCCCACGCAAGCAGGGCAGGGGCAGAGAGACAGAGAGAGAGGGAGGGAGGGAGGGAGGGAGGGAGGGAGGGAGGGAGGAGGGAGGGAGGAAATCCCAGCAGGCTGTGAACGGTCAGCAGTGAGCCCGATGCAGGGGCACAAACTCACGACCTGTGTGGTCACGACCTGAGCCTAAACCGTGAGAGGGACGCCCAACTGAAGGAGCCACCCAGGCGCACCTAAAAACAGCATGTGTTTAGAAGAGACGTGCGTAAGGGGGCCGGGGTGGCCCAGTCGGTCAGGCCTCCGACTTGGCCTCGGGTCACGACCTCGCAGTCTGTGAGTTCGAGCCCCGCGGCGTCGTAGGGCTCCGTGCTGGGCCTTCAGAGCCTGGAGCCTGCTGGGGATTCTGTGTCTCCCTGTCCGCCTGCCCCTCCCCAGCTGGCGATCTGTCGCGCCCTCTCAAAGATAAGTAAACGTTAGAATACAACAGAGGTGCACGTACGACGACGTAAGGGCCCAGGCTGCACGCGACTCGAAGTGTGGGAACGCAGGCCACGGTGGCTGCGATTCTGAAGTCCGCACGGCCCCGCGTGGACGTCCTGCGTCGGCACCACACCACGGCGCACAGGGGCCGTCACGGAGGCCCCCGCGACTCGACCCGGAGCATCACGCGGGCGGCCGCCTGGCAGGGACACAGGCTGAGCTCTGTGCCCCCGGGGGCCGCTGAGAAGCAGCCCGGACGGACGGACGGACGGACGGGGAGAGAGAAAACAGCCGCGTGCGGACACGCGAGATGCACAAGTTTAATCTCCGGGACATAAATAGAGCGCGGCCCAGCACAGCTGGCGCACACACATTCCCGTCCACACACGGGGCGTCCTTGGGAGCCGGCCACCTCCCCGGCCGTGAGGCAGGCCTCAGCGGGTTCCGCGGGGACCGTGCGGGGCCTTCCCTGACCTCCAGCACGTGGGACAGACCTCTCCTGGACCCGAAGGAGGCGCACCCGCGGTCGTGCTGGATATGCTGTCTGCGGAAGAAAAGGAGAAAGACGGAGGAGAGGGAGGGAGAGAGAGACAGAGAGAGAGAGAGAGAGAGAGAGAGAGAGAGAGAAGTGGGAGAGAGAGGGAAGTGGGAGAGAGGGAGGGAGAGTGAGGGAGGGAGAGGGAGGGAGGGACAGAGAGCGAGAGTGAGAGCGAGAGCGAGAGAGAGAGAGAGAGAGAGAGAGAGAAGTGGGAGAGAGAGGGAAGTGGGAGAGAGGGAGGGAGAGGGAGGGAGGAAGAGGGAGGGAGGGACAGAGAGCAAGAGAGAGAGAGAGAGAAAGAGAGAAGTGGGAGAGAGGAAAGGAGAGAGAGGGAGGAAGAAGGAGTAGGGTCAGAGAGCGCGCACGCGAGAGAGAGAGAGAGAGAGAGAGAGAGAGAGAGAGAGAGAGAGGACGCCTCCCCACGCAGCTGCTTCCGTCCGGGGCACTGACCCCCGCGCAGCCCCAGAGCCACAGAGGGGATGGCTGCCCGCGAGCGCGCACACAGTGGCAGGCGTGTCCACGCGGGGCACACCCCGGGCCCTGTCGACGCCCGTGCGGCCCGTCGGGAGGACAACGGCGTCTCCCGCGGAAGGCGTGGGCGCCGTGTCTCGGCGGCCGCATCTGCTCCAACCACCGGCCTCAGGTGCTCAGGGGTCGAAGGCGGGACGTCCGTGGTGACGGGACACGAGAGAAGGGCAGGCTGAGCCACGCCAGGCACGGGTGGCTCAGCCCCGTGGCACCGCAGGGCGGACCCTAACCCGGGGCGCACGCGAGCCGGCGCCCCCCTCGCACACTGTGGCCGGGCCACGAGCCGGCCCCCGCCCGCCAGCTGGCAGGGGCTCACCGAAAGGACTTGCAGGCCACGTGCCGGACGCAAACGGGACTCGGGCTCAGAGTTTAAAACAGGAGTGGAAGTGACCCCAACATGGGGCGGGGTGTGTGACGCTCTCCCCACGTCAGGGGGTTCTGCTGTCCGTGTCGGGGCACAGTTGGGGGTGGGCTGCACACCGAACTCCCAAGGGGCCTGGAGCCATGACGCCCACGGGGCCTGGAACGCGGGGGGCCGGCAAAACATGGACGAGGCCGTGACCCCGCCACGTGGACGCCAGGGCGTGGCAGGGGAGGGCCAGCCGCGCCCACAGCCGCGCACGGGGAGGCTCACGTCCACCCCCGGCCCTGCGAACAGGCACCAAGGGGGCAAGCCCCGTGTGGCACCGTAGCCCTGCTCAGCTTGTGGCCCGGCTCGTGTCCGGGACGGCAGGAGCACAGAGGCCAGCCGTCAGCAGGTGGAGGAGAGATCAGCTCACCGCATGAGGCGTCCCTGGGGACGGCGACCCCGGAGGTCTCACGCGGCACCGTGCGGGGCCCGTGTGTCCGTGCGAGGACCCCGTGGGGACGCCGGCCGGGACGGGTGGTGCCACGCCGTAGAACAGCGGGGGCCCAGGAGCAGTGGGCCAGGCTGGCGGGGGGATTCTGAACGGAGGGGGGGGGTGACGACAGCTCGGGTCCTGGATTGGGCAGGGGCACCCTCCCTGGGCGGGGAGAGCGTCCCAGGGACGCGCAGGGGAGCATCTGGAGTCTGGCTGTGCACAAGGCCCGAGGAACCCCTGGAGGACGGGCAGGCAGGGGGCAGGCACATGTGTGCCACTCAGCTGAGGGCCACAGCGAGCTCAGGGCAAGGACACGCGGCCACGGTCCACACAGCCCTCTGGACCCCCGTCCAGGGGCGCATGGAGCGAGCGGCACGGCTGTCACCGAGTCCCTCTCTCCACCACACCCTCCGCTTTCTCTGTGCCCCCACCTCTCCCTTAACCTCCCCTCCCCACCGCTCCCCTAATCTCCCCTCCCCTCCCCACCTCTCCAATAATCTCCCCTCCCTCAACCCTAATCTCACCACCCTTCCCACTTTTCCCCTAACATCCCTCCCCACTGCTCCCCTAATCTCCACTCCCCCACCTCTCCCCTAACCTCCCCTCCCCTCCACTAATCTCCCCCCCTCACCTCTCCCCTAACCTCCCCTCCCCTCCCCACCTCTCCAATAATTTCCCCTCCCCTCAACCCTAATCTCACCACCCTCCCCCACATTTCCCCTAATCTCATCCTCCCCTCCCCACCTCACCCCTAATCTCCCCTCCCTGACATCTCCCCTAATTTCATCCACCCTCCCCACCTTACCCCTAATATCCCCTCCCCGACGTCTCCCCTAATCTCCCCTCTCCACCTCTCCCCTAATCTCACTTTCCCTCCCCACCTCTCCCCTAAATCTCCTCCACTCCTCTAATCTCCCCTCCGCTCCCCACCTCTCCCTAATCTCCACTACTCTCCTCTAATCTCCCTTCCCCACCTCTCCCCTAATCTCCACTACTCTCCTCTAATCTCCCTTCCCCACCTCTCCCCTATTCTCCCCTCCCCTCCCTAATCTCCCCTCCCTCTCCCCAAATCTCATTCTCCCTCTCCCACCTATCCCCTAATCTCCTCTCCCCTCCCCACCTCTCCCCTAACCTCCCCTCCCCTCCCCATCTCTCCCCTCCCCTCCCCCATCTCTCTCCTAATCTCATTCTCCCTCCACCACCTCTCCCCTAATCTCCTCTCCCCTCCCCACCTCTCCCCTAACCTCCCCTCCCCTCCCCATCTATCCACTAACCTCCCCTCTCTCCCCTAATCTCATCCTCCTCTTCCCCACCTCTCCCCAAATCTCCTCTTCCCTCCCCAACCTCTCCCCTAATCTCCCCTCCCTTCCCCCTCCACACCTCTCCCCTAATCTCGCCTTCCCTCCTCTAATCTCCTCTCCCCTCCCCATCTCTCCCCTCCCCATCTCTCCCCTCCCCTCCCCATCTGTCCCCTAATCTCACCTCCCCTCCCCACTGCTGTCCTAATCTCCCCTTGCCCACCTCTCCCCTAATCTCCCCTCCCCTCCCCCATCTCTCTCCTAATCTCATCAACCTCCCCCACCTCTCCCCTAACATCTCTCCCCTAATCTCCCCTCCTCTCCCCATCTTTCCCCTAATCTCCCCTCCCCTCCCCACTGCTGTCCTAATCTCCCCCTTCCCAACCTCCCCCTAATCTCCCCTCCCTGCTCCCACCCTTCCCCTAACCTCCCCTCCTAACTGCTGTCCTAATCTCCGCCTTCCCCACCTCTCCCCTAATCTCCCCTCCCCTCCCCCATCTCTCTCCTAATCTCATCCTCCCTCCCCCACCTCTCCCCTACCATCTCTCCTCTAATCTCCCCTCCCCTCCCCATCTCTCCCCTAATCTCACCTCCCCTCCCCACTGCTGTCCTAATCTCCCCTTCCCCACCTCTCCCCTAACCTCCCCTCCCCTCCACCTCTCCTGTAATCTCATCCTCCCTCCCCACCTACCCCCTAATCTCCTCTCCCCTCCCCACCTCTCGCCTAATCTCCTCTCCCTCCCCACCTCTCTCCCAATCTCTCCCTCCCCCACCTCTCCCCTCATCTCCCCTCCCCCACCTCTCCCCACCTCTCCCCTCATCTCCCCTCCCCCACCTGTCCCCTCATCTCACCTCCTCTCCCCAGCTTTCCCCTCCTCCCACACCCCAGGTCTCCCCTAGTCTCATTCCCCCCCCCCCCCGCCCAGCCTCCCAGCATCCCCCCAGGCTGTCCTGTCCACCCTAGTCCCTACCCCACAGGCTCTGCCATCGCCCCATCCCATGCCCCCCACGCAGTCCACCCTCCCCCTTTCTCCCTTCCTCCCATGCGCCACCCCTCACAGCACCTCCCTCCCCTCATCACAGCCCCCACCAGGCCCAGGGCCCCAGTCCACCAGGGACACGTGCTGACCCGCCCAGGGCCACGTCCACATCCACACTGAGACACCGTGGGCTGAAGGAAGCCTGGAGAACCCCCCGCCTCCCCCCCAGGAGAGACACCCCGATTCACCCCCACACACCTTGGGGAACACCCGCTTTACCCGATATACGTGGTCATCCCTGCAAAACACCGTCGAACAGACCATCTCTACCGTGAAACACTTAGCCGTTAGAGGAGACCCCAGCGCTGATGCGCGTGAGATCAACAGCTCCGCTAATACAACTGTGTCCTCTGAGCCCTTCACAGCCAGTCGCCGCCACACCACCGTGACGCCTTCGAAAACCACCGACACCCTTGTGAACCACGCGTGAGACACGTTAACCACCGAACGTCCGTCTCCCGGTGCATGAAAGGAAATCACCTTCGCGGTCATAAAGATTCCAACCCCCTGTCCTTAAACACAAGGAACAGGCGTGCAACCGTGAACCGCGTCTGGACAAAACCTGGGAACCTGAACACGGAGGTCAGAGACAACCCAGGAGTCGTGTAGCAGCGGAGACGGGACCCTAAAGAATACTCCAGTTACAACAGCCGCAGAAGGCCGGCCCTTGTCTCCCCAAACGCACCGTGCGATTCGGGGTCAATTTTTATCCCCACACCCTACGTTCCCGGCGCTAACTTGTCGGCTGCAGGCAAAACGCGAGTGTTTCACGGGGTGTCAGGAAGCCAGGTGCAAGGCCTGTGGGGGGAGAGAGGGGGAGCGGAGCCCCGCGGGTCCCGACAGCCGCCTCCCGCCCCCCGGCACTACAGGGCGAGAGGCTGCAGAAACACCCTCAAGTTAGAGCACGGGGGTCCCGGCAAGCCCGACGTGGAAAGGACGCGCTGCCCTCACAGGATTCACGCACACACAGACAGAAGGACAGGCCTTCCCGTCCGAGCGCCCGCGAGCGTCACCGAGCAGCGTCCATGAGTCTGTGCGACGATCGTGCGGTTCCCAAGCCACCTGGTTCCTCACGCCCGCCCGGCGCCCGCTCTGGCCGGGGCGGGGCGCGACTCTCTCCCCGGAGCCGGAGCCCGGGAGGGAACTGTGGCCGGAGCACAGAGGGGCAGGATCTGGGGACAAGGCAGGCCAAGCTCCCCTGTCACCAGCCGTTTCCTGTGTGCACCAGGAAGGGTGCCAGCCAGCAGCTGGAGTGAAAGAGGGTCGACACTCCCCGCCGCGGGAGCAGACGCAGCCCGGCAGCCCGGCTCCGGTGCGCGTCCCGCTGCGCACACCCAACCCGCCACTGACAGCACACAACCTCAGGCAGGCCGAGGCGGGGCTCCGTGGGAAGAAGGCTCCCCCGGCACTGGGGACCTCTGGCCGCGCCGGGAGGCACGAGCGAGGGACGGCAGGTGAGACCCCGCCTGTTGCACGGCCCCTGGTCCGCGCGGCCCGGCGAGGGCGCAGACGCACCCCGCCTGCCCCGGAGCGGCCCCCCAGCCCCCGGTCCGCCTGCCCCTGCCCCGGAGCGGCCCCCCAGCCCTCGGCCCGCCTGCCCCTGCCCCGGAGCGGCCCCCCAGCCCTCGGCCGGCCTGCCCCTACCCCGGAGCGGCCCCCCAGCCCTCGGCCCGCCTGCCCCTGCCCCGGAGCGGCCCCCCAGCCCTCGGCCCGCCTGCCCCTGCCCCGGAGCGGCCCCCCAGCCCCTGCCCCCGAGCGGCCCCCCAGCCCTCGGCCCGCCTGCCCCTGCCCCGGAGCGGCCCCCCAGCCCCCGGTCCGCCTGCCCCTGCCCTGGAGCGGCCCCCCAGCCCCCGGTCCGCCTGCCCCTGCCCCGGAGCGGCCCCCCAGCCCCCGGTCCGCCTGCCCCTGCCCCGGAGCGGCCCCCCAGCCCTCGGCCGGCCTGCCCCTGCCCCGGAGCGGCCCCCCAGCCCTCGGCCCGCCTGCCCCTGCCCCGGAGCGGCCCCCCAGCCCTCGGCCCGCCTGCCCCTGCCCCCGAGCGGCCCCCCAGCCCTCGGCCCGCCTGCCCCTGCCCCGGAGCGGCCCCCCAGCCCTCGGCCCGCCTGCCCCTGCCCCGGCGCGGCCCCCCAGCCCTCGGCCCGCCTGCCCCGGTCCGCAGGGCCCGGCGAGGGCCCAGGCGCACCCCACCTGCACCTGCCGGAAGGCCTTCAGCCTCTTCTTGAAGCGGGAGGGCAGCACGAAGTCACAGCCGCGGGCCAGCGAGGCCAGCTCCTGTCTCAGGTCGGGGTCCTGGCGCAGGGACAGCTCCCTGAGCCGCATGTCGGCTCGCACGGGCCGCCGGGGGCCGGGCCGCACGCCGCGCTCTCGCTCTCGCTCTCGCTCTCGGGGCTGGGCCGGGTCGGGGCCGGCGGGCTCGGGGTAGCGGCTGCGCCCGGCGGGACGGTCTGGGCAGCCGGGCTCAGGGCGCTCCATGCGTGGCCGGCCAGGCGCTCTGGGGGCCGGCCCGGGGCTGCCCGCATTCCACAGGCTGAGGAGGCCACATGGCCGCGGGAGGGGGAGGGGGAGGGGGCGCCCTGCTGCTCCTCCCCGCGGGCCGGTGGCTGGTGGCTGGTGGCCGGCCGCGCGGCAGGGAGCGCCTGGCGGGAGCCAGCTCCCCGCGCGGCCCCGTCCCGTCCCGTCCCACGGCGAGCGAACAGGTTGGGAAGGCGAGATCTGGGGGACAGCCCTGCTGGTTCCGGGAGTGGGGGTGCACAGAGCCTCCGGGCAGACACGTGAAGTGACCTGGGGAGCCGCCAGCTCCTGAGCACTGGCGGGGAGGGCTGGCACGGGCGCTCCCTGTCCCCGACACCAGACAGCCTGTTCCAAACTCGCTCCGCGGCCCTGCCTGGTGCCCGGGAGCCCAGAGCGGCTGCGCCCTCCCTGAAATCCAGCCGAAAACACGGGTCGGCCGGCCCTGCCACAGCCCGTCTCTGCCCTTAGGAGCCCAGAAGACAAAGGGGAGAGGGTCCTGTGACTCCGCCTGTTCACCAACGGGGCACGGGAAAGGGGCAGGAGTTTATAGCTTTCCCGCCACCCTGCACGAGGAAAATCACGTAGAATATGACGTAGGTGATGTAGAACACACAGTGTAACTTCTTTTTCAGAATTTTACGCAGTTTACTTATTTTTGAGAGAGAGAGGGGGAGACACACACACACACACACACAGACATGGAGAGGGGGGAGGGCCGGCAAGCTTACGAGCAGGGGAGGGGCAGACACAGAGGAGACACACAACCCGAAGCAGGATCCAGATTCTGAGCTGTCGACCAGAGCCCCACGCGGGGCTCGAGCTCACGCACTGTGAGATCGTGACCTGAGCCGGATGCAACTGAGAGTGAGGTTCCGCTGTGGGCGGCAACCACAGAGGACGGTCCCACCACGGGGTCCCCCGGACACCCACACGGGGCCCGGAGCGGGGTCCCCCGGACACCCGCACCCCTACCGTGCCCCTACATGCACACGGGGTCCCTACACGCCTTTCCCAACAGGTCACATCACGGAGGCCGTGGGGCGGGGGGCCGTAGCCTTGCAGAGCGCGTCTCGAAGCACCCCTGCCCCCCTCCCGGTTCCAACTGCTGTTGGGGAGCCACGTCCGCCTCTGGCGTCCTCCTCTTGTGCGTCCGCCCTGGTGCATCCACCTGCCCCGCTTGCTGAACGTCACGGATCCCCGCCAAGCGCTCTGAGGTCCCCGGGACAGGCCGACCAGGGCCGTGTGTGCCAACCAGCAGAGGAAAGCGGGCGCTGCACGACCTGGGGCAGGTGCGTGAGGCCGCAGGACAGGGCCTGCGCCGCTCCGTGCACCCCCAGACCCAGGTGCCCCTCGCAGGCAGGCCCCGCGAGCCCCGCGCCCCTGGGGCGACCAGACCCAGGAACCAGTCACAGATCAGAGCGCAGTGGGGCCACACCTGCTGA
Source organism: Leopardus geoffroyi (assembly GCF_018350155.1). Classification (NCBI taxonomy): domain Eukaryota; kingdom Metazoa; phylum Chordata; class Mammalia; order Carnivora; family Felidae; genus Leopardus; species Leopardus geoffroyi. The sequence continues at coordinate 189,951 of NC_059343.1, forward strand.
TCTCACCCCGCTGCCCTGGGTCCCTGCAGCCCTTCGGGAAGAGCTGCGACTTGTGTAGCGAGCATGAGCGGGCCCTGCCCTGCCGCCCCCAACCCCCAGGTGACTTGCGCCCCGAGGACGAGGACGCAAGGTGGATGTGCCTCCCCGGCCCTGGGCTGGGGAGGTGGCCACACTTCACTGCCGCGGACCGGAGGGCGTTCGCCACGGCACGCGGGAGCCCTCTCCCTGGCTGGAACAGCCCAGCCGTGCACACGCGGGGTGGTGGGCTGGAGCCCATGCGGAGCACACACGTGGGCCACTGGCCACAGACGCAGAACGGCCCGAGGGAGCTGCTCCCAAGGGCACCAGCAGAGGGCGGTGAGCACAGCCAAAGTGTTCCTTTCTTCCTTTGTTTTTTTTTTTTATTTATTTTTTTTACCGTTTATTTATTTTGGAGACAAAGAGAGATAGAGCATGAACAAGGGAGGGGCAGAGACAGAGGGAGACAGAGAATCTGAAACAGGCTGCAGGCTCTGAGCGGTCAGCACAGAGCCCGACGTGGGGCTCGAACTCACGGACCGTGAGATCATGCCCTGAGCCGAAGTCGGACGCTTAACCAACTGAGCCACCCAGGCGCCCCTGTTTTTTTTTTGTTTTTTTTTTTTTAGTTTTTTAACGTTGATTTCTGAGGAAGAGAGAACACGAGTGGGGGGGGGGGTGGGCAGAGACATACACACACAGAACCCCAAGCCGGCTCCAGGCTCCGAGCCGTCAGCACACAGCGCGACGCGGGCCTCGAACCCCGCGACTGTCACATCGCCACCTGAGCCGAGGCCGGACCCTCCACCGACTGAGCCCCCCGGGCGCCACCCACTTAGTCTCCAAGTCTGGGGAGCTGTGTCCATGCAGCCAAGCCAACGGCGGCGGCCCCTGCCGAAGAACCAGGAAACTGCTCAGGGACCGCGTGCGGAGCCACCAAGGTCTGTGAACCTCCACCACTGACGTGAAGCTCTCCAGGCTTTCTCCTTCACGTGTGAGCAGTGACGCAGGGTGCCGGGGCGGCCCAGCTGGTTGAGGGTCCGACTGTTGCTTTCAGCTCAGGACTTGGTCCCAGGGTCCTGGGCTGGACCCCGCGAGAGCTGAGGGTGCAGCCTGCTTATGATTCCCACGCTGTCTCTGCCCCTCCCCCACTGGACTCTCTCTGAAAAAATTCTACAAATGAATCAATAAATAAAAATTCTGCGGTGACACAACTACAAGTGTATAAGCAGCATTAGCGTGAGCCAGTGCGTAAAACCTGAAACAGACCTGAGCAGGTCCAGGAAAATCTTGCTACGTAAACCAAAAGTTTTATTCCAAATAAATTAAAAAAAAAAAAAAAAAAAAAAAGGAAGCTTTTACTCACTTCTTGACTTGTAAATAAATATCAGGGAAAGTTAAACAGTTCTTCAAAGTTTCAAAGGTGTTCATGACAGAGAGAGACACGGAAGGAAGGGACAGAGGGGAAGGGAGGGAGAGAGGCAGGAGCAAAGAGACAAAGAGACAGAAGACAGGGAGGGAGGGAGGGGAGCAGTGAGAGAAGGAGGGGCAAAGAGAGGGGAGAAAGGAAGAGGGAGGGAGGGAGGGAGAGACTGAGGGAGACCAGGAGGGAGGGAGGGAGGGGGGAGAGACAGAAAGAGGGAGGGAGGGAGGGAAGGCCCGGGGGCCAGAGGGCCTGATGGAGTGAGAGGAGACAGAAAGAGAGGAAGGGGAGACAGCGAGGGAGAGGGAGGCAGGGAGAAGGAGGGAGGCAGGCAGAGAGGAAGAGTGACCCCCCATTACTAGTCATGGCATCTTACCAAGAGGAACGGATCCAAAGCCGGCTCACTTTAAACGTGCCCCCTTGCCAGGAACATGAGGGAACCTCTCCCACCGGGACACGGCCTCTAGGAAGACAGCGGGCTAACGTCACCCTTGACCCAGCGGCCATCCACCCCGCGGCTCCCCCACAAGCCCCCCTGCACACCCCAGCCAGAGCAATCAGGCCAGAAAACAAATTCAAGGCCCAGTTGGACGACTATCTATTCACACACAGTATGACCCCCCCCCCCGCCCCGCCCAGGTAGAGAGGATCCTCATGGAATCTCATGGAGATCACTGCGCAAAACCGTAGTCTCTGTACCCAGCACCTGTGACAACTCAGAGTGTTACTGAGACGATGGCATCACAAAGGCAGGGAAAGGCATCCTTGCAGGAGTTGATACAAACCAGGAAAACCTACGTCCCTCCCGAGAACCCCTGCTGATGGAGTCACAGAGCCCTCAAGAAATGGGAGGTGCTCACGCCCATGGGCCCCCAAGGACCAGCAGAGTCAAGACTGCAGCCCCCGACTCTCCCCAGGTGACCCCAACAGCACACAGCCCCGACTCTCACCGAGTGACCCAAGGAGCAGACGGTCCCCGACTCTCACGGGTGACCCCAACAGCAGACGGTCCCCAACTCTCACCGGGTGACCCCAACAGCAGACGGTCCCCAACTCTCACCGGGTGACCCCAGCAGCACACAGCCCCCGACTCTCACCGAGTGACCCAAAGAGCACAGTCCCCGACTCTCACGGGTGACCCCAACAGCAGACAGGCCCCACCTCTCCCGAGGTGACCCCAACAGCACACAGCCCCAACTCTCACCAAGTGACCCAAAGAGCAGATGGTCCCCAACTCTCACCAAGTGACCCAAAGAGCAGACAGGCCCCAACTCTCACCAGGCGACCCCAACAGCACACTGCCCCCCACTCTCACCAATGACCCAAAAGCAGACAGCCCCCAACTCACACGAAGTGACCCAAAGAGCAGACAGGCCCCGACTCTCACCAAGTGACCCAAAGAGCAGATGGTCCCCAACTCTCACCAAGTGACCCAAAGAGCAGACAGGCCCCAACTCTCACCAGGCGACCCCAACAGCACACTGCCCCCCACTCTCACCAATGACCCAAAAGCAGACAGCCCCCAACTCACACGAAGTGACCCAAAGAGCAGACAGGCCCCGACTCTCACCAAGTGACCCCAACAGCAGATGGTCCCCAACTCTCACCAAGTGACCCAAAAGCAGAGAGCCCCCAACTCACCCGAAGTGACCCAAAGAGCACACAGCACCCAACTCTCCCCAAGTGACCCCAACAGCACACAGCTCCCAACTCTCCCCAGGTGACCCCAACAGCACACAGCCCCCCACTCTCACCAAGTGACCCAAACACCGTCAGTACCCTACTCTCACCAGGTGACCCCAAACAGCAGACAGCCCTCAACTCTCACCAGGTGACCCAAAAGCAGAGAGCCCCCGGCTCTCACCAAGTGACCCAAAAGCAGACAGGCCCCAACTCTCCCCCAGTGACCCCAACAGCAGACAGCCCCCAACTCACACGAAGTGACCCAAAGAGCAGACAGCCCCAACTCTCCCCAGGTGACCCCAACAGCACACAGCTCCCAACTCTCCCCAGGTGACCCCAACAGCACACAGCCCCCCACTCTCACCAAGTGACCCCAACAGCACACAGCTCCCAACTCTCCCCAGGTGACCCAAACACCACCAGTCCCCTACTCTCACCGGGTGACCCCAAACAGCAGACAGCCCCCAACTCTCCCCAGGTGACCCCAACAGCAGACAGCCCCCAACTCTCACCAAGTGACCCAAAAGCAGACAGGCCCCAACTCTCACCAGGTGACCAAACAGCAGACAGCCCCCAACTCTCACCAAGTGAACCAAAAGCAGACAGGCCCCAACTCTCACCGGGTGACCCCAACAGCACACAGTCCCCCAAATCTCCCCAAGGGACCCAAACAGCAGATGGTCCCCAACTCTCACCAAGTGATCCAACAGCACACAGCCCCTAACTCTCCCAGGTGACCCAAACACCACCAGTCCCCTACTCTCACCAGGTGACCCCAAACAGCAGACAGCCCCCAACTCTCCCCAGGTGACCAAACAGCAGATAGTCCCCCACTCTCACCAAGTGACCCAAACAGCAGACAGGCCCCAACTCTTACCAGGTGACCAAACAGCAGCCAGGCCCCACGAACATCTCATCAGCCTCTTCACGCGAGCACTGACAAGGGGTTTCCACCACAACCTGGACCAAAGCTGGAGGCCAGACCTCCCGCTCGCTGGCCAGTGGCCGGCACCCGGGCGGGCCACGTGTGAATAAACACACGTTTGCATCCACGCATCACAAGATGCTCCAGAAACATGCAGCCATCTGTGCCAACTGCCTGTGGGCAAAGTCTAGGACAATTCAAGGAAAAACAATCGTCTTTTCAAAAATGTTGCTGCAATAACCAGGCACTCAAAAAAAAAAAAACCAAAAACCAAAAAAAAAAAACCCCAGAAACTTACGTAGAGCAACACATAAAAACTAACTCGAAACGGACCATAAATCTAAGTTAAAGGCAAAATTTGGGGCCGGAGCGGCTCGATGGGTTAAGTGTCCGACTCTTGATCTCGGCTCAGGTGAGACGGGGCCCGAGGCGGGGGCTGGGCTGACAGCGCAGAGCCTGCTTGGGATGCTCTCTCTCCGCCCTTCCCCTGCTTACATGCACTGTGTCTCAAAATAAATAAACTTTAAAAAATAAAAGAAAAATCTACGAAACTTCTAACAGAAACAGGACAAAATCTTTTTGAGCCAAGTCTCGCAAAGAGTGCTTAGGTTACGGTATGCCCTTTTCGGGACAAAAAAGAAAATAATCGATAAATTGTAGTTCGCGAACATTACAAACTCTTCTGCTTCAAAGACAAGAGTAAAAAGAGAAAGTCACAGGGCTGCAGACTTCGCAAATCCTCAGTCTCTTATGGGAGTAGTATACACACACACAGAGAACACTAACAATAATACAACTCAGAGCCTAACGAAGAGAAAACAGGTAAAAGATTTGAATCAACACGTCAGCAAAGACATACAACCCAAAACAAAAAGAAAGAAACCAACAAACCACATATGGAGAGATGCTCAACACCGTTAGGTTTTAGGAAGCATGTATGAAAACCACGGTGGGGCTCCTGGGGCGGGGGGGGGGGGGTCAGTCAGGTAAGTGTCTGACTCTGGATTCCGGCTCAGGTCTCGATCTCAGGATTGTGACTTTAAGCCCCACACTGGGCTCCCAGCTGGGCGCGGAGCCTACTGGAAACAGGACAGGACAAGGAAGCAGTGAGACCCAACACGCCCACGTTCCAGAAAGCGTGTTAAGAATCCCTGGCGATACCCAGGGCTGCTGAGGAAATGCAGGAACCAGAGCCCTGGGTCCTCCCTTGTGGGATGTAAAACGCCGCAACCACTTTGGAAAACAGTCTGGCAGTTTTTTCAAACGTGATGTGTGCATCTCCCACGAAACCCAGTATTTCCACGTTCGGTACGAACCTGACAGAAACGAAGGAAAACACGGGCCCGCACAAAACTCGTTTGCAGATGTCCTCGGCAGAGCCCATCGTGACGCTGAGCACAGGGGGAGCCACCCGGGGACAGGCCGTGGTACCCCCACACGACGCAGCAAGGACACGACAACCGGGCAGGGGACACCGGGGAGCTCGACCGCCCGTGATCTGTGTCCCAGGGCAGCCATTCAGAACACAGCTGCGGGAGGACACAGGTGTTGCCGAATCACTGGCTACGCTGGGGAGCGGGCTGGGGGGGGGGGGGGGTCTCCGCAGCGGAAGGGAATTTTGAGGGTCCTACTGGCGGACCACCGCCCATTCAAGACCCGGCCCGCGTCGGGCACGGTGGCCCCGCTCCCTCTGCAGCGTCTCTGCAGGTGCAGGGAGGGGGCGGGCCCTCAAAAGGTGACAGGCACACGAGGTGGCACAAAAGGTGACAGACACGCATCCCCGGCCAAGGCGTCAGCCTGGGAAGCGAGACAGCCATGCAGGTACCTTCCGGGAGCCTCAGGACAGCAGCCCCCACCGCCACGGACGCCTGGACCCCCTCCTCGAGGAGCCCCTGCACCTGCACTCCCCTCCTCATGGACACCCTGCACCCCCCCTCCTCATGGACCCCTGCACCCCCTCCTCACGGAGCCCCTGCACCCCCCCTCCTCATGGACCCCTGCACCCGCCCTCCTCATGGACACCCTGCACCCCCCTCCTCACGGAGCCCCTGCAACCCCCTCCTCATGGGCACCATGCACCCCCCTCCTCATGGAGCCCCTGCACACCTCCTCATGGAACCCCTGTACCCCCCCTCCTCATGGAACCCCTGTACCCCCCCTCCTCATGGACCCCTGCACCCCCCTTCTCATGGACACCCTGCACCCCCCTCCTCACGGAGCCCCTGCACCCCCCCTCCTCATGGACCCCTGCACCCCCCCTCCTCATGGACACCCTGCACCCCCCTCCTCACGGAGCCCCTGCAACCCCCTCCTCATGGACACCATGCACCCCCTCTTCATGGAGCCCCTGCACACCTCCTCATGGAACCCCTGTACCCCCCCTCCTCATGGAACCCCTGTACCCCCCCTCCTCATGGACCCCTGCAACCCCCTCCTCATGGGCACCATGCACCCCCCCTCCTCACGGAGCCCCTGCACCCCCCCTCCTCATGGACCCCTGCACCCCCCCTCCTCATGGACACCCTGCACCCCCCTCCTCACGGAGCCCCTGCACCCCCCCTCCTCATGGACCCCTGCACCCCCCCTCCTCATGGACACCCTGCACCCCCCTCTTCATGGAGCCCCTGCACACCTCCTCATGGAACCCCTGTACCCCCCCTCCTCATGGACACCCTGCACCCCCCTCTTCATGGAGCCCCTGCACACCTCCTCATGGAACCCCTGCACCCCCCCTCCTCATGGACACCCTGCACCCCCCTCCTCATGGACACCCTGCACCCCCCTCCTCATGGAGCCCCTGCACACCTCCTCATGGAACCCCTGCACCCCCCCTCCTCATGGACACCCTGCACCCCCCTCCTCATGGACACCCTGCACCCCCCTCCTCACGGAGCCCCTGCACCCCCCCTCCTCATGGACCCCTGCACCCCCCTCCTCACGGAGCCCCTGCAACCCCCTCCTCATGGACACCATGCACCCCCCTCTTCATGGAACCCCTGCATACCTCCTTATGGAACCCCTGTACCCCCCCTCCTCATGGACCCCTGCACCCCCCCCTTCTCATGGACATCCTGCACCCCCCTCCTCACGGAGCCCCTGCAACCCCCTCCTCATGGGCACCATGCACCCCCCTCCTCATGGAGCCCCTGCACACCTCCTCATGGAACCCCTGTACCCCCCCTCCTCATGGACCCCTGCACCCCCTCTCCTCATGGACCCCTGCACCCCCCCTTCTCATGGACACCCTGCACCCCCCTCCTCACGGAGCCCCTGCACCCCCCCTCCTCATGGACCCCTGCACCCCCCCTCCTCATGGACACCCTGCACCCCCCTCCTCACGGAGCCCCTGCACCCCCCCTCCTCATGGACCCCTGCACCCCCCCCCTCATGGACACCCTGCACCCCCCCTCCTCATGGACCCCTGCACCCCCCTCCTCATGGACCCCTGCACCCCCCTCCTCATGGACACCATGCACCCCCCTCCTCATGGAGCCCCTGCACACCTCCTCATGGAACCCCTGTACCCCCCCTCCTCATGGACCCCTGCACCCCCCCCCTTCTCATGGACATCCTGCACCCCCCTCCTCACGGAGCCCCCGCACCTTATTTCCTGGAAAACATGGAGCTTACAAAGGACTCGCATCCAGGTTATATAGAAAGAGCTCTTACAACTCAATCACTAAAAGGTACCCCGATTTTGAAAGCAGGGAAAAGACTGGAAAAGAGGCTTCATGTCAGCGAAAGAGCCGCTGAAAACTCGCTCACCTTCACCGGAAAGCAGAGATCAGAGCGCAAATGAAACCGCGAGGCACAACACATTGGCCCCAGCGGCTGGAACAAAACGTCTCAGGACTCGCGGTGCCGGCGGGGAGGCAGAAGTGCGAGAACCTGCACACACGCTGGCGGACACGAGGACGTGCACGCGCACCGGACCCGCGGCGAGAACCCGCACGCGCACGGGACCGGACGGCTTGTAGGAGAGCTTTTGGCTCTGTCGTGGAGGTGACACGCGCTTCCCACACGAGTCCGCAGGCCCGGTCCACGAGAAGTGAAAACGCGTGTCCACAAAGACCCAGACGCGAACATTCCCCGCAGCGTCACTCACAGCAAAGAGCGGACGCGACCGCGGGACCCGTCGATACGGAGTGACGAACAGCCCGTGGCGGACGCACGCACGGGAGGCCAGCTGCGCAATGAAGAGAGGCGAGCGCAGACACACACACCAAGGAGCAGCACGTCCCACGGCCCGGGCTCCACCAGCTCCACCAAAGCAGGCGCGGGACGCGAGCTTCTCCAAAGTAGCCACGGGTGGGTGGGTGCTCGTGGCCCCGACTCGTGGGAACCTGGAGGACAGAGGGTTCTGTACCTTGGCCGTCGTGCCCCGGAAGCCGCTGCAACAAGGCTCACTTGTGAATTAATCTCCCTTTCTCTCTCTGCCGTCTCTACTCCTACATTCGCACGGGTGCCACGGGCTCCAGCCGGGCAATGTGGCGTGACCCTCTTCTCGCGCCTGCACGCCACAGCCATCTGTGGGCACCGTGCTCTGTGTCCAGGCCCCGGGGAAGGAGCAGGGGGCAGAAGGATGAAACCAGTGCCTGCTGGAGCTTATAGTCAGCTGGGGAAGACAGGTTAGGAAAATACACCTGCCGAGCACGTCCCGTCAGGTGTCCTCGGGTGGGGTGAGAGACGGGAGTGGGAGGGGGCAGGGACCCCGCACCCAGAACCTCAGAAGCGCGCCTTACTTGGCAACTGGGTCTTTGCAGAGGAGGTGGAGTGAACGATCGGAGGTGGGCTCATCCTGGACGAGGGGGGCCCTGAATGCAACGGCGGGTGTCCTTGTAAGAGACAGAAGAGGGACACACACGCAGAGGAGAAGGCCCGCGACGCCGGAGGCAGAGACGGGAGGGACGCGGCCACGAGCCCAGGGGCGCCTGGAGCCCCAGAAGCTGGAAGAGGCAGGAAGGAGCCTCCGGAGGGAGTGTGGTCCTGCCCCGCCTGGGTCTCGGCCTTCTGGTCTCCAGAGCTGGGGGATTCACTCCTGTGGTTCTGAGCTGCTCACTGGTCTCCGTTAGGGCAGCTCCAGGAGCCACCAGCCTGTGGGAAGGAGGGCCTCAGTGACAGCCCAGGAGAGGCCCGCAGGGTGACCAGGGAGCGTGGGTCAGCCAGGGCGAGCCCTGCAGTGCAGGGGTGTGGGGAAAGCAGAGGGGCAGCGTGGGGAGGGAGGGAGCGATGGGTGGGGTGCAGCAGGCACCACGAGAGCCGGCTGGACGCCCAGGACCCTTCGTTCATAAAGACTGAGGGCCCGGCCACGAGCCCAGACGCTGCTGAACCGCTCCCCCAGGTCTCGGATCAGGAGGGGCTTCACCGGGGGGGACGGCATCAGCAACACAATGCAGACGTGACCGTGAAGGGCACCAGCGCTGGGGGCCACTGCTTTCGACCGCCGTTGAGTCTGCATCACCTTCTCCTTGAGGGGCGAGCACATCCTTCGGGGCTGCAGACAAGCGAAGGTCCCTGTGGGGACGGGACACCCGGCGCGTCCACACTTCCCTGAGTCCCGTGGTCCTCGGGCGGCACCGCGGAGGGGAGTGACACCTGCTGGGCCTGCTCCCCGGGAGGACCCGCTCCCAGGGACAACCAGGTCCCAGGCTGGACCTGCCCGTGGGGCCGCGGAGGGAAGCGTCCTGGGCTCCGCGTGCACAGTCCAAGACCTGCCCGCCTCTCTGCCACCTGAGCCTCACAGGGCTCTTTTTTTTTAAAGTTTATTTATTTTGAGAGAGACACGGACAGCGAGTGGCAGAGGAGCAGAGAGAGGAGGAGAGAGAATCCCAAGCAGGCTCCGCCCTGTGCGCGTGAAGCCCCATGTGGGGCTCCAACTCGTGAACCGCGGGATCATGACCTGAGCCGAGACCAAGAGTCCGATGTTTAACCCGCTGAGCCACCAGGGCGCCCCAAACCTCACAGGACTCTTATCCGCTGCCTATTAGCTTTTTAAGAAACAAATTAGGACTCGTCTTAGGGCACTGTATGCATGAACGTTTTTCTGAAGTTAATTACCATTTCTTGGGGGAAAAGACTTTTGGGGAAGGAAGGAAGAGTGAGGCACAAACTATGTTTCGCAGGAAGCGCTCTTGATGTTTTAAGAACGTTTTTAAAGCGTCAAACATCTGACATGTGGCTGTAGGGTTTACAGCCAACCATTTACTCAGCGGCGTCTGCGGCAGGCAGAAGCGTGCCGTCAGCGGGCGCGTTGGCACGGCTCCGACTGAAGTCCTCCGGGGGTGAGGAGTGACTCCTTTCTCAGCCGTGTGCGCTGAAAACGCTCCGGGACGTGACGGAGAACTAGGCCGTCATCCGTGCGATTCAGGTGCTCATCTCAGGACACGTCGTTTCCTCTACGGGACGCGAATTAAAGTGGCGCAAGGTGACTGGGGGGCTCCCGGGGGGCTCAGCAGCGGGTGGAGCAAGCGACTCTTGCTTCCGGCTCAGGTCACGGTCTCAGGGTCACGGGATCGAGGCCTGTGTCGGCCTCAGAGCTCAGCTCTCTCTCCCTCGGCCCCTCTGCCCACTGACGCTCTCCTCTTTCCGAGATTAAAAAAATACTTTAAGAAAAATAGGGCGGCAGGAGGTCACTGGGACGCACGCCCCCCGGAGGGGCCGGAGGAGCCCTCAGCCAGTCACTGGGCAAGCTGGGCCCTCAGCTGCTGTCGTCACCGTGCCGTGTCCTTTGCACGTGGCAGCCGCGCCCACCAGCCCCACAGGACGCCCGGCACCTCGACCTGCGTCTCCTGGGCTTTGTCGCTGGGAGAGGACGTAGGTAAACAGCCCGTTCACGTTACGCTCTGGCTTCCCTTCAAAAGAGCTTCCGCAGACGCAGTTAGTGTTCTGAGCGGCAGAGACATGCCGGTTGGGATCGCGGGTGACGGATGCACGGAGCCCTTCCTGCTCAGGACCCCGCTTTGCCCACGTAGAGCCGGGAAGACGTGCCCGGTGCCCCTCTCACATAACACGTCGGCCAAACACACGGAGCCACCTGTGCCTAGCGAGCGTCCCTGGGCGGGTCACGCACACGGCCACCCTGCACTCCGTGCGCGTCGGGGCTGCCGTGTGTCGTTTCCACGGCCCGCGCTCCTCCCGCCCCTCCCTCCCAGCTGCGGAACCCAAGCCGCTGGGCTGCAAAGGGCTCGCGGTCAGCCGTCGTGTGTCTGTGCCCGTGGGAAGGGTTTCTCCGCGGTGAGAATCTGTGCCTCAGAGCCCCGAGCACCAGCCCTCCGTGCCGTGCCCTGCCCGCCCGCCCGCCCGCGGCTGGATATCAGGTCTCTGTAATCGCGGCCTGACGCAATGCGCTCATAGGGACTATTGGAAGGAGCCTTACCATCGGGACCCAGTAAAAAGATGGGTCCTCTCGGGTAACTCGTTCTCGAAATTCAACGGATACGGTCCATAAAATTCCAAATACGTGAAGACGCGTTTAAAGCCAACTTCAAATCCCACACAAGATCGTCACTACTTTCTGAAAATTCTTGGGGAAAAAGGCATTCCGTCTGCTCTCCCTCAAAACCACTCCCTGCGCTGGTCACGGAAACCGCGAACCAGAGGAGGAAACTATTTCCACCGGGCCTCCGCGAGCGGTTCCCGCCGACCTCTGTGACTCCGGCGTGCGGACCTGCCTGACCCTCCGTGACCCCTCCTGCGCCCAGACTCCCTGCAGGTCCACACACCTGCCAGCGTCTCCCAGCATCCCGACCCGAGGGTCTTGGGCACTCCCCGCCCGCACGGCACGCACACGTTTCAGACGCCCGCGCAGCCAGCGGTGGAAGCAAGCGCGCGTCCCAGCCCAGAGCGCTGCGTCCCCGCCAACCCCTCAGGCGCACAGCCACCGGGTCCCGGCTCATCCGCAGGCCCTCCGCTGTCAGCCCGCTCAGGCCACAGGGCAGGACACTCATCGGGTCGCCCATCTGAACTTCCTTCCTGCAACGCCCGCCCTTCGCCCCTTCCCACTAAGTCCAGTGATTTCCCCGAGTCCCCTCGGTTCCTGCAATTTCTCCCAGTGGAGACAACCAAGCTCTCCCTGCTTCGAGCACCCGAGGAACTTAATCCCCACTTGTCTGTGCCTCGTTGGTTGCCCTACAGAAATACGTCCTGTTCACCCAAGTGGCCCTCCTCGGGCAGGGCTGACCTGCCAATACCTCCAGCCCCAAGAGCGTTCACACAAGGTCACACGGTCACAAAATACAAGAATTCACTTCTGAGTGGTGTTGGGCTTTATGACCGCAACGTACCGAAACACAAAGCGGGCAGTTCGCGTAGTACGAGCTCACATTCCCGGATGCTGTGAATGCCATTCTGAGGACCTCAGCGATCCCGGGGAATACGAATGCCATGTTGGGGACCTTAGGTATCCCGGTGACTACGAATGCCACGTCGGGGACCTCAGCAATCCCGGGGACTATGAATGCCACGTTGGTGACCTCAGCAATCCCGGGGACTACGAATGCCACGTCGGGGACCTCAGCAATCCTGGGGACTATGAATGCCACATCAGGGAACTCAGCAACCCCAGGGACTACGAATACCACGTTGGGGACCTCAGCAATCCTGGGGACTCTGAATGCCACATTGGGGACCTCAGCAATCCCGGTGACTACGAATGCCATGTTGGGGATGGATAAGACTGTCCCCACTAGAGTGAGCTTTCTGAGTTCTGGCCCTTGTCACACATCCCACTGCTTCAGAAAACGAGCGATTCGGGCAAAATGCTCTAGAGCCCTGAGGCCGTGCAGTTCAGGGGGGCAGGGAACTGGGCCAGAGCTCAAGGGATGGTCGGGGGAGGGGGGGCCTGCAGGTGTAGAGATAAGCCGCGTGGTCTCTAGCTCTGCCTTGGGGACTGCTTCCCGTGTCCTTGGAGACGGACTTTCTGGGAAGCGTCCTAGATCCCTTAGAACAGCTCAGAAAGCCAGCAGTAATTTAGGGCCAAGCAGGTCTCTGCAGGGCCGTATAGCTCGCCATGTCCGTTCGTGCTTGGGAAACCAGTGACTCAGCGGTACTCTGATAGCTTGGCGTGGTGGACAGGACGCTAGGTCCAATGGAAACGTTTACAACGTCACCAACAAGTTCCCCTGGAACGTTCTGAACACTGCAGGCTTTAGGACTACAGTAGGTACATTGTGCACACCCAACCACACCTTTTTGTGTCACACCTGGGGACGTTTTATTACTCTACGCGGACGCAGTATTAAATGCTAGGAATCAACAGTCTTGTACACCTCTGACCGACTCTATTGCAGACGATTTAAGGGCAGAAGTAGACAAGTGAGGGATGAAACCTCTAAGATTCTTACTGAAGCGGGGGATAAACTGCCGAGAAGCGGATGCCTAAAACCCAAAGTCGAAGAAATTGGACACAAACTTCAAAATTCCGACCAACCTGGGACTCGGGCAATAATAAAATTTTTCAGCTGTGGGGCTTCCTTCAGGGGGAAAAAAAACCAGCCTAAATATGAAAGTTTTCACGGCCGACGTTCTCCCACCGGCCTCCTCCACCACCACCGAGCCACACGTGGACATGCGACCCAAGTTACCTTCGTAGCTGTTAGCAGAAGCAAGAGTCACTTACTACTCTGGTCCCTGCGGATCTACGAGGAGGCCCTCGAACGTGTGGCCCACTCCTGGGGCTAGTGGCGGCTCCCAGCGGGAGCGCGGCGGACGCGGGGGCCGGGCTGGGCGCCCCCAGGCTATCGAACACACCGGGCTTGCAGGCGGGGGCTGCCGCTGCCAACAGGGGCCCGGGCTGCCCCGCGTCCCCGGCGCCCATCTCGGTCCTCCCGGGCGTCTTGATCCTTTGCAAGCAATCCTGCAGCATCGTCTGCGTGCTGGACTCGCTGAGCCAGCACAAGAACAGCTCGTCCACCTTCATTTTCAGGACGGGCTGCAGGACTTTGCCGGGCGGCATCTCCGAGACTCGGACGCTCCTTCCCCAGGAGCCCCCTCCACCGTGTGCACCCCCGCCTGACGCCAGGAACCGGGGTCTGGCCTGAATGCACCTCGGCGGGGCAGATGAAGGCCGCCGGTGGGGGGTTGCGGGCCTAGGGTCCGGGTCCGGGCAGGTGGGGGTAGCAGGTCGGAAGCCCAGGGAGGCAGGGCTCGCAGCGAAGCCCGGGGTCCGGGGAAGCGGGGCTCGCAGGCCCGGAGCCCGGGTCCAAGGGGAGGCGGGGTTCGCAACTGAGCCCGGGTTCCCGGGGAGGCGGGGTTCGCAGGCCCCGAGCCCGGTTCCCGGGGAGGCGGGGTTCGCAACTGAGGCCGGGTTCCCGGGGAGGCGGGGTTCGCAGGCCCCGAGCCCGGTTCCCGGGGAGGCGGGGTTCGCAACTGAGGCCGGGTTCCCGGGGAGGCGGGGTTCGCAGGCCCGGAGCCCGGGGTCCGGGGACGCGGGTGAGGGCAGTGCCGGGGTTCCGGCCTGAGGGCGCCGCCGGCGGGGTTCCGGCCTGAGGGCGCCGCGGGCGCCTCGGAGGCTGCGCGGACCCCGAGGCCCAGCGGAGGCGGACCGGCAGGACCGCGGAGAGGCCCGCGCAGCTCAGGGCAGCTTCAAAACGGGCGCGCCGGCCGCGCTCCCAAAGAAGGTCGCCTACGTCGTGCGTCACCGCGACGCGTGGCGTCATCACGGCGGCCCCGGGCGCCGCAGGCCGGCGTGCACGGGACCGGCTGGGGCCTCGCCGGGGGGCTCTGCGGGGATGTAGGGGCTTTACGAGGATGGGGACGCAAGAGCGGCGGCCGCCGGACATGACCACGTTCTGCTTTTAGGCTTTTTTCGGGGTGCGGCACACGCCCGCGAGACCGGAGGGCCGCGGAAGTGGGAGCATGCGCCGCGCGTGCGTGCTGGCCGTGATGGCGGGGTGGGGGGGGGCGGGGTGAGGTGGCGATGTAGCCTGCCGGTTCGGCCATGCGCAGTACGTGCCAGCCGGGAGCGAGCCGGCATGGCGTCTGCCGGGCCGACCACGGGCGGCCATGCGCAGTGGGTGCGCACCGGGAGCGCGCGCGGGCATGCGCAGTGCGTGCCCGCCGAGCACAAGAACGCGACTGCGCGCTGCGGCTGTCGAGAGCGAGCTCGAGGCTGGGGCTGCAGATTTCATAAGTAGGCAACCCCGTTTACGTTAATTTTGTTTCTCACACGGTAAGGAAGGTTTGGAGACGTAGATCTCTTAAAAATTGGATGCTTAGCGTGAGAACGTACTGCTTTTGTAATTGCAAAAATAATAAATCTCTTTTGCCGGAGGTGAAATTAGTTACTGAAATGGCCTTTTGCACGCCCCCCGCCCCGTAGCCTATTTCCGTTTGTGCTTTTAACAGACTCGTTCAGTCACGCACGTTGCACTACAGGCACCTCCTTCCTTTTGTGTCTCAAAGTTGTTTTCTTCTTCCTAACGTGATTTTGCAAAAAAAAAAAAAAAAAAAAGTTTTCACTGGGGTCTGCTCCCTCTTTTAGGGGTAACTTTAAAGGTTTTACGAGCTGGATTCTGCTTCTCAGCAGTATAAGTATATATAGCTAGACTCACTAACCCTCTGGTTTTATTTTGTGTGTGTGATGATTTCAAACCCAGTCTGTGTTTCGTTACCTACAGATAAAAATCGGCGTATGCTCTCTTCGGGAGGGCGCCATAACGCAGGAATTCTGTGAAGTTGTTTCTGTTAATTGGGAAGGAAAATGCTTGTGTGCCATACTGTCATTTCTGGAGAGAAGTAAATATTAATACAGATGGCCCTTTGGGTTTATCACATACAGACATCTTGTCCAGGAACAAATGCGCCTTTCACCCCGGGTCTGCGAAGGAGCTGCCACTCACTGCCCCGTGCATCGCTGTGGTTTTGGCGGGGAAAGGGCTTTTTTGAGCGCCTGTACAAGGTGGCTTTATATGCCCGGGGCCCGGGGCGCAGTGGTGGGGCCCAAGGCAGTGCCTGTGCGGTTGCCAGCCGGACAGAAATAAGGTCCGGGACAGAAACAGAATGCACCCTCAGTATGTGCTGGCCCCCGCAAAGATCCTGGCCTGGGAGGACAAACGTGCTGTGGGGCCCCGAAACCCCCCCCCCCCCGGGCTAGGGTTGTGCACGGTCGCCCCTAAACAGGAGCAAAGTCTGCTGATTACAGGAAGGATGCCCCCCCCGCCCCCCCGTCCTGCCTGACTTCCAGGGGGTGTCAAGAGGCTCCCAGGAGAGACGGGTGGGGGTGGGGAGCGTGCCAGTGGAGAGAGGTAGATTCCGGAAGATTCTGCATTCCGGGGGTGGGGGGCAAGGAACAGCTGGGTCAACTTCCCTGGGGTATTATCCAGGGGGAGGTTGGAGAGGAGGGTGCTGGCATGGTTCTCAGGCACCTTCGTTCATCCACCCGAGTGCAGTTTCCTCTGTGGACAACTCACCTGGCCCCTCGAACCAGCTGGTCTGCACGTCCTCAGCCTCGGACAGGCAGACTCTCTTGCCTCCCATCACCGAGTAACATGACTAACAAAATAACAATGTGCGTGCCTGCAGAGCCGAGGAGGCGGATGGCGCATTTGGACTTGGGAAGGAAAGACGCCCCAAAGACAGCGCCCGCGAGGTTGCATCTCCCAGGTCCCCGGCTGACCCTAAGCTGCAAAGACGCCTGCTTTGTGCAGCTGCACAGGGCGATCGAGTCTAGTTCTGCCAAGTGTGTTCCTCCAAAACGAGTTGCTTTTTCTTCTCTTGAACAAGCTTTGTTTCTACCCTTAAAACGAACCCCAGGATAGCCGCCCATGTGCATGTGTTTGATTTCGAGAGACTTCCTGTCAAAAGCTAACGAGGAGCCATTTGAACTTGTGTCAGAGCGTCTTCGGATTGGCCCGTCTGCATACTATTTATGAATTCTGCTTCTCTCTTCCTCAGTTTTTTTTGCTGCACTTTGCTCCTCACGGATTTCCTTTCCAACATTTGGTTTTGTCTCTTGCTCAATGAGACGTCCTTTCGTACAGTTTGGAAGGGTAGGGGTCTCGTCTTTTCCTGTGTCGAGCCTTGAACACTCAGCAACGGTGGGGAGAGCTGACGGGCACCTTCCATGATGTTGCATTGTCGTCGCTGGATCGTTTCCTTCTTGGGAGCCAGCCCGTCTCCCCTGCACCCCCTTCCCTGTGGGACTCAGACAGCCCAGACCCAGCATCACTGCCTCTCCCTTGATTCAAAGCAGGGTGGTCCTCCCATGATAGGTTTCCAGAGGCAGAACCATGGATGAAGTGGCCTTGGGAAGTTTTTGCAGCAAAGGCTGTTTAGGGTCATTGTGTTTTGTTCTACGGTGTCACTGCCCCCAGGACAAAAAGCAGAGAGAACATCCATTAACACTTTCCAACCTAAGCAATGGGATTTTAGGTAAAATGCCCTATGGACCTGGTAATTGAAAAGTAATTTTAGTTTGTTAGGTCATGTTTTAATAAGCTTCCAAAGAAGGGGCCGCCGGGCTGGCTCAGCCAGAGGAACAAGCAACTTTTGATCTCGGGGTTGTGAGTTCCAGCCCCACGTGCATGGAGAGATTGCTTAAAGATAAAAAGATTTCAGAGACAAATAAAAATGTTGAGCAAAACAACAAAAATGAAACGAATTTATGGCAGCTCTAAACAAACTAAAGAGAATGGAAAAATCATAAATGCTTAAAAAAAGACTGGAGGTGGTTCAGATTTGCCCTTTTATCCACAGGAAAGAGTTTTACAGAGGTTATGCACGTGTGCGTTTTTGTTTTTTTTTTTCAGACGTCCGTCTATTTTCCTGATTCAAGAGCCCAGTTTTGTTTTTTATTTATGTTTAATTTTTTTAATGTTTATTTTTGAGAGAGAGAGAGGGAGAGAGTGCAAGCAGGGGAGGGGCAGAGAGAGAGAGGGAGACACAGACTCCGAAGCAGGCTCCAGGCTCCGAGCTGTCAGCACCGAGTGCGACGTGGGGCTGGAACTCATGTATGTGAGATCGTGACCTGAGCCAGTCGGACGCTCAACCGACTGAGCCACCCAGGCACCCCAGTTCTTTCTGTTTCAATTTGCTTACAGTGTATTTATTTTGCTGGAACGCAGCATGATTAAACTGCCTCCTACTGGGTTTCTGAGAGTATTGTACAAGCCTGAGGACACAGAGAAATAAAAGTTCATGATCTCAAAGGTTTCCTAGTCTAATGGGGAGGAAGCGGCAATTTATATAATTAGGCAATGCAGTGCACAATTACCTGGTAGAATGTGCAAGTGTGAGGAGAGAAAGAGACAAATACGGGGAAAGGATCAGAAATCAAAGTGGCAGGCTGCTTGTTACTGTCTGCATTTGATAAATTACAACCCGAAAGACAGCAACCAGTTCAGACAAGAATGGGCTGCTTTGCAATCAGAATTGTAGAGACGACACCGAGAACTTTGAAACTGCAGGGTTGAGGGGCGCCTGGGTGGCTCAGTCGCTTAAACGTCCGACTTTGGCTCAGGTCGTGATCTCGTGGTCTGTGAGTTCAGGGCCTGTACTGGGCTCTGTGCTGTCAGCACAGAGCCTGCTTGGGCTTCTGTCTTGCTCACTGTCTGCTCTCACCCAGATGCGTGCACGCTCTCAAAAGAAACACACACTTAAAGTCTGGCAGGTGAGTCTGGGCACGGAGTGTGTGATTCATTTTATGTGAAATGTCCAGAATACACAAATCCATGCAAACAGAAAGATTAATGGCCCTCAGCTGCTGGGGACGGCGCTGGGCATTGATGCCTAGGGGGACAGGGTGTCCTTTTGGAGGGGCTGAGAATGTTCTGGAACCAGACAGAGCTGGTGGTTGCACAACTTTGGGACAGTGTTAAATGCTCCTGAGATGTACAGTTGGAAGTAGTTATCTTTACATTATGTGAGTTTCCCCTCAATTTTTAAATTTTTTTAAATGTGTTTTTATTTTTAGAGACAGAGAGTGCATGTGGGGGAGAATCAGAGAGCGAGACACAGAATCCGAAGCAGGCTCCAGGCTCCGAGCTGTCAGCACAGAGCGCAATGCAGGGCTTGAACCAGCCTTATTTAAAGGATGAAGCGACCAGGCATTTGCAGATGTTGGCCGGTGGGGCCGTCACCTGAAAATCAGGTGGACGTGCTCACAAGCCGAGCGTGGGCCTGAAAAGCGAAACTTTTGTTCTTATGTAAGTGACTGTTCCCCCCACCCTGGGTGTGCGTGTTCAGTGGCAACCCCAAAAGTTATGTCCACGTCTCGACTTTCAAACCTGGGAAGGGGACCCTCATTCGAAATAGGTCTTTACAGATGTGATGACGTAAAGGATCTGACATAAGACCGTCCTCTATCACAGTGGTCCTGTATCCAATGACGATGTCCTTAGGAGAGACAGAAGAAGAGAGACAGACACAGAGGAGAAGCCACGTGAAGGCGGAGGCAGAGACAGGAGGGACCCAGCCACGAGCCCAGGGACGCCTGGAGCCCCAGAAGCTGGAAGAGGCAGGAAGGACCCTCCTCTGGAGCCTCAGGAGGGAGCACAGCCCTGCCTGGATCTCAGTGGTCCTGCCCCGGCTGGATCTCAGCGGTCCTGCCCCTCCTGGATCTCAGCGGTCCTGCCCTGCTTGGATCTCAGCGGTCCTGCCCTGGCTGGATCTCAGCGGCCCTGCCCCTCCTGTATCTCAGTGGTCCTGCCCCTGTGGATCTCAGTGGTCCTGCCCCTGTGGATCTCAGTGGTCCTGCCCCACCAGGATCAGGATCCCTGCCCTGCCTGGATGTCAGACTTCTAGTCTCCAGACCTGGGAGAGCATGAATTCCTGTGGTTTTATGCACCCAGGTTATGGGAATTTGTTATGGATGCCCCAGGAACTAACACCCTGGGTCCTTGTTAAAATGGGAAGACTCTAGTGAAATAAAACCAGGCATCTGTGCTTTGATCCAGCTGGTACGAGTGGGCCTCGAGGAGGCTCGAGCTACTCTGTCTAATGAGCACACTTGGCCCATTTTGTGTATTTTGAACATCGGGGGAAAGTCCAAGGAGGTCAGTCCTTCTCCCAAAGAATGCCCGGGGATGCCTGGTGCTAGGTCTCATGAGAGAGCGTGAGGGTTTTGTTTGTTTTTTGTCTGTTTGTTTGTTTTGTTTTTGTTTTTGTTTTAAGAGGTATCGGTCGGTCTTTGCTCTGTACGTGTCGTGGAAACCTATTTCCGTTCTCCAGAGAGTGAATCTCTGGGTTGGGGCAGGAGTGGAGGAAAAGGCCGGCTGTGTCCTCTCCTTGAGGTCGAATGGCTGCGATGCTCAGTGCAGCACAGGGAGCACGGGACGGACACGTGGGCACCATCTCTGTGCCTGGGGTGCACGAGGGACGTGTGAGCCCCCTCAGGGCTCCGCCTTCTGGCCTCCAAGCACGAAACTTCCTGGAGGTGCTTTGCCTCGTTTTTAATTCATCGAGACTGCTTCCTGATCTGTCAGAGGAAGGCCACAGACCTTGACAAATACCTCTTTGTCCCGTGCTCAGCACTCGTTTGGAGAAATAAAAGTTACATCGAAAAATGCCCCCTTTTCCGTTTTCATCTCTGATGGAATTCTCTGCTGACCCCCTGGTTCCCCATGGCTCCGTTTCAGGGTCTGATGATACGGAAAAGAATTTTGTATTTGGATAATAAAATTTCCTTACTCGCCTTCCGCAACCTTCAACTCAATTTCCTGTCCCCGGAGACACTGTATATTACAGAATACAATCCAATTCCTTATTCGTAGGGAAAAAGTTCCAATTTAATCTGAATATTCAGTGCTTTGCACTGGTCAGGGTGATGGATGGCGTATGGAAATGCTTCTGGTTCAGGTAATCAAACGGCGGAATGCACTCCAGTATTGAAAGAAATAATGAAGTCTATTCAATATTCTATAAAGTGCAGAAATGCACATTACGCCGTGGAGACCCTGCGTCCTGTTATTACCTTACCAGCACCAGCTCCGTCGCCAAAATACATAAATAAATAAACAAATAAAGGGTGGCCCCCGGTGGAGAATTACAGTGCACATTACGCTGTGGAGACCCTGATAAGCACCCCGGGAAGGGGGGGAGATTAGCCCTTTGGGGGTGACGGAGAATTACGGGCACCCCGTTACGCATACATCCCGCGGCAGGTTGGCAGATGATGCCACGCCTGTGGCCCAGAAATCGGGGGTGTGGGCAGGATTGGGGTGCTTGAGCAGAACATGGCGTCCGGGTCAAGAATCAGCAGCTGAAAATGACAAGACTGGGGGGCCCGGCTGCGGGCAGAGCTGGGCGCGTGCGGCCGGGATCGTGTCCGTCCTCAGGGAGATGCTGGGGACAGACGCAGACCGCGGCGTTTTCCGTCGTGCTGCTCCTGTGACTCAGCCGACCTGGGCGTTGTTAGCGATAATAACCACCAGCACCCGACTCCTAGTGAGACATGCCCCCCACTGCGATCTCCGAGTGGGGGCTTTGGCTTACGCTGGAACGTGGGGTGCTAAGCTGCTTTGTTCGCGCTCCGCAGACAGCTGACCTGTCAGAGGGAAAACACGCGTGCAGGCCAGCTCCGCGGCGGGGAAGCCTGGCTCTCTGGGGGGTGTTTCCAGAAGGAAGATTTGCCTATCAAAGTCCCACCCGGACACGTGGATCTGGACATCCAGGGTCCCACGTACAAGCAGGGGCTGACTCCAGCCTCGTCCGCGCTGGACGGCAGGGCGGACCATTGGACCCCCAGACCCGGGCGGGAGGGCAGAGCTGACCTAGGTGCCAGAGCGACGTCCGTGACCTCACCGCCCCTGGTCTGCTCACAGACGCGACTTCACAGTGGCCTGGACGCAGACCCCGCTCTCCAGTGACCCTTGTGACCCGCGGCTGCGTGCATTTTTTCTTTGTGTCACCACCTTGCCGGCCCCTCCTCACCTGGACACAGGTGGGAACCCAGGTGTTCGAGCAGCCCCGCCCGGCTGGCCACACTCGTCTCCTGGGCTCGACAGAGGTGCAGTGACGCAGGGATCAGGGCTGTGGGGGCTTTGTTGCGACCCCGGCTCCCGCCAGCCTCGGTCCTGGGGCTCCGGGTCACCTCCCACGGGCCAGCCGACACGGGCTGGGTCTGTCCCTTCCGTGGCTCCCCGAGCTACTCACGTGACTTTGGCACATCTCTTCCTGGGCCTCTCAGAACACCGCGTGACCGCCTACAACGCTTCCATTTTCGAATTTTTATTTAAAATATTTTGTTTAGGTAAAACTCACATAACATAAAACTAGCTATTTTCTTTTATTATTTGTGTGTATATTTTGAGAGAGCAAGACACTGTGCACGCACACGAGCAGGGGAGGGGCACAAAGGGAGAGAATCCCTAGCAGGCTCCACACTGTTGGTGCAGAGCCCAGTGTGGGGCTCGAACCCGTGAACCATGACATCATAACCTGAGCCCAGAGCAAGAGTCGGACGCTTAACCGACTGAGCCACCCAGGCGCCCCCAAATTAACTATTTTCAAGTGACCAATCCGGTGGCATTAATCACATTCACATACGGTGCGGATGCCACCCCTCTCTGGTTCCAAAACACGTCCATTCCCCAAAAAGGAGACCCCGTCCCCTTGCCAGTCACTGTCCTTCCCCTGCCCCAGCCCCTGGTGACCAGGAATCTGCTTCCTGTCCGTGACCTGGCCTGCTTGTGGACATTTCGTAGGAACAGAATCACATGCTCTGTGTCTGCCTCTCTCCCTGAGCATTGTGGTTTCCGGATCTGTCTACGTGGCTGCGTTGTCGGAACTTTCCTCCTCTTCGTGGCCAAGTAACAGTCCCGCACGAGGATGCACCACACTTGATCTGTTCCTCTTTCTACACACGCTCGGGCTGTTTCTGCTTCGTGCCTGCTCTCTCTCATCCGGCTGTGAGACGCGTCACCCCGCTGTGTCCCTCTCTTCCTCCTGGTGACAAGGTCTCTGCCTCACCCTCTCCGGGCCTCAGTGTCCTTCTTGGTGACACCCTCAAGGCCCTCACCTTGCAGATTCCGATGAGCATTTGGCAACCTGACAAGAGAAAAGCCCGCAAAACCAGTCTGCAATCTCAGAATAGCATTCTGCTTGGAAATCGGGTCTTTGCAGACGTGAGTGAAGGAACTCTAGGTGAGCTCAGCTGGATGACGGTGACCCTAAACCCAATGACAGGTGTCTTTGCAAGAGACAAAAGAGGGGAGACACAGACGCAGAGGAGAAGCCACACACAGATGGAGGCAGAGACGAGAGGGACGTGGCCAAAAGCCCAGGGGCGCCTGGAGCCCCAAATGCTGGAAGAGGCAGGAAGGACCCTTCCCTGGAGCCTCTGGAGGGAGCACAGCCCTGCCCTGCCTGGATCTCAGCGACCCTGCCCTGCTTGGATCTCAGGGGTCCTGCCCCACCTGGATCTCAGGGGTCCTGTCCCTCCTGGATCTCCGTGGTCCTGCCTGAATCTCAAGTGGCTCTGCCCCTCCTGGATCTCAGCAGCCCTATCCTGCCTGGATCTTAGCGGCCCTGCCCCTCCTGGATCTCAGGGGTCCTGTCCCTCCTGGATCTCCATGGTCCTGCCTGAATCTCAAGTGGCTCTGCCCCTCCTGGATCTCAGCAGCCCTATCCTGCCTGGATCTTAGCGGCCCTGCCCCTCCTGGATCTCAGTGGTCCTGCCCCTCCCGGGTCTCAGCAACCCTCCCCAACTTAGATCTCACGGGCCCTTCCCTGCCCCTGGATCTCAGCAGTCCTGTCCCTCCTGGATCTCAGTGGCCCTGCCCTGCCTGGATCTAAGTGGTCCTGCCCCTCCTGGGTCTCAGTGGTCCTGCCCCTCCTGGATCTCAGTGGCCCTGCCCCTCCTGAATCTCAGCAGCCCTGCCCCTCCTGGATGTCAGTAGCCGTGCCATGCCTAGAACTCAACAGCCCTGCTTGGATCTCAGTGGCCCTGTCCCTCTTAAATCTCAGTGGTTCTGCCCTCCCTGGATCTCAGTGGTCGTGTCTCTCATGGATCTCAGGGGTCCTGCCCTGCCTGGGTCTCAGTGCTCCTGACCTGCCTAGATCTCAGTGGCCCTGCCCTGCCTGGATATCAGCAGCCCTTCCCTGCCTGGACCTCAGCGGTCCTGCCCCCCCATGGATCTTGCGGCCCAGCCCCTCCTGGTCTCAGTGGTCCTGCCCCACCTGGATCTCAGTGGCCCTGCCCTTCCTGGGTCTCAGCCATCGTGCCCCTCCTGGATCTCAGCGGCCCTGCTCCTCCTGGATCCCAGTGGCCCTGCCCTGCCTGGATCTCAGCAGCCCTGTCCCACCTGGGTCTCAGCAGCCCTTCCCTGCCTGGATCTCAGCGGCCCTGCCCCTCCTGGATCCCAAGGGTCCTGCCCTGCCTGGGTCTCAGCAGCCCTGTCCCACGTGGGTCTCAGACTCTGCCCTCCAGAGCTGGAAGAAGATGGCTTCCTGTGGTTGTAAGTTCCCAGTGTGGAGTCATTTGTTGTGACCACCCCCGGAGGCTCACACGGCACCCGTGTTCACTGTGGCCACAGAGCCTACATACCTACAACAAGCCCTCAGTCACTCACCATCAACACCCTGTCCAGCCCCCTTAGAAGATGAGCTGTCTCATCTCTGGAACTCCTGGGGGTCATGAGGTACAGCCTTTAAATAATGGGGGAGGGGGAATCTTTTATTTGATTCCATTGCATGGAGCCAGAAAAACATCATTGCGGAGCTTGAGCAGAATTGCCCTCCTTGAGGTTGGTGGGGTCACCTGTGTTGGTGGAAGAGATACAGGGAAGGCCCCTAACGGGGGGTGGCTAGGTCCCCTCCACCCTGCAGGCTGCCGGTCTTTATTTTAATGTAATGAACAGATTGCATGGCTTTTGCACGCTGCCTTAGATGTCTTCAGAAGCGAATTGTTGCTGCGCTCAGATAGCTCAGGGACCTTCACAAGATGCGGTTCCAAATCCTCCCTCCGTAAAACTCTTGCGAAAATAGCCCCCCACAGCGAGCGCTGCTCTCCAGCACTGTAAGACCCGTAATGGTGAAAAAATTGAAAGCAGTTGAGACGATCAAGAATGGAATGTGTTCAGTGAGTTTTGACAGGTTTACTCTGGACAGTCTGCAGGGTTGCACACGATGACAATGGCTACAAGCAAGCACAGAGACCGCAGGATATGTGCTTGTTACAGAGGCAAAGGGGATGGTTACGTAGCAAAGCAGGATGTGTGCTCTGTCAAAATAGCCTCTGAGAAACCAGGAGGTAATCCTCAAAGTGAGAATCATTTCCGTTAGCGTGGTCGAGAGAGGTAGTAAGTGATTTAAAAAATGTTCTCTCCGTCTCCCAAATTTCCCATAGTGATACCCGCACGGGCTAAAAATTAATCTGCGTGAAAATTGTTTTGGAAAAGCGTAGGCTATAAATAACTTTGGGAAAGAAAAGGGCAGAAGGCAATCTCACTGTCCTCAGCAATATACGGCATTGGAAGACAGCTCACAAATTTGTCTTTAAAGAAGAAAAGATTGTTTTCTGGATAATTCTTTAGTCTAATGAAAGCCTCAGAGGCAGGACTCTTGCTAGGGCATACATCTGCCCCTGAAAAATGAGGCAGAAACTCTTAGGATCTGGGATGTGATACTGTCTTCTGTTTCCGTCAGCATAAAGGCAGCTGGTCGGTGCTTGCTGTGGTAAACGCTGTTTTTTTTCCTGCTGAAGACCTACATTTGACCCCGAGCATTTTTCTTAACGACATGGGGCTGTATTTCAGATAGCCAAAGTGAGGGATTTGGATCTTTTCTTTTTCTTTTTCCTCTTTCTTTCTTTCTTTCTTTCTTTCTTTCTTTCTTTCTTTCTCTTTCTTTCTTTCTTTCTTTCTCTTTCTTTCTTTCTTTTTTCTTTCTTTCTTTCTCTTTCTTTCTTTCTTTCTTTCTCTTTCTTTCTTTTCTTTCTTTCTTTCTTTCTTTCTTTCTTTCTTTCTTTCTTTTCTTTCTTTTTCTTTTTCTTTCTTTCTTTCTTTCTTTCTTTCCTTTCTTTCTTTCTTTCTTCTTTCTTTCTTTCTTTTCTTTCTTTCTTTTCTTTTTCTTTCTTTTCTTTCTTTCTTTTTCTTTCTTTCTTTCTTTCTTTTCTTTCTTTCTTTCTTTCTTTCTTTCTTTCTTTCTCTTTCTTTCTTTCTTTCTTTCTTTCTTTCTTTCTTTCTTTCTTTCTTTCTTTCTTTTATTTTTCTTTTTGAGGATTATAAAAGACATAGGGACTGATTGGAGAGAACTTGAAAAATATGGGCCCAGGATAAAGAGAACAAAAATCTCCAGTCATGATCTCCGCTTCCACCCCCCACCCCCCGGGAAAAGACAGTGACTCTAGGTCTTTCTGTTTCCAGACGTGAATAATCTTGATTACGGACTGGTTACTGCACACAGCGTGAGGGCAGAAACGGGCTTGCTGTTCTTGGGGAGGGGTGGCGACGCAAAGGGGGTGTCTCTGATGCTGTGAAGGACTGTTCCAGAGGGTCTCGCTGGCTCCTCTCAGCTGCGCAGTCTGGAGACGCAAACCACTGGGAATTAGCCCCGAAAATGTGGGCAAGGGTCCCAGGCACAGGATGCATCCAGGGGCGGGTCCTGAGGCAGGAATGAGCTCCCTGTGTCTGGGCAGAACCGAGGCTCTTGGCTGGAGCCCACGGACCGAGATAACACGCCGGTGTGTGAGCTGTGCCGGCTGGTACGGCCTTGTTGTAATGGGGATAGGGAGCCCCTGAGAGTCGTGTCACACACAGGGGACGCCGTGCAGTTTGTACTTGGTCTCCTGGTTTCTCAAGGGTTAAACGTAGACTTGGCCTTTGACCCAGAAATTCTGCTGCTTAGGTACAACGGGACTGAAATGTGATATAAATGCTTGTCTGCGGTGGGGTCACATGGCTGTGTGTGTGTGTGTGTGCATGTGTGCGTGTGAGAATCTCTAAATGTCCTACCTACTCAGGAAGGAATTATGGCGAGGTAAACACGTGTATTGGGTCAAATGGGGGCTACCCAAGAGAAATGTCCATATCCTAACTTCCAGAACATGGAATGGGAGGGAGACAGCTAGGAGCCCAGGGATCCTTGGAGCCCCAGAAGCTGGAAGAGGCAGGAAGGACCCTCCCTGGAGCTTCTGGAGGGAGCACAGCCTTGTCCCACCTGGTGTCAGGGGTCATGCTCCGCCTGGATCTCAGCGGCCCTGCCCTGCCTGGATCTCAGCGGCCCTGCCCTGCCTGGATCTCAGCGGCCCTGCCCTGCCTGGATCTCAGCGGCCCTGCCCCTCCTGGATCTCAGACTTCTGGTCTCCAGAGCTGGGGGAGGATGAGTTCATGCTGTTCTAGGACCCCAGTGTGTGGTCATTTGTCATGTGGCCAGGGGGCATTCACACACTGGGGATCCCTGGGAAGAGAACACATCATGGAGGCCTGACTCTGTGTACAAGCAGAAGTCCAGGATGATGGTCTTAAACAGCATTGTGGGGGACAAACTGACCAGCCTGGGCTGCCCTCCCCCCCAACATCACAGTGCCATCCCATGGCTCGGGAGGACGCCTCAACTTTGCCGGCCCCAGCCGTGTGGTGTGTCCTCCTAAGCAGCCCGTGTGGAAAGAATGCCCTTGCAGAGGACGGCTGAATTAAGTCGTGTTCTGGCAGTACGTAAGTCAGGTTATTTTAAGGGCTCGTGGTCATGCCCCAGAGGTTATGTACCAGCAGATTTCAGGAAATCACAGCCACGCATGGCATTAAAGCCGCATTACTGTCTGGCTCCAGAATCTGAAGTATGTAATTAACTCCTAATCCTCAGTGTCGAACGCCACCAGGCACTTCCATGGCAGAAACACACTGCTCTGTGAGCCTTTCTGGGAGTCGTGGGGGCACAGAGCTCCTCTGGGTCCAAGCAGACACAGTACTGGGTGTATCCCGTGTACCCTGTGCTCACATCACAGATGAGACAAGATGGTGTGGGGAACAGGGGGCCTGCTTCAGCCCCTGACATGCTCCCCCGGTGACGTGATGGGCGACCTCTCAGAGTTGGTGACGTTTCTGAGGTTCACGTACAGCAAACGGCTTCCCTGGGAGCCACAGAACGTTCCCACGACCGTCAGTGATGCGGGTGGTTCAAGACCCACCTTGCCTGCACAGCTCGTGAACTTTCTGTCGAATTGCCTTTTGCTAACGGCCAGGACTGTGGCAGAGTCAGAACTGGGTTACACGAAAGAAGTGTGTTGTTAACTTTAGTTTCCTTTCTGACCGACTTGAAACCCAAACCTGATCACATTGTCCAAGACGGTGCGAGATCTTTCCCTGGAAATGCACAAAGGCAATTGGCCCTTGAGTCTTTGAAAAGTAGCACACACAATCGGTCTGATTTTTCTTCAGACAGGGGGTGAAACGAGATGTAGGTAGATGATAGATGGAAGGAAAGAGAAAGAAAGAAAGAAAGAAAGAAAGAAAGAAAGAAAGAAAGAAAGAAGGAAAGAAGATAAATAGTATATAGATGGATGGATGGGTAGATAGACGATAGACATAAGGGGTGGGTAGATCGATAGATAGATATGATGGACGGATGGATGGATGGATGGATGGACAGATAGATGATAGATATAATGGATGGATAGATACATGATAGATACATAGATAACGATGGATAGATCGATTAGGTAGATAGACACATATGATGGATGGATGGATGGATGGATGGATGGATACAGATAATAGATAGATAGATAGATATGAGGGATGGATGATACATACATGATACACAGATGAATAGATGGACAGATGGATGCATAGATGGACGGATGGATGGACAGACGATAGACGGATAGAAAATGGATGGAGGGAGGGATGGATGAATGAATAGATTAGATAGATGATAGATAAAACGGATAGATAATAAATGGAAAGATTGAAAATACAAATATTTCCTTTACAGTACATATAAACATACCACTGGTTCATAAATCACATATGTGCACACAGAAAGACCCAGGGGAACATCTGAGGCTGTGAGTGAAAGTTTTCACTGGCGTCCAGATGAGCAAAGAGTTTCCAGTACACATACACGTATCCACAAAAATTATGTGCATTAGAACTATATATCTAATATTCCACATTATATCATATGCATATAGAATTGAAAATATAATCATATCATATACTTATGTAATACATGAGTATGTAATATGTTACAGAAATATATCATACGTGTATATACGTTGTATAACAGAACAGTTACGGATAATATGTGTATGCATATCCCGTAACAATATAACATAGTACACTCTATTATATATAATTTGGTATCTCTCTTTGCATTACTTTCATGACCCCATGAACTATCAAGATGGCTTTGAACTTTTGCACATGGCTTTCGTCCCCACACCTGCCCCATGCCTCGAATTCCTCCCAGCTTTCTGCTGAGCCTCTCCAGGTGGCTGTCGGGTAGGGTCTGTGGACAGGTGCTGTCCTTCCCTCTGGGGGTGCAGAGGCGGCTGGCCTGATGGAGACTTCGCGAGCCTGGTGGGGGAGGGGTTTGGGGACAGAGCCTGCCTCTATGGCTTTGCCCTCCAACCTGTGGATTTTAGGCGCTGGCTGTGCGGCTTCTCTTGCTGTGGCCGGAGTCACTCTGTAGGGGGATCCTGTGACGGTGGCCGGGCACCCTCGGGACACAAGGACTCTCTGCAGAGGCCACATGTGTGTGGGGGGGTGTCCCCCAGAAATGACTCCAGGCCACTGGGCGGCACAAGGGTCCCCTGTCCGTGGGACGGTGCACCCAACTGCCTTCTGAGGAGTGATACATTTTCACCGAACGCTGAATCATTTCTGTCAGAAGCAGAGAGGTCCCCCTGTTCACGCATTGCACAGGCTGTGCCCATGGCGCGTGATAACCCCACTCCCACAGGCTGCGAGGGCACCGAGGAAACTGCCTGCGCGTCCGACCTCGGGAACAGGCACATCTGAGGATAATTATGGTGCCGTGTGACCCAGGTGACAATCGGGGCATAGAGTGGATGGCAGTGGGACTCGGGGCTCCGCGTCTGCGGGGACCGCCGGTGTGTAAATGCAAGATTGCAACACAGCTAGGTGCACAAGGCCCAGGTCACCGTCGTTGGGGCTCCCAGGAGGGATCCCTTGGCGGGTGCTGAGTGCCGGGAGGACCATTGAGCTGCATTTCTAGCTCTGGAAGCAGAGATTGTGGTCAAGACGCACATAATCATAGTGACAGACAGCAGACAGAAGATTTTTGTTTTGTTGTTTGTTTTAATTTTTTAATGCTTATTCATTTTTGAGACAGAGACACAGAGCACAAGCAGGGGAGGGGCAGAGAGAGAGGGAGACACGGAATCCGGAGCAGGCTCCAGGCTCCGAGCTGTCAGCACAGAGCCTGATACAGGGGTTGAACTCAGGAACCGCGAGATCATGACCTGAGCCGAAGTTGGATGCTGAAATGACTGGCGCCCCTAAAAAAATTTCTTATTTTTGGCCCGTAACATTTTTTTAATGTTTATTTATTTTTGAGAGAGAGAGAGAGAGAGAGAGAGAGAGAGAGAATGAGCAGGCGACAGGCAGACAGAGGGAGACACACAATCCGAAGCAGGCTCCAGGTTCTGAGCTGTCAGCACAGAGCCTGACACGGGGCTTGAACCCGTGAACCGTGACATCATGACCTGAGCCGAAGTCAGATGCTGAAATGACTGAGCACACCCCCCCCCCCCCGGTGCCCCTTGTTTGTTTTAAGATGAAAACATCGCTGTGAGTCCTCGGGACGAACAGGTCAACGCAAAGGTGTGGACGGCAGACGGGCTCCCGCGTCTGGTCGGGTGGAGGCTGTAGGACGGTGTCTCTCCTCATGTGTCCCGTCCCAGCAGCCGTGCCCACAGAGGCTGGACTAGATGGTCCCAAGCCCGCGTCTCCCGGGTGCCTTGCACATCCCAGCAGGACGGGTTATTTCTGGCCACAGCACAAGTGGGCTGGATGTCAACACTCTAAAAAGATCCCATGCAGAGCGGGCGGCCGGCGTCGGGGGCGCATACCTCCGCGAGGCACTTGACAGCGGGCGACCCGAGCGGCTCTATTTCTGGCGAACAGGTGGAGGAAGAGGAAGGATGAGGCCCCGTGGCCGTGCTGGCGTGGGCGGCGACACAGAGGGATTCCTACACGGGCTAACATCTCTGCGGTTTGGGCACCGTGCACCCAGCTCGTGAGAGAGCGCGTGAAACCTGTGATGTCGGGGTCTGAGGCCACAGCCCCAGCACGACCCAGGCTGGCTTTCTGCAGAGGCCGCTCTTGTCCTCAAGGGGAACAGTAGGTGTCCCCCTCCCATCCCGGCCGTCTTCCTGCTGTGTCTGAAGGTGCCTCCTTCCCACACTTTTCCTGGCACGCCAACTCACTTGCAAGCGGGGGCCCTCTTGGCGGTCAATAAATCCTCTAGACCCTGACGCATCATTTAGAGTTAAGGCCCTCTTACTTCCCCTTGGGCACGGTCATGTCCCCACATTCTTTCTTTTTTTAAGTTTATTTATTTTGAGAGAAAGACAGAATGTGTAGGGGAGGGGCAGAGAGAGAAGGAGAGAGAGAATCCCAGGCAGGTTCCGCACTGTCAGCGCAGAGCCCGACATGGGGCTCGAACCCGCGAGCCCCGTGACTGAACCGAAATCAAGAGTCAGAGTCTTAACCTGCTGAGCCACCCAGGCATCCCTCCCCAGATGCTTTCCCCAGAGTTACTAACACAGGGCTGCTTCTGATCACCAACCATCCCCAAAAGATCCTCCCTCCTTGGCTTTGGCACCTCACCCCTGCCCTGCCTGTGGTCCTCTCAGAACTCAAGAGACTCACGGGGACTCACGTTCTCACGCAGAGCCCGAGGAAAGCCAGGGAGATGTACCTTCGAGGAGCTCCCAGTTCGGGGGAAACTGGTGAACAGCAGGATGATATGCTTGGGGACTGCCAGCGATGTGGGGGGGGTGGGGGTTCCAGCAAGGGAGGAGGAGGTGGGGTGAGGGGGTAGGAGCCCATTCTACACAGACGAGACAGCCCACGCAAAGGGATGGACACAGGGACTGAAAGATGTGTGCCGTTCACATCCGTTACGGGCTGAGCTGTTTCCAAAAACTCACGTGTCGGAGTCCTAATGCCCAGGACCTCAGCATGTGACCGAATTTGGACATGCAGTCCTTTTAGAGGTAATCAAGTCCAAACGAGGGCATGCAGGTGGGGCCTGATAGGTCTGGTGTCCTTGTAAGAAGGGGACATTTGGCCATGCACGTGCACGCGGGGGGAAGACATGTGAAGACAGAGGCAGAGATGGGGCGGGGGATGCGTCCATGCACCAAGGGACGCCAAGAATCACCGGCTGCTCCAGACATCGGGAGAGGAACGGCTGCACCCTCAGAGCCCCCAAGAGGAGCCAACCCTGGTCTGCCTGGATCTGAGGTGTCTGGTCTCCAGAAGGGAGGTGATGGATTCCTGCTGCTTTAAGACCCGCTTCCATGCATTCAGCTGTCACGCACCTCATCATACGCCTGGAAACATTTGTGGTTTTCCTGAGGGCTACTTTTGCTGGGTATGGAATTTGAGGCTGGGTTAGCGATACATTCTTTCAGCTGTCACACGTCTCGTCATACGCCTGGAAACATTTGCGGTGTTCCTGAGAGCTACTTTTGCTGGGTATGGAATTCGAGGCTGACAGTTTTCTTTGCACCACTGCCTTCTTTTCTGCACTGTTTCTGACAGGAAATCTGCCTTCAGGGCTGTCTTGGTCTTAAGTATATGCCATGTGTTTCCCCACTTCTGGCTCCTTTCAAGATTTTCTCTTCATTTTGGTTAGGAGCAGTTTGATTACAACATACCCTCATGTCCTTTTCCTCATAGCTTGTGTGCTTAGAGTTTGTTAGAATTCCTAGTTTTGGGATTTACAGTTTTCACCAAATCTGGGAAGTTTTCGGCCACTATTTTTTCAAACTTTTTTTCTGTCTCCGTCTTCCATGACTCCGTCTCTCTCTCAGCCTGCTCTCTTCATTTACACAATTTTCATACTTTCTGCATTTCATTTGAGATAGTTTTTATTCCTATATCTTCATATTGCTACATCTTCATGTTCACTAATCTCTGATTTTTTATCTGCTGTTAATCCCATTCGGTGTGTTTCATCTCACACGTTGTTATTACATCCGTAGAAGTTTGATTTGGTTACTTTTTATGTTCTATGTGTATGTTTCTAGGTTCTGACTCTAGATTTAATGTGCCCTTTGGAGCACCACCCTAGCCTGTACTGACGGAGGGGACCTGGTTTTTGTCACTGCTGGGATGCCAGCCCCTAGAGAGTGCCTGGGACATGGTAGGTTTTTACTCAGTACATCAATAAATGCATCGATGAGGTGGTCTGTTCTGGAGACAGTGCTAACAGATGAGCTGACATGGGGTTTCTCCTCGATGTAGCAGAGCCCCCCCCCCCCCCCCATCTCGGAACTCCCGCAGAGACCAGCACACTCTGAAGGCATACTTGCAGGTGCCCCGATTACCTGCTGTAGTCATTAGAATTCTGGAACATTCTGAACTGGCTGCTAGAACAGAGGGCCCTGCCCTCTTGGGGGTGAGTGAGGGGTGAGCCACGTGCCCGCAGTTCCAGAGCCCATGTCTTCCTGGTTGGGAAAATAACACCCCCTGAGTCTTGCTGCTCAGCAGTGCTATCTGTCTGCACCCCATTTGAGGAATAAAATATCTGTGGAGAGACGTGTGTGCGAGTGTGTGACCGTGTGTGTATATGTGTCTGATGGTGTCTGTGGTTATATACATTTGTGTCGGCGCATGACTGTGTGTGTGTGTGTGATCATGGATATTTGTGTGCGACCATGTGTGTGACTTTGTGACCGCGCACGTGTGTGTGTGCTTATGTGTATGCGTGATTATGGATATTTGTGTGAGTGTGTGAGTGTGCGTTTATGTGTCTTATTGTGGTGTGTGTGTGTGCACGCATGTGTGTGTCTGCAGCTAGCAGGGAGGGGCGCTGCTGACCAGGTGACCCCAGGGAGCAAATTCACTGCCTTCCCACCTTCCCTCCCCCGTGCTCAGGAGAGGGCCCTCTGAGGCCAGGCAGGGACAGGCCGTGTGGTTTTCTGTAGCCGGCGGGCACGTCATTTGAACGGATGATGCGTTCCTGTAGGCGGGGCTCCTCCAAGTGGGGGTGAATGGAGTAGAGCCGAGGGCTGAGGCTGGGCGCTGTGACCTGCAAGCGGGCAGATAGATGCTCTCCCTCTTCTCCCTCCCAAGCTCCCACTCGCCTTGTCCTGCCACAGCGTGGCGGGCAGAGAATCGGCTGTGGAAGCAGGGTGCAGGCACACGGGAGCCACTTCTGCTGTCACGTCTGGTGCTCTGTGCGTACCTGTGTGCTCCTAATGTTGCCACCATTCTTGTGCGGACAGGCGCCTTTGGCCAGGAACAAATAGGAGACGAGCGTCCCCAGTTGGGGCATTAGGGCTGCCCTCAAGGCTGCAGCTCAGACATTGAGTCCGGTTATTAAAACTCTTTGTTATCGTGCTGTGCGTTGGAAGCAGGAAGCGTCCTAAATCACAAAGGTGAGATTTTACCGCAGAAACGACACGTTTCGGGTGATGCAGGATGCCGACTTCCGGCACCTGTATCTCTGCCTCCTTTCTCCCGTCTCCCTCACAGACAGAGTCCACCACGGTGGGGTCAAGTCCTCTCCGAGACGAACGTGAATCGTCCCAGCCCCGCGCGTCTGCGTTCGAGGAAGGTGAGAACGCAGCAGGTTGGTGCGGAATGCTGAGTGTTCTCGGAAGAAAAACGACCCCAGATTCAGCACAGCTGTTTCCATAGGGCTCAGAGCCACGCGGACGCATTTAATAAATAGAAGAATTTTTTAATCAAGTCAGGAGACAGGATGTATAAACTTTATTATTGATTACACGTTTGTGAAAGCCTTCTCAATAAAGCAGACTTGCTCCGCTCTGTCAGGTTTCCATTAGGCAGTTTAATCTGGGCAACGCTTACTTTATATTGTTCTTTCTGTTTTATTACCTCGTATTACACTACATCTTTGTAGCGGCGAATTGAATAGCATAATTGTTTTTTTTTTTTTTTTTTCCTTCCTGGGACAAAAATGTGCTTTTTGTTCCAGGAGGTAATAATTTTAGACGAAACTTAACCATTTTAATGGGGAAAAGTCGTACCAAAAACATAAGAAGTAGAAAAAGACCCCTTCATGGGCAGTTATGTCCCCTTTTGATCTAAACCATGGTGGCAATCTGTGCGATTAGAAGCAGCCCCCGCGTTGCGGTTCCTGGTTTGTTACACACTTTACGGAGAACGTGGCTAATCGCATACAGCAGCGCTTTAATTTTATTGTGACAAAGTTTGGCTTTTCCATGATGCAGCAGGTGAGCCACAGTCAATCAAGGGGCATCTAGACATAATCCGTAGCCGGGCCACGTGCGGTGGTGGTGGCCCAGTTCAATTCCTCAGGTCTCCGGTTCATCGCTTATGCGTCCCGTGTGCGTATCGAGGTTTCCGTGTCACCTCATGTCCACAGCTTCCGTCCACACGGCCTCCTTCCTTCTCTCCTCTGTTGGGAGAACAGCAGGCTCGTTGTCAAGGTTACTCTACGTTAAAGGTGGGAAATGGAGAAACGGGGCGGGGCTCAGGCAGGGTGCCGGTGGACCTGGGCTCGGCCGAGGGACCGCTTCACCCCTCCTCGCCCATCCTGGGACGCTCTGCTCCTGGGATGAGACACACCACGGGGGTCCTTCCACTCAGAGCGATTTGAGAGCCCCTCGCCTGCGGACCCCATTCTGACGAGGAAGGTGTCCAGGATCAGGGTGACTCTCTTGAACGTTACCGTCTGACCCTTCTTCTCTGCTACCCCAGGGGCAGGAGGACGTTCCCTCGTCTGGGCTCCAGGGACCCCGGGGTCCTCAGGACACATACAAACCCCATTAGGTCGCAGGTTCCCGGCTCTGTTAGCCGTGAGACGTGGGGTCGACTTTCCAGCTTTCCTTTCGTGCCTGTGAATCGAGGTGAAATCCACATAAACTTTCTGTCTTTGACCGTAAAGTAGGACCCGAACACTGAGTATTTTGTGGAGACTTTCTTGGGCTGAGGACGTATCTTTCCCTCCCTGGTTTATCGAGTGTTTATCACGAAACCGTGTTAGGTTTTTTCCAAATGTTTGTTCTGTGTTGACGGTGATGTTTGTGTGGTTTTTGTCTCTTGCTCTCATCATACGGCAAATGACATGAACCGATTTTGTAAAACAAATCTATGTTGAGATACCCATGAATATACGTACACATGTGTGTACAAGAATTTGTTTCAACACCTGCTTTCGGTTGTTTTCGTTACCGGCTCACGTCCGAGCGAGGCTCTCCAGGCCAGTGGAGGTGACGGTGCCTGTGTGTCCTTCACCCGAGGGTTGGCTCTGTCTGACACCGTTCCTGCCCCGGGACACGTCCCGTTCTCTGCACCCCTGACTCCACATGCAGGCCGGTGCTGCGGTCTGCACAAAGTCTGCTGGGAGGAACGTTCTGGCACCAGTGAGATTTGCTGACCCAGAGGATGCCACATTTGTGGATTGGAGTCAGGTGCACGTACCTGAGGGGGTCCCACAGCCCTGGGGAGTCAGGTGCACGTACCTGAGAGGGTCCCACAGCCCTGGGGAGTCAGGTGCACGTACCTGAGACGGTCCCACAGCCCTGGGGAGTCAGGTGCACGTACCTGAGGGGGTCCCACAGCCCTGGGGAGCCAGGTGCACGTACCTGAGGGGGTCCCACAGCCCTGGGGAGTCAGGTGCACGTACCTGAGAGGGTCCCACAGCCCTGGGGAGTCAGGAACACGTACCTGAGGGGGTCCCACAGCCCAGGGGAGCCAGGTACACGTACCTGAGGGGGTCCCACAGCCCAGGGGAGTCAGGTGCACGTACCTGAGGGGGTCCCACAGCCCAGGGGAGTCAGGTGCACGTACCTGAGGGGGTCCCACAGCCCTGGGGAGTCAGGTGCACGTACCTGAGAGGGTCCCACAGCCCTGGGGAGTCAGGAACACGTACCTGAGGGGGTCCCACAGCCCAGGGGAGCCAGGTACACGTACCTGAGGGGGTCCCACAGCCCAGGGGAGTCAGGTGCACGTACCTGAGGGGGTCCCACAGCCCTGGGGAGTCAGGTGCACGTACCTGAGGGGGTCCCACAGCCCTGGGGAGTCAGGTGCACGTACCTGAGGGGGTCCCACAGCCCAGGGGAGTCAGGTGCACGTACCTGAGGGGGTCCCACAGCCCTGGGGAGTCAGGTGCACGTACCTGAGGGGGTCCCACAGCCCTGGGGAGTCAGGTGCACGTACCTGAGGGGGTCCCACAGCCCTGGGGAGTCAGGTGCACGTACCTGAGGGGGTCCCACAGCCCTGGGGAGTCAGGTGCATGTACCTGACTGCCAGGTGCATCTCAGGCATCCGGACGGACCCCCTTGTTGGCTGTGGAAAAGTGCCACAGACCCAGAGTTCATACCCAGAAATGTGCTGAGTACCCTTGGCCACAGTGCGTTCAATCAAAGACGTATAAATCGAATGCGAAAGATGCATAAAACTGTCACACAGGTGTTTGTTCTGGATGCGTTTTCGTCACGATATGAGACGCAGGTGGTCTTAGTGTTAAGGACCCACGGACGACCGTGTGACATTACGGGCCCGTCACTTTGTTCTCCCAAGATCCTGCACTGGATCGGCGGCTTCCTCGATCGACACTGTCTTTCTCGGCTCTGGTGGATAAAGGGGCTCTGTGTGTGTCCACGCGGGGGCCGTAAAGATGGTCCTGAGACCCGACGAAGCAGGGCACCCCACGCAGAATGGCCACAGGGCCAGTTAGCTCACTAGATGAAGACGAGCGTGCCTTTCAGTCAGTTCCAGAAGATTCCAGGAGGATCTTTTCTCTAGGATGTGAGGATCAAAAAACCAGACAAAGAAGGCTAGAGGGGAAATCAATGTGGTTTTATTTACTCCTTTTTTTGGCGGCGGGGGATTCGCTTGTTGGCAAGCGGTTGAAGGGTTGTAGAAAGGGTGTGTGTCCAGGAAAAGTCATCACCCTGATGGCCCCCGGGGAGGCTCCTGGCATCCACTACAGGGGTTGGTCGGAAAGGCCTTAGCAGCAGGTGTGGGCGGGCGGTGGGGAGTCTCCAGTCCACGGGCAACGCCACTGGGGGGATACCCACCTGTGTGGTTGCCCCTCAACCCTGACCGTGAACGCCGTGTCCTGTCTTCCTGTCACTGAGGCCCCGACCGGCCCAGAATCAGACCCTGCGTCCTCGTGACCCCCCGGGTACACCTCATCACATGGTCATCTGTCTACAGAGCAGCGTCCGTTCGCCTGCTGGTTAAAATGCTGGACGAGTGAGCTCAGAGCCGCCGTGGGCAAAATCATGGCGCTTGGAAGGACGTCCACGGATTCTGGGAGACGCCCTAGACCGTGGTCCTTGTCGTTCATTCCGCCCGGGCTCACGCCGGGGTTCAGGCACCTGGCTGTACTCTGTGCAAGTGTCCTGCCCGGAGGGAGGCAGACCCTGAGGGGTACGTTGCCTTTCTGAGCCTGGACAACCTTTCTCAGATTCTTGCTACGCTTTGGTTTTCCTGGAGAGATGGAGAAATTCCAGGACAGACCCCCCCCCCCCCCGGTTTCTGGGTGGGGTGGGTGGTTGACACTGGAACGTCTGTTGACAGTCACACTGAGCGTTGACTACACGGGAGCACACAGTAAGACTCACTTGCCACAACTGTGCAAAAACACGCATAAGGAAACAGCATTGTAAGCGTGGGGCGGCTGGGGGGTGGGGGAGGGGGAGGGCGGGTCAGCGCCACCTCGTGGGCCCGAGGGAAATGGCAGTCGTGGCTGGGACCTTGCAACGTGTCCTGGCCCCCCGCCGGGCATCAGTGACCTGTTTTTAGGGTTCGCGTCCTGTGCACCAACCTGCACGGAGGCCCAGCCTCACCACACGGCTCCAAGCCAAGCCCTCGGCTGGACCCGCGCAGACACGAGCCCCTAGACCCTGCAGGCCCCGCCCCTGCAACCGTCCAGTCCAGACGCGTGAGCTGGGACCCGGCCCCAGCCAGGTGCTCTGGATTGTGCCCCCACAGACATTCTTTGTGCTGGGCTGCGGCCCCGGGGGGGGGGGGGCGATGGCCAGGGATCGGGAGCCAGCAGCTGTGGTCGGGGGAACAGCTGGGACGTGACCTTCTGGGTTGGTGGGTGGCCTCTCTGCCTCCTCCCTGTCAGCAGGGCTGAGGGTCTGTTTACCCGTGTCCGTGTGTGTCTCTGTGGGTGCCCAGGGTGACATTTCCTGCCTCGTCCCCACCTCCCCACCTTCGCCCAGGGCTGACAGTTCAGTCCTGCGAGGATGTCTCTCTCTCTCTCCCTCTCTCTCTCTCCCACTTTGGACCTGCTTGTCCAAGGAGATTCCAGAGGGAGGGGCTCT
This sequence comes from Leopardus geoffroyi, assembly GCF_018350155.1. NCBI lineage: Eukaryota > Metazoa > Chordata > Mammalia > Carnivora > Felidae > Leopardus > Leopardus geoffroyi. Next base: position 229,398 of record NC_059343.1, read on the forward strand.
CAGCTAGGGGGCTCTGGGTCAAAGCTCTGAAAGCTGGGCAGTGGTTCCGACCCAATTGTCCAAGCTGTGGGCTGTCGGGGTCAGACAGGTGTCCATCTATCCATCTATCCCTCCAGGCATCAGTGAGGTCGATGTCTCTATCCGTCTGTCAGTCAGCTATTAAGGTACCATCTGGGTGTCCAACCATCCACCCACTCATTGTCCACCTGTCAGTAATGTGTGTCTATATCTATTCCCCATCCTTCTAGCGTGGATCTATCCATTTATCTATCAACTACTTATCCATCCATGTATAATCTATCTACTGATCTGTCAGTCATCACCATCCCTCTGTCATTGATTTATCTCCTGTCTATCTATCTATCTATCTATCCATTCATCCATCATATCTATCTATGTAGCTATGTATCCATCTATGTATCTATCATCTGTGTATCTATCGATCCATCCATCATATCTATGTATCTATGTATCTATCCACCCATCATATCTATGTATCTATGTATCTATCTATTTATATATTATCTATCCATCCATCCATCATATGTATGTATGTATGTATCTATCATGTGTGTATCTATCTATCCATCCATCCATCCATCCATCATATCTATGTATGTATGTATGTATGTATCTATCTATCTGTCGTCTATCATGTGCCTATCACCTATTTATTTACCAACCTTCTACCCATCCATCCATCCCTCCATCCACTATCTACCTGTCTATTGATCTGTCAGTCATCTGTCCATGCACCGGCAGAAAGAAAACCAAGCAGATACCGGGGTTCCAAGGTGGTGTGTACACATGTGGGTCGGAGCAGGGCCCTGCAGGGTCTGAGGGTGGGAGCCGTGTGGCCCCCAGGAGGAAGCGTGCAGCCGCGGGTGCAGAGCCCAGTAGCAGCACAGGCCCTGTGGGGTGAGTCCAGGGCTGGAGGCAGAGCGGGCAGCCTCACAGGGCAGCTACAGGCCTGGGCTGCTTCTCCGTGTGACATGGGGGCCCCGGGGCATTTCTGTTTGGCATTTTTAACTTACTTCTTCTTAGTGAGAAGCAATTCACACAACGTGACACTGGTCCTTTTAGATTGAACAGCGGGATCGCTCACGACGGGGCCTCGTGTGTCTGCTTCTGTCACCGGGCGTCGTATTCTCAGGGTCCGTTCACGGAGTAGCAGGTGTCAGAGCTCTGTGCCTTTTCATGGCTGAGTCATATTGCCCTGGGTGCGTGCATCACGTTTCGTGTGTCCATCAGTCCGTCCCTGGACACTTGGGTCACTTCCCCTGCTCGGCTCTCGGGACCGGGGAGGACTCTCGAGAGCAGGCTGGCTCCTTGTGCCTCGGGCCCCCGGTGAGGATGGACAGCTGAGGGGAGCGTGACCCGAGAGCCCGGGGCCACAGGCAGGGCCGTGGGCACCCGGGTGGGGACCCGGGGCAGGACACGGCTGCACTCGGGGCGCGTTCCTCAGACACAGCGCCCAGACTTCGCTGGCGGGCTGGGTGTCGGCACGAAGAGAGGAGAGACCCCAGGACGGCCTGGCCAATGGGCCACATCACTTCCCTTTTGCCATTTGAGAAGGAGCCAGGAATTTGCTCACTCCCCTGAGTGTGAAATGCCTTTTACCATGAGGTGCGAAATAGCCTGGGTGGAAGGAATTCCGGGTGGGTTCCTGCGACCCCGTGGGTTTGGGTGTCCAGGCATCCGGGAGCCGAAATAAACACAGCAGACGCAGCGGCCGGGGACAGCTGTGACATGTGTTGTGTCCCGGGAGGCCCCCGCCCGAAATTCCAAAGGTCTTGCTTTCATGAGGCTTTCGGGCTGGCAGGGCGTCTCAGGCTGGGACGCTTTCTGAATGTGAAAGCCCGTGGGGGGCTGTAAGTGCCATCGGAGGAGGGGAGCTGAGGTGACCCACCTGGGGAAACATGTCACTCACACACGCCCCCCCCCCCCCCCAGGGGCCCAACGTGGGGACAGGCCGGGTCAGCTGCCAGCAGGAATGCCAGTCTTGGGGCCTTGATGGCCTCTTTGCAGAGGGGACAGGTCAGTGCCTTTAAAGGCACTCAGAGCCTAACGCAGCGGGGGAGGCCGGGGCCCCACCCACACCATGCCCTCCTGACCTGCCTGCACCCCGCTGGCCTTGACCTCAGCCTCGGGGAATGTGGCACCTTCCAAAGGAACTGGACCCACCCTCCCAGAGAGTCACAGAACCCAGCTGCCCCGAGCTGGCCGGTGGGTCCAGAGCGGGGGACCCCGCACGCCCCGGGCGGGGGTCTGTTCTGGGCCCATGTGCGGAAAGCAGATCTGTGCATCTAAGACCTTGGGGCCTCGCCTCTGCCTCTCAGCTGTTCTGGCCCCGTGTTTGTGCGGTTGCCGGGAGATGCCAGCTATAAATAGGGCGGGGTCAGCTGGGGCCAGCCGGCGGGGTGGCCCGGCCGAGGACCGGCTGTTGTGAGCGGTGACGTCTCCGGGTGCTGCTGGTTACGGGGAAACGGCCCGTAATACACCGTGCCACCTCCTGGTCAGAGTGCGACAAGCCAGCAGGTGACCCAGGGTCGGCCGCCAGCCTCCGCTCCCGGGCTGTGTTTGCGGGGCCGGCCCACCGGTGGCCACGACCGTGGGATCTCGCTGTGGCTCCAGACACAACACACGTGTGTCTTCCGGCCGTGTTGTGCGGCCCAGTGGGACAGCCCTAGTGTCTGTGGCAAAGTGGCCGGGACAGACCTGCCCAAAGTGCAGATTCCAGGGCATGCAGGTCGGGAAGGGGACCACTCAGAGCGTGGAAAGGGCCAAAGGCGTGTGTCTTAAGTGGAGCCGTCAACACGTTTGGGCAGACCGTGGAGGTGGGCGCGGAAAGGGACAAAGCACCCCCGAAAAACCCACCTGGGGATGTCTTCCCTGCAAAGGGGCCCGAGCCACCGTCCAGACCCAGCACGCCGGGGATCCGCGTGTGAGAAACCCCGACAGATGCGGGGCCAGGCAGCTGTGCGTTGGGAACGACCACAGCCCCACACCCTGCAAGATGGGGGTTGGTCCCAGCATTTAACTCAGACCCCAGGAAAGAGAACACAAGCCCTGTGTCCCCAGAGAACCATCCCTTGGAGGGGGACCATCGGGGGAGCCCTCGAGGCGGGCCGCGGCTCCCCCGGGGGTTTCGTGCTCTTCTGGTCCACAGGAAGCTGTCCTTCCCAACAGCAGTCTGCCGTCGGGTCCCTCCCTGTGGCCCCCCCGGCTGTCGTCCCCACCCTCTCTGTTCCAGCAGGACCCAGGGGGGGGAAATGGTGCCCGGTCATTTATGGGTGGATGGAGAGAAACGACCCCCAGGGCACAGGGCTGCGACAGCACCCAGCGTGGACGCCTGTCTCTTAGGAGATGAGAGCCTGGCCGCTTCCAGCCGAGGCTGGGCCGTGCACGGGGACGCTGCACAGACGCCCACGCTGACCCAACAACCGTGTGTGGGGCCTGGACTGGGGTGTGGACCGCTCGGCCCCAGACCATCGGGAGCCCACAGGCCACGAAACTGCAGCTGCCACTGGTGTCTCTTGGGCCAGCTGTGCCGTGACACAGGCCTGAGCTGATTGTTAATGTTTCCCAGACGAGGGCGAGGGGTGTGGAGGAACGGGGCCCACGGGCCTCGGGGGTCAGCCACCTCCCTGAAAGCTCTCAAGCGGGCCGGACTGCACGGTGTTTCCTACAAGGGCAGAGGGCACTGTGTCAGGGGCACAGGCTGTCTGGGCTCAGTCAGGGTCACACAGCATGTGCGAGATGCCTGACGTTTTTACAACAAATGACCACAGAATGGGCGCTTAAGTCACAGAAACCTATTGTCACCCAGCTCTGGACACCAGAAGTCTGAGGTCCAGGCCGGGCTGCTGGAGCAGGACCCCCAAGATCCAGGAGGGGCAGGGCCTCTGAGATCCAGGCAGAGCAGGGCCACTGAGATCCAGGCAGGGCAGGGCCTCTGAGATCCAGGCAGGGCAGGACTGCTGAGATCCAGGAGGGGCAGGGCCACTGAGATACAGGAGGGTCAGGATCGCTGAGATCCAGGCAGGGCAGGACCGCTGAGATCCAGGAAGGGTAGGGCCGCTGAGATCCAGACAGGGCAGGGCCGCTGAGATCCAGGAGGGGCAGGGCCGCTGAGATCTGGGCAGGGCAGGGCCACTGAGATCCAGGAGGGGCAGGGCCACTGAGATCCAGGCAGGGAAGGGCCACTGAGATCCAGGAGGGGCACGGCCACTGAGATCCAGGAGGGGCACGGCCACTGAGATCCAGGCAGGGAAGGACCACTGAGATCCAGGAAGGGCAGGGCCACTGAGATCCAGGAGGGGCAGGGCCACTGAGATCCAGGCAGGGCCCCTGAGACCCAGGCAGGGCAGGGCCACTGAGATCCAGGAGGGGCACGGCCACTGAGATCCAGGCAGGGCAGGGCCACTGAGATCCAGGGGAGGCAGGGCTGTGCTCCCTCCAGAAGCTCCAGGGGTGGGTCCTTCCTGCCTCTTCCAGCTCTGGGTCTCCAGGTGTCCCTGGGCTTGTGGCTGCCTCTGTCCCGTCTCTGCCTCTGTCTTCACGTGGCTTCTCCTCTGTCTGTTTCTCCTGTGCTGTGTCTTGTAAGGACACCTGTCATTGGATTTAGGGCCATCCTGGTCCCGGAGGGTGTCACGTCAAGACCCTTGATCGCGTCTGCAGAGACTTTGGCACATAAAGTCTTGTGTTGCAGGTCACAAGGACCAGGATGTGGGCATCTGGGGCCTGATTCGGCCTGCCCCAGCCGCTTGTGGTCCTGGCGTCTCAGCTGAGTCTCTGAGGGTTCCCGGGAAAACTCCGATCCGTCAGCCGTAAGCCCTGAGGTGAGGAAGCTGCTCCCGTGAAGGGGTCCTTGTCCGTCAGGGCTGGTGTGACGGAACAGCACAGGCTGGGGGGGGGGGGGTGGTTACAAACAGCGCGCAGTTCCTTGTCACGGTTCTGGAGGTGAAATCCATCCAAGTCTAGGCGCCTGCAGATTCGGGGTCCGGACACCCCTGCTTCCCGCCTCCCATCCGGCTGTCGTCTCGGGGTGGGAGGGGCCGGGGGTCTCTGCAGCCTACTCTAGAAGGACGCGAATCCCCCACGGGGGTCCATCGTCATGACCCGGTGACCCCCCCCAGGGCCCCCCCCACCCCCTCAGTGCATAACGCCTCGTCCTTCGTGATCCTTCCCCATAAACCGGGATCACAAGCACTCCCTCTGCCGGGCTGAGGACCCCAGACCAGCCCCAGGGTGTTTCTCCCGCAGATACACTTCCCACCCCGTCTCGGGGGAGACATTACAGCGGAGACATTACAAACGGCCCCGCTCTTAACGTCAGACGGCATCACGGCCGCACAATCAGATAGAACCGTGCCCCCCAATCTGCTGTGTGCACGAACGTCCGCACGGGTCCACACCAGCTACACATCCTGATTCGTCCTCTGGTGCCCGTAAACCTTCTGTTATGAGCCTCCCCCGCACCAATCAATGTGTGCAGCTTCCCGCGTCCATGAGGCATTGGAAACACGCTGTTAGTTTATCAGGCCGTAAAAGTGTGTTTAAGGGAGCGGCGTGTAGGGCTGTGGACGCGCCCCCCCCCCCCCCCAGCTCCCGGGCTGCGAGCTGGTTGCACACAAACGCGGGCTGTGGGTGCAGGTTGCCGGGGGGTGTCCGTGCTGACGACGGGAGGGGGTGGCCGGAGGTCTCGTGCTGTGAACAGGCTCACGGACGCATCAGCTTGGGTCCTGAAGCTCCTTAGCAGGCAGTGCATTGGACGGAGGCAGGAATGCCACCCCGGCGGGGGGAGGAGAACTATCTTCACCTTGCGGGAGACGTAGCAGGTGCACAGAGGCCACTCAGGACGGGTGTTCTCGGTCCCGAGTCGGCCGGGGGCCAGGGGAGGCCCGCGGGGCTCTCTCTGCTTCGCGACCTTGAGGGTTCAGGCAAAGTGGGTCCTTCCAAGTCCAGATTTAGCTTTTGTCCGTCACCGTCATGAACACAGATGAGGAGTCTCCTGTCTGATCTATGGGTTTAGCGGTAAAGTGAATTCTCCCCTGAAATCCGACGGTCCACTTCCGGAAGGGGAACGATACAGGCGTGAAAATAGTTATCGGCAAACAGGGCGGAGTCGAGCCGGGTTCTGTGCAGGTCCAGCCGACCCGTCCACGGGCACGGGGCTGGAGGAACAGCGTCCCGAATCCGTGCTCCTCGAGACCAGCGACGCCTGTGCCTTCCTCTCTGTCTCTGCCCCGGGGTTGGAGGTGGGGAGCGTGAAGTCCTTAACTTCAGGTCTCCAGGACTGGGTGTATCTCTTTAATCACTTATGGCGGGGGGAGCGGGGGAAGCACCGTCCCTGCCAGGTTAGCCCTGAGCACATCACTGATGACGTAACTCCTTTCTTAAGATTTTTTTAGGGGCGCCTGGGTGGTGCAGTCGGTTGAGCGTCCGACTTCAGCTCAGGTCACGATCTCACGGTCCATGAGTTCGAGCCCCGCGTCGGGCTCTGGGCTGACGGCTCAGAGCCTGGAGCCTGCTTCAGATTCTGTGTCTCCCTCTCTCTCTGCCCCTCCCCCGGTCATGCTCTGTCTCTCTCTGTCTCAAAAATAAATAAACGTTAAAAAAAATTAAAAAAAAAAGATTTTTTTAAATGTTTTTTTTTTTTTTTATTTTTGGGAGGGAGAGACAGAGTGCAAGCAGGGCAGGGGCAGAGAGAGAGGGAGACACAGAACCCGAAGCAGGCTCCAGGCTCCGAGCCGTCCGCCCAGAGCCCGACGTGGGGCTCGAACCCACGAACTGTGACATCATGACCTGAGTCGAAGTCAGGCCCTTAACCGACTGAGCCACTCAGATGCCCCGACAGGGGATTTCTGTTGTGCTTTTCTTTTTGAACTGCAAGTAGATAGTTACAAGAAAAAAATTGCTTTCCCCGGAGAGTTCACTCTGTCAGCGGTCGGTCGTCATTGGTGGGGGGTTTCCCCGTTTCTGAAATGAACTTACCCATCGTTCCCGCCCCCTCGCGTGTCTAGACGCATCAGAACCATTCCGGGTCACGTGCATACTTCTCTGTGGTCATGTGTGTGTTGACCTGTGTGGAAGGCTTTCTGACCTTGTGTGAGGTTTCTGGTCTGGCTTACTTCATTTGATCTTGAGTTAATTACAAGCAAGAATACAAGTCTACCCCGTGCTTCTTGTCTTGCTCTGAATGGTTCAGCAGGTTTAGGGACGGGCTTTCACAAAGCATTTCATGAAGAGGAATTAAATCTCCCTCATCGCATTCAAAAAAAATCCAAGTGTTCCAAACACATCGTGCCTACTTTGTTCATCGAGCCTCGGCCCCCTTTCCGGAACCCCATTAGAACAGAGCCCGAAGCCTGTGGACGTTAACCTTGACCTCGGGGGATGTAGGTCTTTGGAGACCAGATACGGATGAAAGGAGCCACCAATTTTCTCTAATTATGTTGTGACTCGGCATCCGAACACCCTAGGTGGCTCTGACTCACGGAGATCTGAGAACAGATACCTCGGTTCTGAGTTATGCAAGCATCCGGCTGGAACTAATTATCGGGATGCGTTGAAGGGAGCACGTACCCCGCCTTTACTTGTGGCCGCTTAGCCAACGTTCGCCGTGCATGCCCTGCTCGTGCATTGGGGGAAAACACACATCGCCTAACGTTTTCTGAATTAATGGCTTTTACGGGCACAGCTCAGGCGCATGAAGGACATTGACACTGCTTTGCCAGCTTCCCGCCTTTGTGTCCAGAACTGTCCCCTCCCCAGGCTGAAGCTGTGTCCCCATGAGACGCTGGCTCCCGTCCCAGACCCTGGCTCCACTGTCTGTTCTCTGTGTCCAACGCCTGCTCTATGGCCCCGTATACGTGGGATCACACAGGATCTGTCCTTCTGTCTCTCGTTATGTCACCGAACATCACGTCCCCAAGGTCTACGCACATTATAGCAGGTGCAGAAGTCCTTCCTTTTCAAGGCTGCATAATATTCTTCAGTGTGCACGGACCACATTTTCTTTATGCCTCCATCCCTCCGTCGACACCGGGGCTGTTTTTGCCTCTTAGTAGAGACTGAACGTCCTGTCTACGAACAGGGGTGTGCAAGTGTCTCTTCCAGTCCCCGCTTTGGACGATTTGGGGGGCGATTCCGGACAAGAAAGGGTGGATTATGGCTTAAGCCAATGTGTGATTTTTTCCTGCTGGTGTGTTTTCCACGCAGCCGATCCACATCACATGCCACCGACCACGTCTGCACATCCTTGGCCACGCTTCCTCTCTGGTTTCTGACCTCGCTGTCTTCATGGGACAGGAATGGTATCTTGTCGCCTCCTGACGTCCACGCTTGCTTGTGTAACGAGCTCGCCGTTGACTCTGTCCTCAGACACGGCTGCACGTGGTGTGCTCCCAGCTCTAGGTCTTGAACACACGGTCCTGTGAACGTGCGTGTCTGTTCTTCCTCATAATCCAGGTTTTGGGGAGAAACTGGCGGGGGAGGGGTGGCCGGAAGTCATTGCAAACGGCGGGAGGCACACGAATCCTGTTTCCCGGCAGGCGGAAAGGAGTATGAGCCCACAAAGGTCCCAAGAGCCCGGGTGCCTACATCCCGGCAGAGCCCCACATCATCGATCCAGGATTGGGTTGTCCGCTGAACACTGAGCTCTTGGCACAGACAAGACGCCCCCACCCCCATCCCACGGAATGAGTTCGGTGAAGCTGGAATAAACCCTCCTTTCTGGGTACCTTCGTCCATCCCAGAGTGGACCCGGTGGCTGCTTTGGGGAAGAAACGGATCAATACCACCACAGCTGAGTTCAAATGCACGTCCTTTCACATCTGAGCGTCTCACGGCCAGTCAGGGAGGCCAGCAGAGGAGGAGACACAAGAAGGGCCTCGAACGCCCAACCAGCAGACGGCTGAGGGCTCCCCGTGGCCACCACAGCTCTGGGGCCCTCCAGGAACACCACGCGGCCCGGACACACAGCTGGCCCGCCCTAGACGCAGCCCGGCAAACATGATAAATCCTGCTAATGGCCGCGTTCCTGACAGCCAGAGTCCATGGCCTGGGAGGTTCAGGCCGACGGGGAGATCTCGGTTTTGGGCACGTATCGCCGAGGCCCCAGGGCGCAGCCGGCCTCCCACATCACAGGGCCGTGCTAAGGAAAACAGTCTGCTTCCCGTGGGTCAGGGCAACCTCGGCCGGCGTCCGCCCACATCCGCACAGGCCACCTCCACACCCAGGACGCTTCAGGCTTCCCGAAACGTGTGTCTGCAGCTGCCAGGTGGGGGCCCTGTGGGTGCCGACAAAGCGCAAGGCAGGGCCCCTTACCTGTGAGTCAGCGGTGTGGACATCGGGCGGCCAGAGAGGCGGGTGGCCGGGGGTCCCACGGGGGGCCTTGGCACCTGCTGCGTGTGAGGCATAACAAGTGGGTCATCGTGTGCGGGGAGCTGCCTCACGCCGGTCCATCTGGGTGACCCAGGACGAGACGCCAGGTCCCAGCAGAGGGGGCCGGGCTTTCTTCCCGCAGGGGCTCTGAAGGGGGTCCACGTCTGCTCACGGGCGCCCCCGAAATGGGGCCCCGCGTGGTGTGGGAGGTCTCGCTGCTGTCCCCACAAAGACGGAAAGAGGCTCTTGGGTTTCAAAAATAACGGGGCGCTCCTGTCTGATCGCAGAAACAATCTGGGCAGGGTCCTTGTAGAACATTCTGGAAATCAATCAAGGGGGAAAACGAAAAACAAAAAACGAGGCAATCTTGAAACACGTAAGGGCGAAACTCACCCCGGCACCTGGAGGGGGTCTCGGATATGGAGTCTGCTGTTTCCTCCCACAAAGTCGATCCCCCCCCCGCCCCCCACATATACACAGGTGAGCAAATAGTTTTACATCCGGAGTTTTCCCCACTCAAACCGTAGGGCGCACACTCTCCTTGCTGCTGGAAATCTCTGCAGACAGTTTGCGAAGTAAAGTTTTCGCGGTGTTGCTCCTCGCGGGTTGATCCAACGGCTTCCTGGATGAGCGGCATTTCGCTGGTTTCCAGATTAAACACGGTAAATTACTCAGAAGGAGGGTGCACACGCGTGGGCCCCTGGGCACAGCTCTGATTTACGACTTTGGGAGCGATTTCTGGAAGCATGGGCCTGGATGAAGTTTGCAAGCCTTTGGCCACCAGCACCAAACTGGTTTCCCAGAAGGCTGCACTGCCTGATTCCCTGCACAGCCGTCCCCCCAGCGGCCTTATCAGTTCCCCGAATGCCCGCCAACGTGGAAATGGGGTCTGTATGAGATTCTGGGGCGGCTGTAACAAAGGACCACAGACAGGGAGGCTTAACACACAGATTCATCCTCTCTAGCTGCAGACTACACTGGGAGATCCAGGAGAGGCGGGGCTGCTGAGATCCAAGGGCAGGACCCCTGAGATCCAGGCAGGGCAGGGCCTCTGAGATCCAGGCAGGGCAGGACCCCTGAGATCTAGGCAGGGCAGGGTCTCTGAGATCCAGGCAGGGCAGGGCCACTGAGATCCAGGCAGGGCAAGGCTGCTGAGATCCACGAGGAGCAGGACCCCTGAGATCCAGGCAGAGCAGGGCCTCTGAGATCCAGGAGGAGCAGGACCACTGAGCTCCAGGCAGGGCAGGGCCACTGAGATCCAGGCAGGGCAGGGCTGCTGAGATCCAGGCAGGGCAGGATTACTGAGATCCGGGGGGGTGGGGAAGGGGGACAGGACCACTGAGATCGAGACAGGGCAGGACCACTGAGATCCAGGAGGAGCAGGACCACTGAGGGCAGGGCAGGACCACTGAGATCCAGGCAGGGCAGGGTCTCTGAGATCCGGGCGGGACAGGGCCACTGAGATCCAGGCAGAGCAGGGCCTCTGAGATCCAGGAGGAGCAGGACCACTGAGCTCCAGGCAGGGCAGGGCCACTGAGATCCAGGCAGGGCAGGGCTGCTGAGATCCAGGCAGGGCAGGATTACTGAGATCCGGGGGGGTGGGGAGGGGGGACAGGACCACTGAGATCGAGACAGGGCAGGACCACTGAGATCCAGGAGGAGTAGGACCACTGAGGGCAGGGCAGGACCACTGAGATCCAGGCAGGGCAGGGTCTCTGAGATCCAGGCAGGGCAGGACCACTGAGATCCAGGAGGAGCAGGACCACTGAGATCCAGGCACGGCAGGACTGCTGAGATCTAGGCAGGGCCGCTGAGATCCAGGCAGGTTGGGCTGCTCAGTTCCAGGCGGGACAGGGCCCCGCTCCCTCCAGAGGCTCCAGGGGAGGGTCCTTCCTGCCTCTTCCAGCTTCTGGGGCTCCAGGCGTCCCTGGGCTCGTGGCCTCGTCCCTCCCGTCTCTGCCTCCCTCTTCACGTGGCTTCTTCTCTGTGTCCGTGTCTCCTGTTCTGTCTCACAAGGACACCTGTCATTGGACTCAGGGCCACCCTTGGTGAGGATGATCGCATCTGAACTTGACTACATCTACAAAGACCCTGTTGGCAAATCAGGTTCCACTCACAGGACTTCAAGGTATGTTACTGGGGAACATGATTGAGCCCACATTACGGTTCGGTTTTTGCTTTATTTTGCATTTTTTGTGATCCCCCGTGGGGTTACAATGTCCTTTTTTAACGAAACATCCGCGTGTGTCCTCTCCTGGCCCGTGTTGCCGCTTTTCGGGTTGATTACCGAGAGTTTTGGAGCGAACGTTCCCAGTTTGTCATTCACCTCGTGATGTCCTGACATCCGTGGGTCAGATTTAGCAAAGTGTAAGTTCCTGCCCTTGGAGGTTGCAAGGCCTCCCCCGACCCTGGAAACGTGCAAACACCCTCATTGGCCTCTCGGTGGCCTTTGCTCTTTGGCTTGGCCCCCAAGGCCCTCCATCCGTGCAGACCTCGCAGTGGTTTCTACTGAGACGCGGGTCTCTGACACGACGGTTTTGCCCGAGCAGCGAGGTCCCCAGGATGTGCGCTAAGGTTCGTTTCCCCACCTGTTGCTTCCGTACTGTCGGCCCCGATGGAGACTCGTTTCTTTGCGGGCTGCGCTCCCCCTGTAGGTGTTTGCTTCCAATGTTGGGAGCACCAGGCCAGGCCTGGGGGTCTCTTGTGGGGCAGTCACGTCGCAGTGGGGCAGACGCGGCCCTTCTGGCTGCACCGGACTCTGGGTCAGGCTGGGGGGGTCCCGAGCCGGAGGCCCGAGGGGGCACCCGGGCTCTGCAAACCCGAGCCTGTGTCCTGTGGGGTGTCCCTCCTCTCCTGCTTCTTGGGGCCCCCGGGGACCTTCCTGTTCAGCCCCCCAGGCCCTGCTGGGAATCCTGATAAGGTCACTGCAGGCAAAGGCGTTAGTGGCCGGCCCACGTCTGATGTGTTTTGTCATCCGGGCAAGACGTGTGTTTTGACACCTGCCTCTAATTTCTTCCCCGAAGAAGAAAGCACAGGTTTTCGGGCCCCTGTGGGCTGCTCGGGGGGAGCGGTATTTCTGGATGTGGCGGGTGGGGGGCGGTGTTCCTGGTCCCCGGAGCCACACCATGGAGGTGGCCGCCGACCGTGACGCGTGAGGGGCCGGCCCTCCAGGCTGCGGAGCCGGCGAAGGATTTATCACGTGTGTGGCCTCTGACGCAAGGGATGAAAGCACAGGCTGTGAGCGGTTCTGGCACTGGGACGGGGCCCGGGGAATCGGACCAGGAAAAGCTTTCCTCCCTCCCACTGTGGTCGCACGGCCATGCCGAGCTCAGCTTTGCAAAGGCTTGTCGAGCGTCATTAGGGACGAGGCAGAAAGTGCTAGAGAAACAAAATAATATATAACTTCTGGGAACTGTGGGGAGTTCCCAGCAAAAATAGCCTCACAGGGTGTGGCAGGGGTAAGAATAGAGGTGCGGTCATGGGCTGGTCACGGAGGTGCCCATGAAGGGGGAACGACACGTAGGCCAACACCTAATGCGCCAGGAGGAACCAGCCAAGTGCAGGGAAAAGCAAATGAGGCAGAGGGATCAGCATGTGCAAAGAGGATGCGCTGGGAAAGAGAAGGTGCCTTCTGAGAACCGAAGGGCATCAGAGACCAGATGGCGGGGACCCCGTAGGCCCGGAGAGGAGCTCAGATTTCATGGAAAGGGTGGACGGAAGCAGATGTAGGAGGTGCCCAGCAGTGTCCCCTCCCTCTGAGTGGCTCAGAAGATGTGGACCTAGATCCTGGAGTGTGGCGCCCGTTGAGCCTTTGCGCTGAGAGGTGAGGGGACCTGGTGGCGGGAAAACTGAGGCACGAACCCCCCTCCTCGGGGGTAACTCTCAGCCGACCCCACGCACTGCTCCAGCCCCCACGAGCCTTCCTGTCCCCATGGATGTGCCTGTTTTGTACGTTTCACACGGGTGTGGTCACGGGCGACGTGACCTTCTGCGTCCGGCTTCTGTCGCGGAGCATCAGGTCATTGCTGAGGCTCTGGGGATCACGGGGAAGGGGGGGAGGGCGGGCTCCCGAGGATGGCGGGGGAGTTCTGAGTGTCTGTGTGCACGAATGGGGTCCTGAACCCTCATCCTGGGACACATTGCTTGTGCTGGAGCCTTGTCCTTGGAGCAGGGAGACGGGACAGGGAGGGAGACAGGCACGGAGACGGGACAGGGAGACCCTGCAGGGGGGAAGAGGGGTCCAGGGTCCTGAGGGTTCAGACAGAAGGTAGAAGGTCCCCCTCCTCCCTCCCCCTCCCTCCCCCTCTGCTCCTCCCCCCTCTCCTCCCTCCTTCCTCCCTCTCCCCTCCCTCCGCGCCTCTGTCTCTCTCCTGTATCCATCCATTATCAATCAATCAATCATGTAAAGTGCGTGCGTCTGTTCGCCGTGTCTGCGTCTAAGCTATGCTCTTTCCTTCTGCACACGGACGGGTCCATGCGCACGCGTGAGACGTGGGCGCCCGTGCATCTCAGGACACGTGCGTCTTCTCCTGAGCCGTCTGGAAATTATTTCGACGGCTCAGGATGTTCCGGAATGCGTCTAGGATGCGTGCGTCCTAAAACACAGCCCTCCTGGACACACAACACACAGGCCACACTTTGCCGTTGCCACAGCCGCCCACGAACAAATGGTGCAGACGTGTTTCCTCCCCTCACGGTTCACGTGGGGACCGGGTGCGCCCGCGTGTCCCCTGCAGGGACGGAGCTCGGGGCTGGGTCAGCAGGGGGCACGGGACGCCGGCGGCCCCTGGAGGTCGGTTTCCCACGCAGCCACACGATGGCAGTGTGACCCACGGAAATGTTTCAGAAACACGTTTCTTGTGCCCTGGGGTTTCTCCTTCCCGCTCTCATTGCGAATCGGCCCCCACGTGTGTCCCCCAAGGTGCTTGTGCGGGACGTCCCGTTTAGAAGGTGAATCAGCACACTCAGAGGTGACGTGACGAAGGCCACGGGTTTCCCCGACAAAGCCATGGCTTTGGCTGTATTTCTGACGTTTCCCTGCCGGGCGGAGGCCACACAGGTTAATGCTCATCTCGAGGGTCAGATGCGCATGGACGGGGAGTTGCTGTCCAGGGTTCCCTGCGTGCCACTCTCTTGGCCCCGGCCGGCAATTCCAGTGAAGGAAACCTCAAAATCTCCCCTCCCGATTGTCAGGAACGGGCCAGGCGAAGTTCTTCCTTCCGGACACGTATAGGGCCGTCTGACGGATCCCCCCCCCCGACGGATGCCAGCCGGCTGAGGTCCACATGCACGGCCGCCTGGCAGGGATTCACTGACATCCTTTCCTGGGACTTTCTGGCTCAGGGTCGCCCCGTGAACCCCCTTCCGAGCGAGCTCCCCAGACATCTGCATTCTCCACTTTCCGCTGTTTCTTCCAGAAACTCTCACAAGTTGTGGTTTTTTTTGTTTGTTTTTCTTTTTTTTTTTTGCACAGAGAGTTTAACTGGTCACAAGAGTCCAAGGAAAGCCTGCACGTGCGCCTTCCAGACCCCAGTGGACGCCAGGCGTTGGCAGGAGCCCGCTGGATGGTTCCGGAACGCAGTCCCCTGCACGTACGTCAGCCCTGCAAACTGTCCGTGGCTCCAGGTGGGAGAGGCATGTCCTCCTGCCACTGACGGTGACCTTGGTGCCCAGTGCGTCTGGCTCTTCAGAGAAGCTTCTCTTTGGAGAAGCGGCCCCTGGTTCTGCCTACTCCTGGCCCAAAAGCCTCCCGGCCTGTGTACTCGTGGAAGCACCTTTGACATAGACGGGGGCATGATGAGGTGCCAGCCTCGGGCCGGGGAAGGACGTGGGTCCTGGGGGCAGCGAGGTGCATGGAAACAGCAAGGAAGGGGGACCTCCCTCTGGTGTTTTGACACACCCTCCAAATTGTGACCCCGTCGGCCTGGGCGTGTTGTTCTTTACCGCACCAGAAACGTCACACTCTCATCAACGCTGCTTGGTCAGGTCTCCTCACAGCATCCGGGCTTCTCCCGGGAACACATGGCCAGAGCCCAGAGGAAGGAACACAGGCAGGAACCACCTCAGTGTCAGAGGGCAGCTTTGAAACACGAGATGTTCCACAAACCAAGGTCCAGAGATGGAAGGATAAGGAGCATGTGGTCCATGCGCACAGTGGACTGTTACGCAGGCTTGAAAAGGAAGGACGTTCTGCACCTGCTACAATGTGGATGGACTTTGGGGACGTGATGCTCGGGGACATAAGCCGGTCACAGAAGCACAGATCCTGTGCGATTCCATGTATATGGCGTCCCTAGAGGAGCCTGATCCATAGAGACAGAGACTAGATGGTGGGGCCAGCAGCTGGGGACGGGAACAGGGAGTCAGGGTTTCATGGGGACAGAGTCTTAGTGTGGGGAGACGGAAAGTTCTGGAGATGATGGTGGATGCTCTCTAACCAGCTCCACCCCTGCTGCGCAGTGTCTACCTGTCAACCTTCCACTCGTTCTCTGTCTACGAATCAGCCTGTTCTGCACATTTCACGTACATGGAATCATCCAATATTTGTCCTTGTGTGCCTGGCTTGTCTCACACAGGGTCCATCCATGTCATGCCAGGTGTAGGACCTCCGTCTTTTTCAAGACTGAGCTACATCCCACTGTGTGCATGGACCACATGGTTTATCCATCCCTCGTCCGTCCACCCATCCATCCATTCATCCATCTATCCTCCATCCACCCATCCGTCCATCCATCCATCCACCTGTCCATTGGTCCACCTGTTCATCTGTCCATTCGTCCACCTATCCATCCACCCATCTGCCCATCCATCCACCTGTCTACCCATCCATCTTTCCACCCATCCATCCATCCACCCACCTTTCCATCCATCCATCCATCCATCCATCCACCCACCCACCCATTCAACCATCCATCCATCCTTTCATCCATCCATCCATCCATCCATGCATCCACCTGTCCACCTGTCCATCCATCCATCCATCCATCCATCCATCCATCCATCCATCCAACTGTCCAGCTGTCCATCCATCCATCCATCCATCCACCCACCCACCCATTCAACCATCCATCCATCAATCCATCCTTTCATCCATCCATCCATGCATCCACCTGTCCACTTGTCCATCCATCCATCCATCCATCCACCCACCCATTCAACCATCCATCCATCCTTTCATCCATCCATCCATCCATCCACCCACCCATCCATTCAGCCATCCATCCATCAATCCATCCTTTCATCCATCCATCCATGCATCCACCTGTCCACTTGTCTGTCCATCCATCCATCCATCCATCCACCCACCCATTCATCCATCCATCCATCCTTTCATCCATCCATCCATCCATTCATCCATCCAACTGTCCATCCATCCATCCATCCACCCACCCATTCATCCATCCATCCATCCATCCACCCACCCATCCATCCATCTACCCACCCATACACCCATCCATCCATCCATCCATCCATCCACCCAACTGTCCTCCCATCCATCCATCCATCCATCCATCCATCCATCCATCTAACTGTCCTTCCATCCATCCATCCATCCATCCATCCATCCATCCATCCGTCTAACTGTCCTCCCATCCACCCACCCACCCATCCTTCCATCCACCCAGCCAACCACCCATTCAACCATCCATCCATCCATCCTTTCATCCATCCATCCATCCATCCATCCATCCATCCATCCATCTGTCCTTCCATCCATCCATCCATCCATCCACCTGTCCAGCTGTCCATCCATCCATCCATCCATCCACCCACCCACCCACCCACCCATTCAACCATCCATCCATCAATCCATCCTTTCATCTATCCATCCATGCATCCACCTGTCCACTTGTCCGTCCATCCATCCATCCATCCACCCACCCATTCAACCATCCATCCATCCTTTCATCCATCCATCCGTCCATCTACCCACCCATACACCCATCCATCCACCCACCCACCCATTCAGCCATCCATCCATCCTTTCATCCATCCATCCATCTACCCACCCATACACCCATCCATCCACCCACCCACCCATTCAGCCATCCATCCATCCATCCATCCATCCATCCATCCACCCTTCCATCAGCCCACCCACAGAGGCTTGGGTTGCTTCCCCCTCTTGGCTACTGTGAAAATTTGTTGCTGTGAAAATCTCTGTACATGTTTCTACATAAACATGTGTCTGCTTCTTCTGGGTCTGCACCTGGAGAGCAGTTGCTGGGCCATAAGGCGTTCTTCTGTGTTTCAATCCAACCCAAAGTGCTCATTGCGTTGCCTAGGTGCTGCTGGCACCTGTGGGGCCTGTCACGGAGCCACATGGTCTGGTTCCTGGGGAACAACTGGTCCCTGCAGCCCCCGGCTCTCATGAGACGTCCCCCTTTGCCATAATTGTATATGTTATATTTCAGCCACTTGAAAAGTCAAACTAAGACAGGGAAGGAGAAGACGATTCCCTCCTGGCTTCTTCGTTTGCAAACCAGTTCTGAAATAGAATTGCACGGGAGCTGCTGCTCGGCAGGGTGGGAGGGGGGTTCAACCCCAAAGCGCTCCTAGCATCACCTCCACTGAGCCATCACCTGCATCCCAGCCACCACCCTCATCATGGTCACCTCCACCTGTGTCTCAACTACCGTCCCCATCATTGTCACCCCTGCTTCACCCAGGATCACCTCCACCCAGCCACCACTACCTGCACCTCAGCCACCATCACTTTAATTGTCCCATCTGGTGTCACCTCCAGCCCTGTCACCTCCACCTCGGCCACCATCGCTGCCAGGGTCCCCCCGTACTGTCCCCTCCACCAGCATCACCCCCACCTTGGCCACCATCAGTGCCACTGCCCCTCCCAGTGTCACTGCCACCACGGTCATGCTCCTGTGCCTACCCGTCCCCAGTGTCCCTTGCACTGCAGTGACACTGTCCTTTTCAGGGGCAGACACACGGCTTGAGAGGTCGGTTCACTCGCCGGCTGCATGCTGGAAGCGCGGCACTGGGGGCCACCAAAGGCGGAGGGACACAGGTTCCGTGTGTGCCTTTCTGTCAGGAGGACAGCCCCGCCCTCCACTCAGGCTTGTTTTGAAAACACCGCATTTGGGGCGCCTGGGTGGCGCAGTCGGTTAAGCGTCCGACTTCAGCCAGGTCACGATCTCACGGTCCGTGAGTTCGAGCCCCGCGTCGGGCTCTGGGCTGATGGCTCAGAGCCTGGAGCCTGTTTCCGATTCTGTGTCTCCCTCTCTCTCTGCCCTTCCCCCGTTCATGCTCTGTCTCTCTCTGTCCCAAAAATAAATAAACGTTGAAAAAAAAAAATTAAAAAAAAAAAAAACAAAAAAAAAAAACACCGCATTTGCTGGTGTCCACGCCGCCGCCATGTTCTGTGACGTCATGTACCTTGGGAACCGGAAACCAACCTTCCTGCACCGCCCCCAGCTCCCTCCGCGACGTGTGCACCTCCCACCCTCACGTGGCCCATGCGCTGGGCGCGGGCAGCTGTGCACGCGCAGGTCCCGGCCTCGGGGACCCAGAACCCTCGGTCGTCCGTCCCTGCCCAGGTGACAGCCCGCCCCATCCGGGCCTCCCCCGGCACGTCTGGGGCTCGTGTGCTCTTACTGTCCCTCTCCCCCAGCAGCCCCGTCCCGGGCACGGTCATCTCCGTCCTGGCCGCCCCCACAGCCCCGTGCAGGCTGAGTGACTGGCTCAGCCCCCGTGTCCGGCATCCGCCTGGCAACCGCGAGCCCTGATTTCTGTCTGCACATCGGCCTGTGCCGGACTCTTCATGGACGGAATCGTCCAGTATTTGTGCTTTCGTGCCTGGCTTATCTCGCTCAGTGTGTGTTGAGGGTTGGTCCACGGGGCGGCAGGTGTGGGAGCTGCGTTCCTCTCCACGGCTCAGTGATACTCCCCCTGCGTGCCTGCACCCGGTTCTGCTTGTCCGCCTTCAGGCTGGTCTGTTCCGACAGCAACCGGCCATGCTCGTGCCAGGGGGTCAGTGCGCGCCCACACGGGTGCCTCGTCCGGGGCGCAGGAGGAGACCGCTCTGCCTTGGAACAGAAGAGGGCCCGCGAGGATGCCTCTCTTTCTCCAGCTGCGGAAGCCAACTGGACGGGCGTGGACGCATTTCAGTCACGGGGCTGCGGTCACGGGCCCAGAGCGGCCTGCGTCCCGGGGGCAGATGCGTGCCCCAGGGACCTCCGCGCGCCCTGGCGCTCCGTCGAGCCAAGGGCGCAGCGCCGATTTCCACAGAGGCCAGGACGCAAGGCCGATGATGATGCCCGTCTCGCGCTTTCCTGCCTGGTCCTGGGCGCGAGGGACGCCCTCTGGGACCCGGCTTCATGCTGCTGTGTGCGCACGGCCTCTCGCTCGGCCGCAGGAAGGTGGTCTGACCCCGAGAACGGAGGGGCAGAGCCCGCCGTGGTCTCCGGAGCGCTCACCTGCCCTGACCTTCCTACCGCCAGGCTCACCGGCGCTGAAGCTCTCCCTGCCCGTGGCCAGAATGCTCCGCGTTGCTCACAAAGGTCAGGTTTGATCTCGTGGTCTTCAGGACGCCGGCCAGCAGGCCGTCAAGCCTCGCGGCCGGGATCCGGAGCTGGGGCTTCACCGGCCTGTCAATGTGCTGCCTCTCCTGCCTTCTGATTGCCCCGGTTGGCTTGCTTTGGTCTGGAAAGAACAGGGGCTTTCGCATCCGTGTGAGCACAGGTGAGCCACTGACAGCAGATGATTCCGGAAACCTCGGAGGAAGGTTCTGAGCATCTGCAGGAGTGAATGAGGCACGTTCTCGGGGCCAGAGGGCTCGTGTCTGTGCGTGGGCTGGGGGGTCGGCGTCCGCGCTGTGGGGGCATCAGACGGGGGTGCCGTTTTCTCACAGCCTTGGGTGCAGACAGATACCTGGATGGGAGAGGACCGTTTCCAGGGAAGCATCCTTCTTCTGAGGTCTTAGGGGGCGGAGTGAGGCACTTACCAGGAAGTCCGGCTAGACCCCCACGGGGAGAGGTCAGCCCCCCTTGTGGGCGTGTCTCAGGCAGATCCTCGGGTGCTGGCCTTTGGTGACCAGCACCAGCAGGGTCCTTATTATCGGGGTGATCAGAACAGCCACCATCTGGAGGGTACTTCACAGCGGAGATAGCGCTTTCAGAAGCCGCTGGTATGTTTTAGCGGTGACACAGCTTTCAAAAAAGGTGCCTCTCGTTCAGTTAACTGCTCACGACGTCTCGTGTTTTGGGGCATAATGCGCGTTACGTGAAATCCACCCTTTAAAGCAAACAACCCATGTCCCAAAAATAAATAAACGTTGAAAAAAAAAATTAAAGCAAACAACCCAGGGGCATTTGGCACATTCACGGTGTTGCGGGCCCACCACCTGTGCCTGGTTCCGGAACACTCTCACGCTGCCCAAAGGAGACCCCGTCCCCGTTAGCTGTCACCTGCGTCCCCTCCCCCAGACCCCGGGGACCACTCATCCGTTTCCTGTCTGTTTGCTGTGAATATTTTCTATTAACGGGATCACACAGGATGTGCTCCCGTGCGTCTGGGTTTGCTTACGAGCCTCACCTCCTCGAGGTCCGTTCACGGGATAGCAGGTGCCACAGCTGTGTTCCTTTTCATGGCAGAGTAATATTCCATCGGTGCATGGACCACATTGCATTTATCTGTCCATCCCCGGGCCTTTGGGTTCTTTCTGCCTTTGGAGAATGTGAATACAGCTGCGTGGACAGCTGTGTGCATGAATTGGAACCTTTTCCAGTTCGCGGACTTTATGCCTCACACGCAAACTGCTGGATGGATCCTACCGCCATTCTGTATTTAACTGTCTGATGCTCGCGGTTTTGAGTACGGATGTACAGGTATCATAGGCGTCTGGAGGTTTCCCTAGACGGCAGGCAGATCGGTTTGGGAACTCACGAGACCCGCGAAATGCCGCCCGTCACGCGATTATGACGTAACTTGCACACTGTGCTCAGTTCGCCTGTGGGAAATGGGGTAGGAGCTACATTTCTGGCCATCCTCCCGTGAAATTGGGGTGAAAGACAGTGCTTCCTTGCAGGGTGGAGTCCTCACGTCTCAGCACAGAGGTTCACAGTGCGTTGTTTCCAGGGGTTGGGGCGTAGGATGAGAGCTGGAACGCAGGGACATGGCCGGACAGCCCACGTCTCTCTGTCTGCCTCACGGCTCTCCCTGAGCTTTTTTGTGGACCACACTGGCCGAGACCCAGTCCGTCGTCCGACCAGCAGCGTCCCTTACACCCTTAACTGTTACTGAGAACCCCCGGACCTCCTGGTCCGTGGGGCTCAGCCCTATGCACGTTGACCACGTTGGACCAGATTTCCGACTTGCCATATTCCCGGGAAAACGAAAAAAACAGAAAGTATTTAAAGATACTTGTCGGTTTGGGGTGCCTGGGTAGTTCAGTCAGTTGAGTGTCCGACTTTGGCTCAGGTCATGATCTCACGGTTCGTGACTTCAACCCCTGCATCAGGCTCTGTGCTGACAGCTCAGAGCCTGGAGCCTCCTTCGGATTCTGTGTCTCCCTCTCTCTCTGCCCCTCCCCTGCTCGTGCTCTGTCTCCCAAAAATAATAAATAAATGTGAAAAAAAAAATGTGTCAGTTTCTTTAACTACAAGAATAATAAACCCATTACAGTGAACTGTTGTAAAAACAAGTTAGTGAAAAAAACGCATTGTCTGGGCCTTTCCGCAAACGTCGTTTCCTTCACACAGGAAAGCCGCGTGGTCCTGTCTGCTTCTAAATTCCACCTGCTGTGACCTCTTGTGGTGTAAGCTCTGAAGACGAGCCAGGCTTGCGAAGGCACGGAGGGAAAGGAGGGACACGTATCTCGATAGCTTTTTCACACAATACTACACGTTATTCTCCGATGCTGACCCTCAACTTGACAAGTGGAAGTCACTTAGAGGTCGGCACTAGTGTGGACTCTGAAGTCCCATCAGTAAACGTCTGTGCCTCGTTAGTGGATATCCGTTGGTCTGCCTTGTGGGGTAGGAGGTGGCCCTGGGGGCGTAAGGCGCGTGTAGTGGGCTGACTGGTGTCCCCCCTGCACTCCCGTCCGCTGGGAACCTGTGAGCGAGGCTTTATTTGGAAAGGTCTCTGCAGATGAGATTAAGTGAAGGGTGTGAGATGAGCTCATCCGGGATCAGGGTGGCCCTAAATCTGACGACAGGCGTCCTCGTAAGAGAGACAAGAGGGGAGACACAGACACAGAGGAGAAGCCTCATAAAGACAGAGGCAGACACAGGAGGCACGTGGCCACAAGCCTAGGGACGCCCGGAGCCCCAGAAAATGCAAGAGGCAGGAAGGACCCTCCCCTGGAGCCTCAGGAGGGAGCACAGCCCTGCCTGGATCTCCGTGGTCCTGCCCCTCCTGGGTCTCAGTGGCCCTGCCCTGCCTCCATCTCAGGGGTCCTGTTCTGCCTGGATCTCAGCGGCCCTGCCCTGCCTGGATCTCACTGGTCCTGCCCTGCCTGGATCTCAGTGGCCTTTCCCTGCTTGGGTCTCAGCAACCCTGCCCTGCCTGAATCTCAGTGGTTCTGCCCTGCCTGGATCTCAGAGGTCCTGCCCCTCTTGGATCGCAGTGGTCCTGCCTTGCTTGGATCTCAGCAGCCCTGCCCTGCCTGGATCTCAGTGGTCCTGCCGCTCCTGGATCTCAGTGGTCCTGCCGCTCCTGGATCTCAGTGGCCCTCCCCTGCCTGGATCTCAGCGGCCCTGCCCCTCCTGGATCTCAGTGGCCCTCCCCTGCCTGGATCTCAGCAGCCCTGTCCTGCCTAGATCTCAGTGGTTCTGCCCTGCCTGGATCTCAGAGGTCCTGCCCCTCTTGGATCGCAGTGGTCCTGCCTTGCTTGGATCTCAGCAGCCCTGCCGCTCCTGGATCTCAGTGGCCCTCCCCTGCCTGGATCTCAGCGGCCCTGCCCTGCCTGGATCTCAGTGGTCCTGCTCCTTGTGGATCTCAGCAGCCCTGCCCTGCCTGGATCTCAGCGGCCCTGCCCCTCCTGGATCCCAGTGGCCCTCCCCTGCCTGGTTCTCAGCAGCCCTGTCCTGCCTGGATCTCAGTGGTCTTGTCCCTCCTGGATCTCAGTGGTCCTACTTGCTTGGATCTCAGCAGTCCTTCCCTGCCTGAGTCTCAGCGGTCCTGCCCTACCTGGATCTCAGTGGTCCTGCCTCTCAATGGTCTTGTCCTGCCTGGATCTCAGCGGCCCTGCCCCTCCTGGATCTCAGTGGCCCTGCCCTGCCTGGATCTCGGCAGCCCTGCCCCTCCTGGATCTCAGTGGCCCTGCCCTGCCTGGATCTCGGCAGCCCTGCCCCTCCTGGATCTCAGTGGCCCTGCCCTGCCTGGATCTCAGACTCTGGTCTCTGGAAGGACCCTCCCCTGGAGCCTCAGGAGGAAACGAGGCCCTGGGATACCTTGCTTTCCACCAGCTCTAGTCCTTTGTGACCGTGCATTGTTCCCTGCACAGACAACCGTGGCTCTTCCTGTAGGAAGCAGCAGGCGGGGTGGGAAGGGTCACATTCGTGCCCACCCTGTGTGTGTGAGCACGCCATGGCTGCAGGACCGGGCCTGGCCTGGGCCTCGCCCACCGAGCGCCCTTCCGGCCTGCAGTGTGGAGATGTCCGTGGACACCCTCCCCGTGCTCCTCGTGGGGACGGCTCTCTCGCTGAGCCTCTTCCTTGAGACCCACACCCCACAGAGCTCGTTGCCCGGGCGCCTGTGAGCTGGGCCCCTCCAGACCTGTGTGCAAATGAGCGTTACCTGTGGACTGTTCCGTGAGCGGCCCTTTGATGTGGGGTCTGACACTCGGAGACGGGAAGGAAGAAAATAACTTTAAAAATTTTAAGAAACCTTAATTGAAGTTAACATAAAAGACGATGCAGGGTGTTAATTGGTCTGTCTCAGGCATAATGTGGGCCCCCGAGACCATGTCCCTTACCCCCTGCCAAAGAGTCAAGACTCACATCTTTAATTCAACACGCTTTGTATTAATTACCTCTGGATAAGGTAAGCTTTGATTGGGAGCCCTTTATTATGAAATTACTGTGCATTGCCTGCCTTAAGATAAATAAATTAGGGCTGAATTAGGGAGAAAAGCTCTCCGTCCAACTGTGATCGGGAAGGAACATTTGTGCGTCGAATGCATGATGAGGAAGCAGTTTTCCGTGGCGTCCTTGATGGGAGAAACACCCCCCACCCCACCGTGGCGTTGGCCTGGGGCTGGTTGCTGGACGGCCAGGCTCCCCATCCTGCAGAAGGCGGGACAACACCCAGTCTGGTCTGAGGAGGCCCGTTCCCTGGGGAAGGGGTGGGTCCCCCCTGCAGTGGTCTGGTCTGCTGGGGCCCATCCAGGGCTAGAAATCGGGCTGTGGGGGGGGGCGCAGTCTGGAAACTGGGGGCTCTCATGAGGGAAGGGACGGGTGGGGTGGGGTCTAGGTGTGTTGGGTCCCCAGTGAGGGGCAAAATGCATGGGGAAAAGGGGGTCCAAGCTACAGACAGGTGAGCCAAAGGCAGGCAGGAGTGTCAAAGTGGCCGGAGACGGGGCCAGGAACTAAACACTGCCTTCCCTGGCAGGGGAGCCTATGGCTCAGGAAAATGCAAGTGTCAGCCATCAGCTAGAGCCACTGAAGGACTGTCTACAGTTGGTGTGGGTGGCCTTCCACGCGAATGTCCTCACACAAGGACATTTATTCTTTCCCAGTTTTGGACGCCAGACTCAAAGATCCAGTGTTGGCTGACGTCCAGAGGGAGAGAAATCAGAGACAAGGAGGAGAAGCCACGTGAAGGCGGAGACAGAGACGGGGGGCTGGGGGGAACGCAGCCGCAAGCCCAGGGACTCCTGGAGCCCCAGACACTGGAGGAGGCAGGGAAGACCCTCCCCTGGAGCCTCTGGAGGGAGTATGGTCCTGCCCTGCCTGGATCTCACTGGTCCTGCCCTGCCCGGATCTACTGGTCCTGTCCCTCGTGGATCTCAGCCGTCCTGCCTGGATCTCAGTGATCCTGCCCCTCCTGGATCTCAGTGATCCTGCCCCTCCTGGATCTCAGTGGCCCTGCCCTGCCTGGATCTCAGCGGCCCTGCCCTGCCTGGATCTCAGCGGCCCTGCCCTGCATGAATCTCAGCGGCCCTGCCCTGCCTGGATCTCAGTGGTCCAGACCCTCCTGGGTCTCAGCGGCCCTGCCCCTCCTGGATCTCAGCGGCCCTGCCCTGCCTGGATCTCAGGGGCCCTGCCCTGCCTGGATCTCAGGGGCCCTGCCCTGCCTGGATCTCAGGGGCCCTGCCCTGCCTGGATCTCAGTGGCCCTGCCCCTCCTGGATCTCAGTGATCCTGCCCTGCCTGGATCTCAGTGGTCCAGACCCTCCTGGGTCTCAGTGGTCCTGCCCCTCCTGGATCTTGGTGGCCCTGCCCTGCCTGGGTCTCAGTAGTCCTGTCCCCCCTGGATCTCAGTGGCCCTGGCCTGCCTGGAACTCAGGGGTCCTGCCCCTCCTGGATCTCAGCAGCCCTGCCCCTCCTGAATCTCAGGGGTCCTGCCCCTCCTGGATCTCAGCGGCCCTGCCCTGCCTGGATCTCAGTGATCCTGCCCCTCCTGGGTCTCAGTGGTCCTGCCCCTCCTGGATCTCAGCAGCCCTGCCCTGCCTGGATCTCAGTGGCCCTGCCCCTCCTGGATCTCAGTGGCCCTGCCCTGCCTGGATCTCAGTGGTCCAGACCCTCCTGGGTCTCAGTGGTCCTGCCCCTCCTGGATCTTGGTGGCCCTGCCCTGCCTGGGTCTCAGTAGTCCTGTCCCCCCTAGATCTCAGTGGCCCTGGCCTGCCTGGAACTCAGGGGTCCTGCCCCTCCTGGATCTCAGCAGCCCTGCCCCTCCTGAATCTCAGGGGTCCTGCCCCTCCTGGATCTCAGCGGCCCTGCCCTGCCTGGATCTCAGTGATCCTGCCCCTCCTGGGTCTCAGTGGTCCTGCCCCTCCTGGATCTCAGCAGCCCTGCCCTGCCTGGATCTCAGTGGTCCTGCCCCTCCTGGATCTCAGTGGTCCTTCCCTGCCTGGATCTCAGTGGCCCTCCCCCTCCCTGGATCTCAGTGGCCCTGCCCTGCCTGGATCTCAGGGGCCCTGCCCTGCCTGGATCTCAGGGGCCCTGCCCTGCCTGGATCTCAGCGGCCCTGCCCTGCCTGGATCTCAGTGGCCCTCCCCTGCCTGGATCTCAGCGGCCCTGCCCTGCATGAATCTCAGCAGCCCTGCCCTGCCTGGATCTCAGGGGCCCTGCCCTGCCTGGATCTCAGCGGCCCTGCCCTGCCTGGATCTCAGTGGCCCTCCCCTGCCTGGATCTCAGTGGCCCTCCCCTGCCTGGATCTCAGCGGCCCTGCCCTGCATGAATCTCAGCGGCCCTGCCCTGCCTGGATCTCAGGGGCCCTGCCCTGCCTGGATCTCAGTGGCCCTGCCCCTCCTGGATGTCAGTGGCCCTGCCCTGCCTGGATCTCAGTGGTCCAGACCCTCCTGGGTCTCAGAGGTCCTGCCCTGCCTGGATCTCAGTGATCCTGCCCTGCCTGGATCTCAGTGGTCCAGACCCTCCTGGGTCTCAGTGGTCCTGCCCCTCCTGGATCTTGGTGGCCCTGCCCTGCCTGGGTCTCAGTAGTCCTGTCCCCCCTGGATCTCAGTGGCCCTGGCCTGCCTGGAACTCAGGGGTCCTGCCCCTCCTGGATCTCAGCAGCCCTGCCCTGCCTGGATCTCAGTGGTCCTGCCCCTCCTGGGTCTCAGTGGTCCTGCCCCTCCTGGATCTCAGCAGCCCTGCCCTGCCTGGATCTCAGTGGCCCTCCCCCTGCCTGGATCTCAGTGGCCCTCCCCCTCCCTGGATCTCAGTGGCCCTCCCCTGCCTGGATCTCAGTGGCCCTCCCCTGCCTGGATCTCAGCGGCCCTGCCCTGCATGAATCTCAGCGGCCCTGCCCTGCCTGGATCTCAGGGGCCCTGCCCTGCCTGGATCTCAGGGGCCCTGCCCTGCCTGGATCTCAGTGGCCCTGCCCTGCCTGGATCTCTGTGGTCCTGCCCTGTCTGTATCTCAGCAGCCCTGCCTCTCCCTGGACCTCAGGCTCCTGTTCTCCACAGCTGGGAGAGGATAGTTCCTGTGACTTTAACCTCATAATTGGGGTTATGTCTTACATCACCCCAGACAGGCTTCTGTCAAATAAACTCCCACAGCCCAGCTGGGGGCAGATTCCCTTCATATTCCTACCACGCTCCCTACATTCGTAGAAACTCACGTGGACGTATTCGCCTAATGCTTGTCAAATTTCGCAAAAATACGCTTGAGAAGACGGTATCACATTTGTGGCGAACCTGTCCTTCATACGCCCCACTTATTTCCTCACAGTTTGGGGAAAATGAGCCACGTTTCCTCGTTATAGTTCCGTGTGGCTGTCCACGGCCTCGAAGGTGGTGTTTGAGGGCTTGTGGGGCACACGGCGTTTTGCTGGAAGGTGATGTCCGACCACCGGGCGGTAGGAAAGCAAATACCCACATTCTGTTACTGATTTCACGTGCTTATTCAAAAAGGCATCTTCTGGGTGGAGAGCACTGGGGTCGGAATTCAGAAGTGGTTTCCGTCCAGCACGTCGGGTCGATGCATTTGTCCAGCAAAGCCAACGCCGTCACAACGCCGCTTGTGGCAATGAACTCATGTTTGTCTTTATTTATTTTTCATTTTATGTGTCGAGAGAACGTGACCAGGGGAAGGAGGCAGAGAGAGAGGAGAGAGACACACAGAGACTCTCAACCAGGCTCCACGCTGAGCTGGGGGCTCGATCCCAAGGGGATCCCACGACCCTGGGATTATGACCTGAGTCAAAATCGCTCAACCGACCGAGCCACCCAGGTGCCCCTTGAACTGATCTTTGAGATTTGAATTTCCAGACTTTATTGCTCTGCAGGGGACCCAGTTTGTGAGTCCGTTTGGGTGATTCCGGGCCGTAGGAGAGCGCCCCATGCAAGGCGTATGTGAGTATTTTTGTGATTTAGTAACGAACATAGAAACAATGTACTAGTTACAGGGGGTCGCAAAACCCCTTGTTAGAAACGGGTTTATCCATCAATTAATTTGAGAAATGGGTTTATCCATTCACTAATTTCAGAAGCAGCCACGTGTGCTGAAAATTTTTGCCAGGGCAAGGTTTAAGGCCGTCAACGGCTGCCCTTGGCCGTGTTCGTGAGCGTGCCCACCTGTGTGTCCTGTGCTATGCACAGAATACGTCCATGACACCTGGGGATCCTGGGGCTGTCCAGGGCCCCCACGCAGGGCCCCCATTGGTCTGGAAGAGGTGGATGTCGGTCTCCATATTGGGCCCGCCATGTTCCCTCCGGTGTGGCTCGACCCCGATGAGCCTTGTGTGCTCATCGAAACACGGAAATCTGACACAGGTCAGACCCTCTCCCAGGGCGTCACCGGGACCACCTTCCCTGAAGCCAGAATTGCCCCGTGTGGGAGTGGGGTGAGGTCACTGGCTTCTGACCAGGGGTGGGGAACGTGACTTTGCAGGGTTTGCCACCGGCCTGGGATTTAATTTACAAGTTCATTTTTGTGTTCCCAACGTCCGGGAGCCGGAAGCCTGAGGCACGTTAGCTGTGGTTGTGCGTGCGTTCACGTAAGTGACGTGTAGTAGAAGCACTTTGCCACGGCTGCTGTGGGACTGTCCCAGTGTCATAGCCAATACCCCAGGCAGGACGGCTTCGACAGACATTTATTGTCTCAGGGTCCTGGAGGCTGGGAGTCCGGGATCCAGGCGGGGCCTCGCCCCGGGGCCAGGACTTCAAGATAGGAATTTGGGGGACACAATTCTGCACAGGGTAGACACATGCGGTCCTCACGGCTCGTGTCAGCACTCAAGGATGAGAAAGAGAGTCCCTGGGGGGACAGACACCAGCAAAGGGCAGCACGGTCCCCGCCTCAGCAGCAGGTGACTACGCCCCCGGCCCGGCTGGGCGACCAGAGCCCGAGGATCAAACCCGGCCGGCCAGGTGGTGGCCTCGGTGAGCCTGGGCGCTGGCACAGACGTGAGCAAGTGACACGGGCATTTGTGCTAGCTGTGAGGTCCACGGGGAGGGTGAGCAGGGCGTCCTGGGGAGACCGGGTGGCGGGTCACGTGTGTGTGGCCCTCCTGGAGCCCTCCTAGGCCTGGACTGCACCTGGGACAGGGGGACAGCTGCCTGCGTGCACCCGTGTGTTCAGAAGGGCGGGCCAGGTGTCCCAGGCCAAGGGCGGGGGTCTGGATGTGCCCGGCGCGTCTGTAGAGCCCGGGTGGCCACAGCACGAGGCGCATTAGCATATGTCCCCAGTGTGGTTCCGGTAATGACTCCTTATTAGTATTCACCAGCGTGGGCCTGTCTGGTCTGGGCTCTGGGTACGTCAGTGCGGCTGCGGCCGTTTGATTCGGGGAGACGCGGAGGTCAGTGTGCAGGCGCTAATGAGGCCTGGACGTCAGGAACGATTCCCCGTGCCTGGCGGTTCCTTCACACGCACACGGCCGGCCCCCCCGAAGCCGAGGCAGACGTGCCCGGGGTCCCGGGGACCGGCACCCACCGCGTGGGGCTGCGCCGGCAGAGTCCGGGGCGCCCCTGCCCCTGCTCGTAGCCCGTGGGGGCCGCTGCCTGCGGAGGGGGCGCTGTGTGCCCAAAGGCCGGTCTCCAGTCTGCACACCCTCCTTTAAAAGGAGGGTTTGCCCACGAATCACGTTGGATCCCGTTGGCCACGGCTCTCCGAGGCCAGACGGAGTTTCAGGCGGGGGTCCCGGGGATGCAGGCCTGAGGGCAGGGGGGAGGGATGCAGGGAGGGCAGGGAGGGGGATGAGAAAGCTCCCCCAAAGGTATTTCTCTTTCAAAGCACTCTCGGGGGGCAAACTCAAAGCTTTCTTCGACGGGACGCTCTCTGTGTTTTGCTCGATGTTTAACTTCCTGTGGCAGGTTGAGAGCCGCTGTAGATGTCGGGGGCGCCCGTGGGTGTCTGTGCGATGGAAGCGGGGTCCGTGTCCCCCTTCCTGTCCATAACGGGTGGGGACAAGGGGAAATCGGGGGCGGAGGCCCTTGGGAAGGAGACCCATAGGCTTTGCAGGATGAGGCCACGTTAACAACCCCCACCCCGAAGCACAGCATCCACGTGCCCCTGGGGCAGGGCCGTGGAACCTGCTGGATGCTGTCGCCTCTGGAAGGCGGGCACGTGTTGCGTGCTGGGAGGGGTGTCGGCCGTCCCAGGAGACGGTGATGATGACCGGTCACATCACGGATCAGTGGATCTCACCTTCGGGGAGAAGGACCTACATCCCTCTGGGATGGGACCTAGTGACGAGGACGGCCCAGCCCGACGCCCCGCACGCCTCCTGGGTCCCACATGCTCCAACTTACTGTGGGGCTCACTCCCGGTCCCCCCCACCTGTCCCCGTGTGTCCGGCTGCCAGAACTGACTCACCCGTCACGGACCAGCACAGTCTTCAAACTCTGGGCCTGGCGAGCGCCCAAGGATGTGCCCCACGCAAATTCGTACATGCACGTCCCAACAGCAGGACCTCAGTGGCGCTGGATTGGGAGGTGGGGCTTCAAAGAGGGGATTACGGCAAAATGAGGTCAGTGGGGGTCACGATCCCATAGGACTGGGGAAGACCAGGAGATCGGGACACAGACACACAGAGGCATGACGCCGGGGGGACAGGGGGACAAGGCTGTGTCCACACACCAAGGACAGAGGCCTCAGGAGGAACAAGCCTGGGCCTGGGCCCCGCCCGGATCTCAGAGCCCCAGCCTCAGCCCTGCCTGGATCTCAGAACCCCAGCCTCGGCCCTGCCTGGATCTCAGACCCCCAGCCTCGGCCCTGCCTGGATCTCAGACCCCCAGCCCCAGCCCTGCCTGGATCTGAGACCTTTGGCCTCGGCCCTGCATGGATCTCAGAGCCCCAGCCTCAGCCCTGCCTGGATCTCAGAGCCCCAGCCTCGGCCCTGCCTGGATCTCAGACCCCCAGCCTCAGCCCTGCCTGGATCTCAGAGCCCCAGCCTCGGCCCTGCCTGGATCTCAGACCCCCAGCCTCAGCTCTGCTTGGATCTCAGACCCCCAGCCTCAGCCCTGCCTGGATCTCAGACCCCCAGCCTCAGCCCTGCCTGGATCTCAGACCCCCAGCCCCAGCCCTGCCTGGATCTCAGACCCCCAACCTCAGCCCTGCCTGGATCTCAGACTCTCGGCCTCGGCCCTGCCTGGATCTCAGCCCCCAGCCTTGGCCCCTCCTGGATCCCAGACCCCCAGCCTCAGCCCTGCCTGGATCCCAGACCCCCAGCCTCAGCCCTGCCTGGATCTCAGACTCCCAAACTGCATGCCTGCCTGGAAATCAGCCTCCCAGTCTCAGCCCTGCCTGGACCTCAGACCCCCAGCCTCAGCCCTGCCTGGATCTCAGACTCTCGGCCTCGGCCCTGCCTGGATCTCAGCCCCCAGCCTTGGCCCCTCCTGGATCCCAGACCCCCAGCCTCAGCCCTGCCTGGATCTCAGACTCCCAAACTGCATGCCTGCCTGGAAATCAGCCTCCCAGTCTCAGCCCTGCCTGGACCTCAGACTCCCAGACTCAGTCCCGCCTGGATCTCAGACTCTCAGCCTCCAGGACTGGGAGCGATCAATGTGTATCGTTGAAGCTGCCCCATCTGGGCTCTTTGTTAAGGCAGGTCAGGTTGAGTCCCATGGGCATTTTCAAACATTTGTAAAACTTGAGAATAGTATACTGTAGCTCAAATTCCCTCCGTCCCTGTTCCAATGAATGCGAATAATTCATTGATCTTTTCCCCCTCTCCTCCTACTCTCCTACACATTCCTTTCTGTGTTTTTTTCTCCCTTCCCTTCCCTTCCCTTCCTTTCTCTCCCCTCCCCTTCCCTTTCTCATTTGGGGGATTTTAAAAGAGGCCAACTCATCAAAGTCTTTTTGTCTGTCAACAGCTCCGTATCTACCTCTGAAAGACGAGTGTGTCTTCTTATGGCTACTTTTACGTGGGCGGGTGGATTGATAATTGTTTTCAACCCAGCTAGGAGCGGTTCTATCTGTGGACGACTCGGAGGGAAGGTGGGAGTCAGGAGGCGGGAACTGAGGTGCATCAGCGTTGAACTGGCTGACGCCACGGCAGGGCTTTGCTTGACCCGCGAGTCGTGTTACATGCTTGGGTGCTGCGTGGGGGGTCCTGCCCTCTCTCTCCACCCGCCATCGCCCACACGCTCCTCTGGCCGGCTCTGCGAGGACCCATCTGGCATATAATTCTTCACGTGTCTCCGGGCTTCTGCGTGTCTCACTGCGGGCTTCTGTCAACCGGGGCTCCCACCTTTCCCTTCACGCTCCGACGACACCACGGAGGCACCTGTTTTCAATCCACGGGTCAACGACCCACTTCTGGGCCGCAGAATCCATCCAGTGGGTTGAGAGCAGATGAGGCACAGATAAGATAAGGTAAAATAGATCACGGAGGAGAGAGGACACTGTCCACGAGGGTGGGAAGTACCAATTCCAGAGACTAGGAATGGTTTTGGCCTCAAAGTGCTTGTTCGCTCGGCCCCAGGGTCACTGGGCACCCCCCGATGGCTTTCTGCGAACAACATGTCCTCCCGCGGGTCAGAGGTAGAACGCGGGTCATGCCACCGCGCGGGTCAGAGAGAGAACATTTCCAACAGCCAGGAGGTTCCCGCCCACACCTGCCTGGTCAAATCTCCTCAACAGACGCCCCCACCGTCCTGGTTTCTGTGAGATTATGAAACTTGTTTCTGTCCACGTGTTGGTTACACACGTATGGGAGTCTGTGTCACGCGTTTGTAAGGAATATACGCTGTCGTCCATTATTACATTTTGGGCTGATGGGGTGTGATACAGGGTGTGCCTCGGTCGTGTAGGGGTCACGCTGGGTGCACCCTGGTTGTGTATGGTCACACTGGGTGCACACTGGTCATGTATTTGTCACACTGGGTGCACCTTGGTCATGTATCGGTCACACTGGGTGCACCTTGGTGTTGTATTGGTCACACTGGGTGCACACTGGTCTTGTATCGGTCACACTGGGTGCACCTTGGTGTTGTATTGGTCACACTGGGTGCACCTTGGTGTTGTATTGGTCACACTGGGTGCGCACTGGTCTTGTATCAGTCACACTGGGTGCACACTGGTCTTGTATCAGTCACACTGGGTGCACCTTGGTGTTGTATCGGTCACACTGGGTGCACCTTGGTGTTGTATTGGTCACACTGGGTGCACACTGGTCTTGTATCGGTCACACTGGGTGCACCTTGGTGTTGTATTGGTCACACTGGGTGCGCACTGGTCTTGTATCAGTCACACTGGGTGCACCTTGGTCTTGTATCAGTCACACTGGGTGCACCTTGGTCTTGTATCGGTCACACTGGGTGCACCTTGGTCTTGGATGGGTCACACTGGGTGCACCTTGGTGTTGTATTGGTCACACTGGGTGCACACTGGTCTTGTATCGGTCACACTGGGTGCACCTTGGTGTTGTATTGGTCACACTGGGTGCGCACTGGTCTTGTATCAGTCACACTGGGTGCACCTTGGTCTTGTATCAGTCACACTGGGTGCACCTTGGTCTTGTATCGGTCACACTGGGTGCACCTTGGTCTTGGATGGGTCACACTGGGTGCACCTTGGTCTTGTATCGGTCACACTGGGTGCACCTTGGTGTTGTATTGGTCACACTGGGTGCACACTGGTCTTGTATCGGTCACACTGGGTGCACCTTGGTGTTGTATTGGTCACACTGGGTGCGCACTGGTCTTGTATCAGTCACACTGGGTGCACCTTGGTCTTGTATCAGTCACACTGGGTGCACCTTGGTCTTGTATCAGTCACACTGGGTGCACCTTGGTCTTGTATCGGTCACACTGGGTGCACCTTGGTCTTGTATCGGTCACACTGGGTGCACCTTGGTGTTGTATTGGTCACACTGGGTGCACACTGGTCTTGTATCGGTCACACTGGGTGCACCTTGGTGTTGTATTGGTCACACTGGGTGCGCACTGGTCTTGTATCAGTCACACTGGGTGCACACTGGTCTTGTATCGGTCACACTGGGTGCACCTTGGTGTTGTATTGGTCACACTGGGTGCGCACTGGTCTTGTATCAGTCACACTGGGTGCACCTTGGTCTTGTATCAGTCACACTGGGTGCACCTTGGTCTTGTATCGGTCACACTGGGTGCACCTTGGTCTTGTATCGGTCACACTGGGTGCACCTTGGTGTTGTATTGGTCACACTGGGTGCACACTGGTCTTGTATCGGTCACACTGGGTGCACCTTGGTGTTGTATTGGTCACACTGGGTGCGCACTGGTCTTGTATCAGTCACACTGGGTGCACCTTGGTCTTGTATCAGTCACACTGGGTGCACCTTGGTCTTGTATTGGTCACACTGGGTGCACCTTGGTGTTGTATTGGTCACACTGGGTGCACCTTGGTCTTGTATCGGTCACACTGGGTGCACCTTGGTGTTGTATTGGTCACACTGGGTGCGCACTGGTCTTGTATCAGTCACACTGGGTGCACCTTGGTCTTGTATCAGTCACACTGGGTGCACCTTGGTCTTGTATCGGTCACACTGGGTGCACCTTGGTCTTGGATGGGTCACACTGGGTGCACCTTGGTCTTGTATCGGTCACACTGGGTGCACCTTGGTGTTGTATTGGTCACACTGGGTGCACCTTGGTGTTGTATTGGTCACACTGGGTGCACACTGGTCTTGTATCAGTCACACTGGGTGCACACTGGTCTTGTATCGGTCACACTGGGTGCACCTTGGTGTTGTATTGGTCACACTGGGTGCGCACTGGTCTTGTATCAGTCACACTGGGTGCACCTTGGTCTTGTATCAGTCACACTGGGTGCACCTTGGTCTTGTATCGGTCACACTGGGTGCACCTTGGTCTTGGATGGGTCACACTGGGTGCACCTTGGTCTTGTATCGGTCACACTGGGTGCACCTTGGTGTTGTATTGGTCACACTGGGTGCACACTGGTCTTGTATCGGTCACACTGGGTGCACCTTGGTGTTGTATTGGTCACACTGGGTGCGCACTGGTCTTGTATCAGTCACACTGGGTGCACCTTGGTCTTGTATCAGTCACACTGGGTGCACCTTGGTCTTGTATCGGTCACACTGGGTGCACCTTGGTCTTGGATGGGTCACACTGGGTGCACCTTGGTCTTGTATCGGTCACACTGGGTGCACCTTGGTGTTGTATTGGTCACACTGGGTGCACACTGGTCTTGTATCGGTCACACTGGGTGCACCTTGGTGTTGTATTGGTCACACTGGGTGCGCACTGGTCTTGTATCAGTCACACTGGGTGCACCTTGGTCTTGTATCAGTCACACTGGGTGCACCTTGGTCTTGTATTGGTCACACTGGGTGCACCTTGGTGTTGTATTGGTCACACTGGGTGCACCTTGGTCTTGTATCGGTCACACTGGGTGCACCTTGGTGTTGTATTGGTCACACTGGGTGCGCACTGGTCTTGTATCAGTCACACTGGGTGCACCTTGGTCTTGTATCAGTCACACTGGGTGCACCTTGGTCTTGTATCGGTCACACTGGGTGCACCTTGGTCTTGGATGGGTCACACTGGGTGCACCTTGGTCTTGTATCGGTCACACTGGGTGCACCTTGGTGTTGTATTGGTCACACTGGGTGCACCTTGGTGTTGTATTGGTCACACTGGGTGCACACTGGTCTTGTATCAGTCACACTGGGTGCACACTGGTCTTGTATCGGTCACACTGGGTGCACCTTGGTGTTGTATTGGTCACACTGGGTGCGCACTGGTCTTGTATCAGTCACACTGGGTGCACCTTGGTCTTGTATCAGTCACACTGGGTGCACCTTGGTCTTGTATCGGTCACACTGGGTGCACCTTGGTCTTGTATCGGTCACACTGGGTGCACCTTGGTGTTGTATTGGTCACACTGGGTGCACACTGGTCTTGTATCGGTCACACTGGGTGCACCTTGGTGTTGTATTGGTCACACTGGGTGCACACTGGTCTTGTATCGGTCACACTGGGTGCACACTGGTCTTGGATGGGTCACACTGGGTGCACCTTGGTCTTGTATCGGTCACACTGGGTGCACCTTGGTGTTGTATTGGTCACACTGGGTGCACACTGGTCTTGTATCGGTCACACTGGGTGCACCTTGGTGTTGTATTGGTCACACTGGGTGCACACTGGTCTTGTATCGGTCACACTGGGTGCACCTTGGTGTTGTATTGGTCACACTGGGTGCGCACTGGTCTTGTATCAGTCACACTGGGTGCACCTTGGTCTTGTATCAGTCACACTGGGTGCACCTTGGTCTTGTATTGGTCACACTGGGTGCACCTTGGTGTTGTATTGGTCACACTGGGTGCACCTTGGTCTTGTATCGGTCACACTGGGTGCACCTTGGTGTTGTATTGGTCACACTGGGTGCGCACTGGTCTTGTATCAGTCACACTGGGTGCACCTTGGTCTTGTATCAGTCACACTGGGTGCACCTTGGTCTTGTATCGGTCACACTGGGTGCACCTTGGTCTTGGATGGGTCACACTGGGTGCACCTTGGTCTTGTATCGGTCACACTGGGTGCACCTTGGTGTTGTATTGGTCACACTGGGTGCACACTGGTCTTGTATCGGTCACACTGGGTGCACCTTGGTGTTGTATTGGTCACACTGGGTGCGCACTGGTCTTGTATCAGTCACACTGGGTGCACCTTGGTCTTGTATCAGTCACACTGGGTGCACCTTGGTCTTGTATCGGTCACACTGGGTGCACCTTGGTCTTGGATGGGTCACACTGGGTGCACCTTGGTCTTGTATCGGTCACACTGGGTGCACCTTGGTGTTGTATTGGTCACACTGGGTGCACACTGGTCTTGTATCGGTCACACTGGGTGCACCTTGGTGTTGTATTGGTCACACTGGGTGCGCACTGGTCTTGTATCAGTCACACTGGGTGCACCTTGGTCTTGTATCAGTCACACTGGGTGCACCTTGGTCTTGTATTGGTCACACTGGGTGCACCTTGGTGTTGTATTGGTCACACTGGGTGCACCTTGGTCTTGTATCGGTCACACTGGGTGCACCTTGGTGTTGTATTGGTCACACTGGGTGCGCACTGGTCTTGTATCGGTCACACTGGGTGCACCTTGGTCTTGTATCAGTCACACTGGGTGCACCTTGGTCTTGTATCGGTCACACTGGGTGCACCTTGGTCTTGGATGGGTCACACTGGGTGCACCTTGGTCTTGTATCGGTCACACTGGGTGCACCTTGGTGTTGTATTGGTCACACTGGGTGCACACTGGTCTTGTATCGGTCACACTGGGTGCACCTTGGTGTTGTATTGGTCACACTGGGTGCGCACTGGTCTTGTATCAGTCACACTGGGTGCACCTTGGTCTTGTATCAGTCACACTGGGTGCACCTTGGTCTTGTATCGGTCACACTGGGTGCACCTTGGTCTTGTATCGGTCACACTGGGTGCACCTTGGTGTTGTATTGGTCACACTGGGTGCACCTTGGTGTTGTATTGGTCACACTGGGTGCGCACTGGTCTTGTATCAGTCACACTGGGTGCACACTGGTCTTGTATCGGTCACACTGGGTGCACCTTGGTCTTGTAT
Organism: Leopardus geoffroyi; assembly: GCF_018350155.1. Classification (NCBI taxonomy): domain Eukaryota; kingdom Metazoa; phylum Chordata; class Mammalia; order Carnivora; family Felidae; genus Leopardus; species Leopardus geoffroyi. The sequence goes on from NC_059343.1 coordinate 267,435, forward strand.
CGGTCACACTGGGTGCACCTTGGTGTTGTATTGGTCACACTGGGTGCACACTGGTCTTGTATCGGTCACACTGGGTGCACCTTGGTGTTGTATTGGTCACACTGGGTGCGCACTGGTCTTGTATCAGTCACACTGGGTGCACCTTGGTCTTGTATCAGTCACACTGGGTGCACCTTGGTCTTGTATCGGTCACACTGGGTGCACCTTGGTCTTGGATGGGTCACACTGGGTGCACCTTGGTCTTGTATCGGTCACACTGGGTGCACCTTGGTGTTGTATTGGTCACACTGGGTGCACACTGGTCTTGTATCGGTCACACTGGGTGCACCTTGGTGTTGTATTGGTCACACTGGGTGCGCACTGGTCTTGTATCAGTCACACTGGGTGCACCTTGGTCTTGTATCAGTCACACTGGGTGCACCTTGGTCTTGTATTGGTCACACTGGGTGCACCTTGGTGTTGTATTGGTCACACTGGGTGCACCTTGGTCTTGTATCGGTCACACTGGGTGCACCTTGGTGTTGTATTGGTCACACTGGGTGCGCACTGGTCTTGTATCAGTCACACTGGGTGCACCTTGGTCTTGTATCAGTCACACTGGGTGCACCTTGGTCTTGTATCGGTCACACTGGGTGCACCTTGGTCTTGTATCGGTCACACTGGGTGCACCTTGGTGTTGTATTGGTCACACTGGGTGCACACTGGTCTTGTATCGGTCACACTGGGTGCACCTTGGTGTTGTATTGGTCACACTGGGTGCGCACTGGTCTTGTATCAGTCACACTGGGTGCACCTTGGTCTTGTATCAGTCACACTGGGTGCACCTTGGTCTTGTATTGGTCACACTGGGTGCACCTTGGTGTTGTATTGGTCACACTGGGTGCACCTTGGTCTTGTATCGGTCACACTGGGTGCACCTTGGTGTTGTATTGGTCACACTGGGTGCGCACTGGTCTTGTATCAGTCACACTGGGTGCACCTTGGTCTTGTATCAGTCACACTGGGTGCACCTTGGTCTTGTATCGGTCACACTGGGTGCACCTTGGTCTTGGATGGGTCACACTGGGTGCACCTTGGTCTTGTATCGGTCACACTGGGTGCACCTTGGTGTTGTATTGGTCACACTGGGTGCACCTTGGTGTTGTATTGGTCACACTGGGTGCACACTGGTCTTGTATCAGTCACACTGGGTGCACACTGGTCTTGTATCGGTCACACTGGGTGCACCTTGGTGTTGTATTGGTCACACTGGGTGCGCACTGGTCTTGTATCAGTCACACTGGGTGCACCTTGGTCTTGTATCAGTCACACTGGGTGCACCTTGGTCTTGTATCGGTCACACTGGGTGCACCTTGGTCTTGTATCGGTCACACTGGGTGCACCTTGGTGTTGTATTGGTCACACTGGGTGCACACTGGTCTTGTATCGGTCACACTGGGTGCACCTTGGTGTTGTATTGGTCACACTGGGTGCACACTGGTCTTGTATCGGTCACACTGGGTGCACACTGGTCTTGGATGGGTCACACTGGGTGCACCTTGGTCTTGTATCGGTCACACTGGGTGCACCTTGGTGTTGTATTGGTCACACTGGGTGCACACTGGTCTTGTATCGGTCACACTGGGTGCACCTTGGTGTTGTATTGGTCACACTGGGTGCGCACTGGTCTTGTATCAGTCACACTGGGTGCACACTGGTCTTGTATCGGTCACACTGGGTGCACCTTGGTGTTGTATTGGTCACACTGGGTGCGCACTGGTCTTGTATCAGTCACACTGGGTGCACCTTGGTCTTGTATCAGTCACACTGGGTGCACCTTGGTCTTGTATCGGTCACACTGGGTGCACCTTGGTCTTGTATCGGTCACACTGGGTGCACCTTGGTGTTGTATTGGTCACACTGGGTGCACACTGGTCTTGTATCGGTCACACTGGGTGCACCTTGGTGTTGTATTGGTCACACTGGGTGCGCACTGGTCTTGTATCAGTCACACTGGGTGCACCTTGGTCTTGTATCAGTCACACTGGGTGCACCTTGGTCTTGTATTGGTCACACTGGGTGCACCTTGGTGTTGTATTGGTCACACTGGGTGCACCTTGGTCTTGTATCGGTCACACTGGGTGCACCTTGGTGTTGTATTGGTCACACTGGGTGCGCACTGGTCTTGTATCAGTCACACTGGGTGCACCTTGGTCTTGTATCAGTCACACTGGGTGCACCTTGGTCTTGTATCGGTCACACTGGGTGCACCTTGGTCTTGGATGGGTCACACTGGGTGCACCTTGGTCTTGTATCGGTCACACTGGGTGCACCTTGGTGTTGTATTGGTCACACTGGGTGCACACTGGTCTTGTATCGGTCACACTGGGTGCACCTTGGTGTTGTATTGGTCACACTGGGTGCGCACTGGTCTTGTATCAGTCACACTGGGTGCACCTTGGTCTTGTATCAGTCACACTGGGTGCACCTTGGTCTTGTATTGGTCACACTGGGTGCACCTTGGTGTTGTATTGGTCACACTGGGTGCACCTTGGTCTTGTATCGGTCACACTGGGTGCACCTTGGTGTTGTATTGGTCACACTGGGTGCGCACTGGTCTTGTATCAGTCACACTGGGTGCACCTTGGTCTTGTATCAGTCACACTGGGTGCACCTTGGTCTTGTATCGGTCACACTGGGTGCACCTTGGTCTTGTATCGGTCACACTGGGTGCACCTTGGTGTTGTATTGGTCACACTGGGTGCACCTTGGTGTTGTATTGGTCACACTGGGTGCGCACTGGTCTTGTATCAGTCACACTGGGTGCACACTGGTCTTGTATCGGTCACACTGGGTGCACCTTGGTGTTGTATTGGTCACACTGGGTGCGCACTGGTCTTGTATCAGTCACACTGGGTGCACCTTGGTCTTGTATCAGTCACACTGGGTGCACCTTGGTCTTGTATCGGTCACACTGGGTGCACCTTGGTCTTGTATCGGTCACACTGGGTGCACCTTGGTGTTGTATTGGTCACACTGGGTGCACACTGGTCTTGTATCGGTCACACTGGGTGCACCTTGGTGTTGTATTGGTCACACTGGGTGCGCACTGGTCTTGTATCAGTCACACTGGGTGCACCTTGGTCTTGTATCAGTCACACTGGGTGCACCTTGGTCTTGTATTGGTCACACTGGGTGCACCTTGGTGTTGTATTGGTCACACTGGGTGCACCTTGGTCTTGTATCGGTCACACTGGGTGCACCTTGGTGTTGTATTGGTCACACTGGGTGCGCACTGGTCTTGTATCAGTCACACTGGGTGCACCTTGGTCTTGTATCAGTCACACTGGGTGCACCTTGGTCTTGTATCGGTCACACTGGGTGCACCTTGGTCTTGGATGGGTCACACTGGGTGCACCTTGGTCTTGTATCGGTCACACTGGGTGCACCTTGGTGTTGTATTGGTCACACTGGGTGCACACTGGTCTTGTATCGGTCACACTGGGTGCACCTTGGTGTTGTATTGGTCACACTGGGTGCGCACTGGTCTTGTATCAGTCACACTGGGTGCACCTTGGTCTTGTATCAGTCACACTGGGTGCACCTTGGTCTTGTATTGGTCACACTGGGTGCACCTTGGTGTTGTATTGGTCACACTGGGTGCACCTTGGTCTTGTATCGGTCACACTGGGTGCACCTTGGTGTTGTATTGGTCACACTGGGTGCACACTGGTCTTGTATCAGTCACACTGGGTGCACCTTGGTGTTGTATTGGTCACACTGGGTGCACCTTGGTCTTGTATCGGTCACACTGGGTGCACCTTGGTCTTGGATGGGTCACACTGGGTGCACCTTGGTCTTGTATCGGTCACACTGGGTGCACCTTGGTGTTGTATTGGTCACACTGGGTGCACACTGGTCTTGTATCGGTCACACTGGGTGCACCTTGGTGTTGTATTGGTCACACTGGGTGCGCACTGGTCTTGTATCAGTCACACTGGGTGCACCTTGGTCTTGTATCAGTCACACTGGGTGCACCTTGGTCTTGTATTGGTCACACTGGGTGCACCTTGGTGTTGTATTGGTCACACTGGGTGCACCTTGGTCTTGTATCGGTCACACTGGGTGCACCTTGGTGTTGTATTGGTCACACTGGGTGCGCACTGGTCTTGTATCAGTCACACTGGGTGCACCTTGGTCTTGTATCAGTCACACTGGGTGCACCTTGGTCTTGTATCGGTCACACTGGGTGCACCTTGGTCTTGTATCGGTCACACTGGGTGCACCTTGGTGTTGTATTGGTCACACTGGGTGCACCTTGGTGTTGTATTGGTCACACTGGGTGCGCACTGGTCTTGTATCAGTCACACTGGGTGCACACTGGTCTTGTATCGGTCACACTGGGTGCACCTTGGTGTTGTATTGGTCACACTGGGTGCGCACTGGTCTTGTATCAGTCACACTGGGTGCACCTTGGTCTTGTATCAGTCACACTGGGTGCACCTTGGTCTTGTATCGGTCACACTGGGTGCACCTTGGTCTTGTATCGGTCACACTGGGTGCACCTTGGTGTTGTATTGGTCACACTGGGTGCACACTGGTCTTGTATCGGTCACACTGGGTGCACCTTGGTGTTGTATTGGTCACACTGGGTGCGCACTGGTCTTGTATCAGTCACACTGGGTGCACCTTGGTCTTGTATCAGTCACACTGGGTGCACCTTGGTCTTGTATTGGTCACACTGGGTGCACCTTGGTGTTGTATTGGTCACACTGGGTGCACCTTGGTCTTGTATCGGTCACACTGGGTGCACCTTGGTGTTGTATTGGTCACACTGGGTGCGCACTGGTCTTGTATCAGTCACACTGGGTGCACCTTGGTCTTGTATCAGTCACACTGGGTGCACCTTGGTCTTGTATCGGTCACACTGGGTGCACCTTGGTCTTGGATGGGTCACACTGGGTGCACCTTGGTCTTGTATCGGTCACACTGGGTGCACCTTGGTGTTGTATTGGTCACACTGGGTGCACACTGGTCTTGTATCGGTCACACTGGGTGCACCTTGGTGTTGTATTGGTCACACTGGGTGCGCACTGGTCTTGTATCAGTCACACTGGGTGCACCTTGGTCTTGTATCAGTCACACTGGGTGCACCTTGGTCTTGTATTGGTCACACTGGGTGCACCTTGGTGTTGTATTGGTCACACTGGGTGCACCTTGGTCTTGTATCGGTCACACTGGGTGCACCTTGGTGTTGTATTGGTCACACTGGGTGCACACTGGTCTTGTATCAGTCACACTGGGTGCACCTTGGTGTTGTATTGGTCACACTGGGTGCACCTTGGTCTTGTATCGGTCACACTGGGTGCACCTTGGTCTTGGATGGGTCACACTGGGTGCACCTTGGTCTTGTATCGGTCACACTGGGTGCACCTTGGTGTTGTATTGGTCACACTGGGTGCACACTGGTCTTGTATCGGTCACACTGGGTGCACCTTGGTGTTGTATTGGTCACACTGGGTGCGCACTGGTCTTGTATCAGTCACACTGGGTGCACCTTGGTCTTGTATCAGTCACACTGGGTGCACCTTGGTCTTGTATTGGTCACACTGGGTGCACCTTGGTGTTGTATTGGTCACACTGGGTGCACCTTGGTCTTGTATCGGTCACACTGGGTGCACCTTGGTGTTGTATTGGTCACACTGGGTGCGCACTGGTCTTGTATCAGTCACACTGGGTGCACCTTGGTCTTGTATCAGTCACACTGGGTGCACCTTGGTCTTGTATCGGTCACACTGGGTGCACCTTGGTCTTGTATCGGTCACACTGGGTGCACCTTGGTGTTGTATTGGTCACACTGGGTGCACCTTGGTGTTGTATTGGTCACACTGGGTGCGCACTGGTCTTGTATCAGTCACACTGGGTGCACACTGGTCTTGTATCGGTCACACTGGGTGCACCTTGGTGTTGTATTGGTCACACTGGGTGCGCACTGGTCTTGTATCAGTCACACTGGGTGCACCTTGGTCTTGTATCAGTCACACTGGGTGCACCTTGGTCTTGTATCGGTCACACTGGGTGCACCTTGGTGTTGTATCGGTCACACTGGGTGCACCTTGGTGTTGTATTGGTCACACTGGGTGCACCTTGGTGTTGTATTGGTCACACTGGGTGCGCACTGGTCTTGTATCAGTCACACTGGGTGCACCTTGGTCTTGTATCGGTCACACTGGGTGCACCTTGGTCTTGGATGGGTCACACTGGGTGCACCTTGGTCTTGTATCGGTCACACTGGGTGCACCTTGGTCTTGGATGGGTCACACTGGGTGCACACTGGTCATGTATTTTTTCACACTGGGTGCACCTTGGTGTTGTATTGGTCACACTGGGTGCACACTGGTCTTGTATCGGTCACACTGGGTGCACCTTGGTGTTGTATTGGTCACACTGGGTGCGCACTGGTCTTGTATCAGTCACACTGGGTGCACACTGGTCTTGTATCAGTCACACTGGGTGCACCTTGGTCTTGTATCGGTCACACTGGGTGCACCTTGGTGTTGTATTGGTCACACTGGGTGCGCACTGGTCTTGTATCAGTCACACTGGGTGCACACTGGTCTTGTATCAGTCACACTGGGTGCACCTTGGTGTTGTATTGGTCACACTGGGTGCGCACTGGTCTTGTATCAGTCACACTGGGTGCGCACTGGTCTTGTATCAGTCACACTGGGTGCACCTTGGTCTTGTATCGGTCACACTGGGTGCACCTTGGTGTTGTATTGGTCACACTGGGTGCACACTGGTCGTCCATTTGTCACACCCGGTGCACGTTGGTCATGTATCGGTCACACTGTGTGCACCCTGGTCTTAGGTCAGTCACAAGGTGCGCACACTGGTCTCGTGTCTCCTACAGTGTTGCCACAGACGGGAGAGATTGGAGATACTGGCCGAGACCACCCTTTCCCACACGGACCCGCCCAAGGGTGCGGGAGGAAGGGAGCAGCGGTCTCTGGCACCCCTATGAGCCTCAACTGCTTGGCTGAACCCCGCCTCCCACAGCGGGGCCAACCTAGTCCAGCCTGAAGGGACTTGGCGAGGGGGGAGACGGAGGTCACTGCAGCAACCTGCTTCACGCCGCTACACCGGGGGCACCTCTTCAACCGGGAGACACTCGGGGTCCCTGGGTGGATATGCCGAGAGCAGGACCTCTAACGCCTGGGGGTCCGATGGCACAGCCCCTGCCCACACCCAAGTCCTGTCTGAGGAGGACACACTTTAGAAGGGTCCCGTTTCCCCAGAAGCTCCTGCCATGAAGAAGAGATAGAAACAAAGACAGAGGGCTGTGGGCGCCTTTTTTTCTCTGCACGGATGAACCTTTTCAAAGGAGGGGTAGAAGGAAATTGCAGAGCAGAGCCCTGGGCTACAGGCATCTCACCTGCCCACAGGTGTGCCCGCAGGTTAGCCCACAGGTATGCATGTGCACAGGTGAGCCCATAGGTGTGCCCACAGGTGAGCCAGTAGGTGTGTGCAAAGGTGAGCCCACAGGTGTGCCCACAGGTCAGCCAGCAGGTGCCCACAGGTGAGCCCACAGGTGTGTGCCCGGGTGAGCCCACAGGTATGTATGTGCACAGGTGAGCCCACAGGTGTGCCCACAGGTGAGCCAGTAGGTGTGTGCACAGGTGAGCCCACAGGTGTGTCTGCAAGTGTGCCCACGTGTGAGCTGGCAGGTGTATGCACAGGTGAGCCCACAGGTGTGTGCACAGGTGTGTCCATAGGTGAGCTCATACGTGTGTGCACAGGTGAGCCCACAGGTGTGTCTGCAAGTGTGCCCACAGGTGAGTCCACAGCTGAGCCCGCAGCTGAGCCCACAGGTATGTATGTGCACAGGTGAGCCCACAGGTGTGCCCACAGGTGAGCCAGTAGGTGTGTGCACAGGTGAGCCCACAGGTGTGCCCACAGGTCAGCCAGCAGGTGCCCACAGGTGAGCCCACAGGTGTGTGCACGGGTGAGCCCACAGCTGAGCCGGCAGGGGTGTGCCCAGGTGAGCCCGCAGGTGACCCCGGCACCCTCACGGGGCACCCACCTCGGTGCCCAGGCGGCACCTCGTCCCTCCGTGTCCCTCCCGCCTTCGCTCTTCCTCCCGCGGTGGAAGGACTTGTGGCTCCCAGACTGGCCGGCAGCTAATGCGAACCCGTGTTGACAAATGCTCATCAAGAAGCGAACCCGGGAAGCAAAATCGATACGTGGGGCCCCGCGGCGCCCCCGCCGCCCCCACCCAGCGCCCCCGGATTAATTTGCGGCGGGCCGGCAGCCAGGTCTCAGAACCGTGCAAGTTTTCGCGAAAGTTTACAGCCGGTCTCGTCAGGCGTTCCCTTCTGCCGTTTCCTCTCTTCCTTCCTTTTTTTTCCGCATAAAAAAAAAAAAAAAAGAAAAACCCCCACATTCCCCGCCAGTTTTCCTTATTCTGACACCGTTTTCCTTCAGAAGATCTCGCAGTACAAGCGGGTACATGACATCCGCCGAGCTCCCCAGCGCCCGCACTTTGCGTTTGATTTATGACACGCGTCCATAGGTGCGGCTGACAGCTTTCAGATTGAAGCCCGGCGAGCCGGCTTTCAAGAGGGGCGGGCGGGCCGGGCCGATCCATCGCGGGGCGTCCCGGGAGCCGGGGCCGCCTTTGTAGCGCCCCGCTGCGCCGCGGCCCCCACGCTGGGCCCGGCCCCGCTCGCTGACAGGCGGCACGTACTTCACCCTAATCACGAATAAAAGCCAGCTCCCTGTAGGGTACACATCTTCTCTGTTTTGACATTGACCGTAATACATAATTTAACCACAAAGCCTGAGCGGTGTGGAACAAGATAAGAAAAGACCACAGAACTGGCAAATAAAGCGATGTTCAATCAGAAATCATATTTGTTCCTCATGGCGGAGACGTGGGCGTTAAGAACATAGGGCAGGAGCTGTGGGGGGGTGAGGGGGGCAGGGGCCGGGAAGGTGTGTGTGTGGGGAGGGGGTGGGGGGGCGAGGGCAGCTGCCTCACAGCCGCCGCCGGGCGGCGCTCCAGGACGGGGGCCTGTCGGGCGCCCGTCTGTCCTGCCTCTGGGGTGCGAGCCAGCGGTCAGGTGCCAGGAGGTTCCCTCGGACCCGGAGGAGCCGGGGGGGGGGGGTGAGGCCGGGAACCCCTGCGCCCGTGGGTTGGCGCGCAGAGGCAGGCGTCCTGGCGAGCGTGGTAAACAAATACGGCCACGGGACGGGTGTCCCTAAGCTCCGGGGAAGGGGGCGGGTGACCGGCAGGAGCCAGGTGTGAGTGTGGGGTGCCCCCCCGGGAAGGGGGCAGCTGCGTCCCCGGAGGAGAAGGCAGAGCGAGGGGTCCGGATGCTCGGCGTCGGCACCGCGGCCGGCCAGCCGGGTCCAGGCTGCTGTGCCGGGAACACCGAGTCCCGTGCGTACACCGCGCTGTGTGTGGGGCTGATGTCTTCACAAGCTGTGCACTCATCGGAGAGCCGGATGCAGGCTCCCGTGGGAGACACCTGGCTGCTGAGCCGTGGGACGGACAGGTGGCAGCCAGCAGGCTGGGGACGTCTGCCCGCCTCTGGGTCCCCACGCGTGGGGCCGGCCCCGGGCACCACCCTTTGTGTGGCACACGCATTCTGTGCACGACACAAGGACACACGGAAAAGACCGTGTTTCTCTCGTGCAAGCCCAGCTTCCACGCGGAGAGACAAAGACGCGGGAAAGAGAACACACGCAGGACAAAACACACTCCCACCCACACAGGCACACGCGTGCACTCAGAGACAAACGGACTCTTGCACGCACACACCGAGACCCACCTGCACACGCACACCCACCCATCTCTACACACATAAATGCACGTGCACCGCACATGCACATATGCACACCCACACGTACACAACCATATACACGATTCACACTGCACACCCGTAGCCGCACACGGACGTAAACACACACCCACGTGTACACTCCTCTACACTTAGACACACCCACACACACATTTCTACAAACACATTTACACCCCCAACCGACAGGCACACACCACGTACAAACTTACCTCTACACACCCATACACACACCCTCACACACCCCAGCACACACACACAGGAGCCACGGTCATTCACGATTCAGCTCCCGACGTGAGACCAGCGACCTGTGAAAGACAAGGTTCCCGGACTTCAAACAGCCCTCGGAGGTGCTGACTGACGCGTGTTCGTGCACGCCCACGTGACGCGTGCAAACCGCACATATGTCTCCGACAACAAGTGATTATTTCTGCAAATGAAGAGATCAATGCTGACGGGCGTTTTCCCCTCGGTCTCCCCTGCTGCAGCTCGGAATTTCAATTTTGGCATTTTTCTGGGTAAAGAGGTCCTTTCTGCTATTAGATTCTCGTGCTTTCCATCGGAGACGAGCGTGAGATCTTATAATTTCTTGTTGTTTTTGAATAGCTCGCCATGAGGCGAGACCTACTAATTAATTTTTAATGCTGAAAATAAAATATATATAAAGGAGAGATTTGAAGACAGAGGAAACCATAACACAAATAGTTTTGTGCATTTTGGTGATGCTTTGCCTCGGTTTTTAGTTTCTTAATTGCACGGTTATCCCTGACAACGGAGACAGGGTTAGTGACGTGGTGGGAGTTTCACAGCTGCATTCCAATCCAGCCCCGCTGGTCCCAGGGACTCAGAGCAGTTCTGCTCCTGTAAACATCTCTGGAGAGGGAGCCACGGGGACGCATGACACAGGACACATGCCACGGGTCACATGACATACTTGGTGGCCTCCTGGTACTTTCCAGCTGCATTAGTGTGAGTCTCATGTTTTTGTTTTGTTGTTTTGTTACGTATCTACCTAATCTATCACTTATCTTTCATTCTTTCTATCTATCTATCTAATCCATCCATCCATCCATCCATCCATCCATCATATCTATGTATCTTTCTATCTTTCTGTCTATTTATCTATCTCTCTATCATCTATCCATCATATCTATCTATCCATCCATCATATCTATTTACCTATCTATGTATCATTGTCTTTACATACATATAAGGATTTTTTTTAATTTAAAGATTTTATTTCATTATTATTATTTTTAATGTTTACTTACTTATGAGAGAGGGACAGAATCGGAAGCAGGCTCCAGACTCCGAGCTGTCAGCACAGAGCCCAACACGGGGCTCGAACCCACAAACTGCAAGATCGTGACCTGAGCTGAAGTCGGACTCTCAACCTAGTGAGCCACCCAGGCGCCTTGCAAAACTTTTCTTGTTTGAATTAACTCTGTCGTTATTTCTCTAGGGTGTCTAAGGTTTCCTGTAAGGTTGTCTGGGTTTTCTATCATATCATTTGAAAAATAAATACGGTGTTGCCTTTTATTTTCCAAGTCTGATAAGTCGGATTATTTTCTTTTGTCTTGATTGCATTAGCTAATGCTTCCAGCATGAGGTTAAATAGTAGTGGGCATTACATATGTATTTGTATATGTGTATATATACACATACATATATATACAATGTGTGTATATATCATGTTACTAACCAGCCTTCTGTTCCTCATTTTGTCACTGTTTTCAGGAATTTTGTCACGGAGTACTCAGATGACTTTACTCCTTACACCTAGTTTTGTGTGAATTCTATTAATACTTTTTTGTAACCTTGAACCATCCTTTTATCCCTGGTATGAACCCCACTTGGCCATGGTGTATTATTTTCATAAAGGGGTGTTGCCACTACTTTATGTTGGATTTTTAACTAATATTTACAAGTGATTTTGTGGGGCGCCTGGGTGGCTCAGTCAGTTAAGCGTCCGACTTCAGCTCAGGCCATGATCTCACAGTTCATGAGTTTGAGCCCCGTGTCAGGTTCTGTGCTGACAGCTCAGAGCCTGGAGCCTGCTTCGGATTCTGTGTCTCCCCCTCTCTCTTTCCCTCCCCTGCCCACACTGTCTCTCCTTCTCTCAAAAATAAATAAACATTAAAAAAATCTAAAAATATATTTAAAGTTACTTTGGGATGAAAATTCACATTGATGGAAATGAGTGATATGTTTGGTGTCAATGCAGCCATATGATTTTATGTTATGACTAGCATTTGTGTTATATTTACTGTTTCTGCATTTGATGAGTTTTTCCTGTATTGAAGAAGTGTAAAAGTTTGCTCTCAAATCTGGGAAGGTGTGTGTTCTTGTTCTAGGGCTTAGCTTTGCATTTGGATATTTTAGTGCCCCCCTCCCCCTGCCCCACCTCTGCTTGCTGTCTTAACCCCTTGCTCTCTGGTTTGTCAGTTTAAGTGAGATCTGCATGAGCTTCCTGTGGCTGCTGGAATGAAATACCACACACTTTGTGGCTGGAACGACATAAATTTATTATTTTATAATTATGGAAGTGAGAAGTCTATGATATGTTGCCAAGGTTGCACGCCTTCTAGAGGCTCCAGAAAACACTCAGGCTTTTTGCCTTTTCCAGCTTGGACAGGCTTCCCGTATTGTTTGGTTCATGGCTCCTTCCTCTATCCTCAAAGCTGGAAGCTTAGCTTTTTCTCTCCTGTCCGAACTCCTGCTTCCCTTTTGTGAGGACCCTTGTGACGACCCTGTTCCCCCGTGGGTGATCCAGGATAATTTCCCATCCCAGGATCTTTAATGTAATGACACCTACAAAGTCCCTTTTGCCTACGTTCACAGGTTTTGGGTTAAGACACGGGCATCTTTGGGGACTATTATTTGGTCTGCCGCTTGGGGACTAACACATGGACGTCTTTGGGGACATTGCTCTATCCATCCATCACATGGATATCAGGACGTGAACGTCCTTGGGGACATTGTTCTGTCCGCCACGTGGGGATTAGGATGTGAATGTGTTTGGGGGCCGTTATTGCACTAACCACAATATGCTCTGATTTCCACCCATTACCTACTTTTTTTTTTTTTTTTAATTTTTTTTTTTTTTCCAACGTTTATTTACTTTTGGGACAGAGAGAGACAGAGCATGAACGGGGGAGGGGCAGAGAGAGAGGGAGACACAGAATCGGAAACAGGCTCCAGGCTCTGAGCCATCAGCCCAGAGCCTGACGCGGGGCTCGAACTCCCGGACCGCGAGATCGTGACCTGGCTGAAGTCGGACGCTTAACCGACTGCGCCACCCAGGCGCCCCTCACCCATTACCTACTCAATAGTCAATGCCTTTGTCCTAGTTTCAGTCTTCTTTCTCCTGCCATGAAAACGACTTTTTATTCTTTGCTCTTTGTCAGAACTTACATACTTTCCTTTCTCCACGTCTGTCCCCCTTCGTTTAGATCTAATTCTACAACTGAGTCGATCACATGAATTTGAACCTCGTGGCCTTCTTCACCTCCGAGAAGCACCAAAGGTCTGGGTCACACATGCCTGACTTCTGCTCTTGGTCGGTCTTGTGAGTTTCCTGGAGGGACTCGGAGAGATTCTGACTGTGCTGATGATGACGGCCCCTCTCGTGCCGTCTGGCAGCCCGGCTTGACGTGACTTCACTGTTTTAACATGGGAGAGACCACCGTCGCGGGGTCGCTCCATGCAGGATGGATGAGACAGCAGAAACGTCTGTACCCAGAGAGCTCAGCAGCTTTGACAGAGAAGCTTTACTGTTCACCCGATGAAGTCACAGGTGGTGATTTGCTCTAAGGGAGGACATGGGTGCAGGCGTGAGCATGTACTCTGTCACACTGTGTCTTCTTGTCACATCTCTCAGAGGCAGCAGGAGCAGAATGTGGGTTCTTCCCTTCACAGAGAAAGCGTCCACGTTTCTCTTTTGAGAGCAGTTGAACCTACCACAAGCTCCTCCCAGTTGAACCTACCGGAACTAGCAGACATTCACTTTTTCACTTTTTCCCGAAGCAGGCTCCAGGCTCTGAGCTGTCAGCACAGAGCCCAACACCGGGCTCGATCCCATGAACTGCGAGATCATGACCTGAGCCGAAGTCGGACGCTCAACCGACTGAGCCACCCAGGTGCCCCCAGAAGTGATTTATTTTAAATCGACAGAGAAGACGATGTGTCACTTATTTTCCAGGCAGAATGCAGAGGGTCTTGAAGCTGCTAATTTATCCACCTGGACGGGGTGGGAGTGAAGGTTGGAGAAGGAACGGGGCCACATGACCCAAGTCTGTCAGAAGCACGAGACTAAGACTGACTTAGACGGGTATGAATCTGGGAAGGACGTTGGCAGTTTTCACACTTGATGGGAAGGCTGAAGAACTGGTCTCGGAAAGTGCAACAGACCCCAAGGAGAGAGGGTCAAGAAGACCTTAACCAGCTGCCTTGAACCCTGGAGCCATTGTTGCCGCCATCTTGAATTTCTCAACTGGTCCTGACTGGCATCCTTCTCTCAACATTCCAAGTGCTGGACGGAGAGCCCCATTTCCTGGCGTCTCTGAATGCCGGGAGGGCAGGAAGGAGCATGTCCGCATCCCCTGGCCATGCTGAAGAGAGAGGTGGGGCTGGGTCCCACCAAGTGGGAATGACTCCCAGTTAACTGGGGTCCGAATCTCAGTAGGACAAACTTGTTGGGGGGACATGGGGACTGAAGGTCAGAGAAGGCACGAGAACATTCACTTCGGTTGTGGGTGGGTACTCTGCTAGAGCTCCAGGGAGGGTTTCAGGAATGGCCAATAGGTCAGCCCATGGAGAGGAATATAAGATTCATGATAACCATGAGGCAGGATCATGCTGCACACCAGTCTGACTGAAGGTGGCCAAGTAAGGGAGGGAGAAAGCTGTTGTGGTTGATGCCCAGGAAGCCTATATGGAAAACCAGTGCTGGAGATCTCTGATCTGGCCACCTTTAATCTTTGCTGAATATAAGCTAGAATCTCAGATCTGTTGGCCATTGTGTTCAAGGGCCTGATAAGGCATAGCTAACGTCATTATGGGACAATGCCCACAGGATAGCTTATTCCTGCCTTCATGACCCCATCAATCTGTTCCCACCCAAAGTGCAATGATTGTGAATCCAAAAAAAAAAAGAAAAAAGAAAAAAAAAATCCCACCCCAACCTCCCCTCCTCTCTAAAAACCTCCCCTTTTGGCCAAGTGCAGGGAAAGGTGAAACTCTCCAAGGCTGGCCCTTTTCTGAGTTATGAGCAGAAAAAGTTTGGACACTTTTCACAAAAGTCAGAAACATATTAATTTTTCAGAGCCTAGTGAGTCAAAAATGGCTCGTCCAATTTGCTTCAAACTTGCCAGGCCGAGATGAAGCTTGAGAACTTTCCGGTCAAAGGAGACATTTTGTCAGAGTGGGAAGGAGGTCAGGCGAGGGCAGCGAGGGTTAGAGGATGTGATGGCCGGGGCCTGGGATCCTGGGCCGGTGTCTGTCATTAGCCGGCGCTCTCTCCCGGATGCGGGCGGACAGGTGTTCAGGCCCAGACGAGGGCGCCGAGGGGACACCGCCGTGCTGCCCTTGGGCACGGAGGCGGGTCGTGAGGAATCACATGTTTCCTGCAACTTTCTCAAAGCGCTTCTGGTTTCTAGCGTAAAATCTCATTTCCAGGAAGGAAGGGGGTTTGGGGGAGACGCGGGGGGGGGGGGGATTAGCGATATCTGGAATGCGATTAAGGAACACGATGATGGGCTGGGGGTTGGGCGTGTGAGGAGGCAGGGCCCTGTGGGGCCTGGTTACTGTTAATTTGCAGTCCAGGGAGGTCCGGCGCCTGGTGAAATATTAATGCTCGAAGCAAGGCCATTGTCTTCGCTGATTCTCCCTCTCCTCCTTTCACATCCTGCCAGATGCAAGCCGTCCTCGCCGACCGATTTATTTTGGGCAGCATCCCGTGGGCAGCAGGGGACCCCCGCTTTGTACGTAGGAGGGCCTCCCGGGTTGGCTGGCTTCCGAATCACCCTCACTCCCCCTTTGCTGCTGCGTGCCTCACCCGCTGCCCCCCACAGTGATTCTGGGGCAGTTGTCCGGGAGGGGCCCGCGTTCTTGTGTAATCGGAGGGTGTCCCTTCTTTGCAGACGGCAGAGCCCTGGGGCCGACTCAGCCTGGGGCAGGGACACAGGTGCCTGCAGCGAGGGCTGCGGATGATGTCAGCACGGGGCCTCGGGTGTTTTTAGGCTTTTGTTTTTCTGTTAACAAACCATGCAATCAACTGCTTTAAAGTGAACAGCTCCGGGGGCCTGGGGGACTCGGTCGGTTGGGTGTCCGACTTCGGCTCAGGTCATGATCTCACGGCTCGTGGGTTCGAGCCCCCTGTCAGGCTCTGTGCTCACAGCTCGGAGCCTGGAGCCTGCTTCCGATTCTGTGTCTCCCTCTCTCTGCCCCTCCCCTGCTCGTGCTCTGTCTCTCTCTCGCTCTCTCTCAAAAAAATAAAAATAAAAAATAAAACATTTAAAAAATTAAAAAAAAAATAAAGCAAACATCTCAAGTGTGTTTATCACACTCACAATGTTGTGCAGCCACCACTCTGGTGTTCCAGAACATTCTCACCTCTCCCTAAAAGAAGACCCCATCCCCACTGGCAGTCCCACACCCCCACCCCCCACATCCACCTCTCCAGCCCCTGGTGACCATGGATCCACTTTCTGCTTGTGGATTCACCCATTCCACGTCTCTCATTTCCATGGAATCACATGTGATGTGGCCTCATGTATCTGCCTCTCTCACTGAGTGTCATGGTTTCTGGGTCCGTCCACGTGGCAGCACGTGGCAGGGCTTCCTTCCTTTTCGTGGCCTGAGTAACATTTCCTTGCATGCACGGGCCCTATTCTGTCTATTCATCCTTCCATGGCTGTGTATCCGCCCTTCCGTGGCTGTCTGTGCGTGAGCCCTTCCGTGGCTGTCTGTGCGTGAGCCCTTCCGTGGCTGTCTGTGTATCTGCCCTTCCGTGGATGGGCACTTGACTCGTTCCCACCTTTGGGCTGCTGTGCGTGGTGTCACAAGGAACACGCACGTGCACGGTTCTGAGTGGGCAATGTTTACATCTCTTGGGTTTTCTAATCGCTGCAAACGCCTTCTCAGGAGTCAGTAGACTTGAGTACAATCTTGTTAAGGTTGTGGGAGTCGGGACCCCAAAACGTCCCAAACTGTGTTGGCCGGTCCTGAGTGATGGCAGGTTTGGCGGGAGCCGACCGTGTCATTGGCAGGTCCTTCCTGAGCGGCCACAAAGGGTCTGTTCCTTGTCTGCGTTCAGATAAGGGCCAGGCTTGGGCTCCTCGCCCCAGGACGAGGGGGTGACCACCTGACAAATGCAGGCATGATTGCAGCCACGTCATGAGCTGGAAATGGCTCTCTACCCTCCACTCTGGGACCTCAGAGCAAAGGGGGCTCCAGCCTCATCGGGCAGGAGATCTGACGACCAAGACTGAGTGAGGGGGCTTCTGCTCACTTGTCACTTAGGACAGAGCAAGTCCCCTCTTTGCATTTATTCTTGGAGGCTGAAATTTAACCATATGCAAACGTTTTCATTTCTCACAGTGGCTGTAACAAAGGACCCCAGGCTGGGGGCCTGCACCAATGGAAATTCATCCTCCCCCTGCTCCAGAGAACAGAAGTCTGAAATCCAGGAGGGGCAGGGCTGCTGTGATCCAGGCAGGGCAGGGCTGCTGAGATCCAGGCAGGACAGGGCTGCAGAGATCCAGGCAGGGCAGGACCACTGAGATCCAGGCAGGGCAGGGCTGCTGAGATCCAGGCAGGGCAGGACCACTGAGATCCAGTGGGGGCAGGGCCGATGAGATCCAGGGGGGCAGGGCCGCTGAGATCCAAGCAGGACAGGGCTGCTGAGATCCAAGGGGGGCAGGGCCACTGAGATCCAGGCAGGGCAAGGCCACTGAGATCCAGGAGGGGCAGGGCCACTGAGATCCAGGCAGGGCAGGGCCGCTGAGATCCAGGCAGGGCAGGGCCGCTGAGATCCAGGCAGGGCAGGACCACTGAGATCCAGGCAGGGCAGGGCTGCTGAGATCCAGGCAGGGCAGGGCCGCTGAGATCCAGGAGGGGCAGGGCTGCTGAAATCCAGGCAGGACAGGGCTGCTGAGATCCAAGGGGGCAGGGCCACTGAGATCCAGGCAGGGCCAGGCCTCTGAGATCCAGGCAGGGCAGGGCCGCTGAGATCCAGGCAGGGCAGGGCCGCTGAGATCCAGGCAGGACAGGGCTGCAGAGATCCAGGCAGGGCCGGGCCTCTGAGATCCAGGCAGGGCCGGGCCTCTGAGATCCAGGCAGGGCAGGGCCGCTGAGATCCAGGCAGGACAGGGCCTCTGAGATCCAGGCAGGGCAGGGCCGCTGACATCCAGGGGGGCAGGGCCACTGACATCCAGGTAGAGCAGAGCCGCTGAGATCCAGTGGGGGCAGGGCCGCTGAGATCCAGGCAGGGCAGGGCCGCTGACATCCAGGGGGGCAGGGCCACTGACATCCAGGTAGAGCAGAGCCGCTGAGATCCAGTGGGGGCAGGGCCGCTGAGATCCAGGCAGGGCAGGGCCGCTGACATCCAGGGGGGCAGGGCCACTGACATCCAGGTAGAGCAGAGCCGCTGAGATCCAGTGGGGGCAGGGCCGCTGAGATCCAGGAGGGGCAGGGCCGCTGAGATCCAGGAGGGGCAGGGCTGCTGAAATCCAGGCAGGACAGGGCTGCTGAGATCCAAGCAGGGCAGGGCCGCTGAGATCCAGGAGGGGCAGGGCTGCTGAGATCCAAGGGGGCAGGGCCACTGAGATCCAGGCAGGGCCGGGCCTCTGAGATCCAAGGGAGCAGGGCCACTGAGATCCAGGCAGGGCAGAGCTGTGCTCCCTCCAGAGTCTTAGGGGGAGGGTCTCGCCTGCCTCTTCCAGCTTCTGGGGCTCCAGGTGTTTGTGGGCTCGTGTCCAAATCCCTCCTGTCTCTGTCTCCATGTGGCTTCTCCTCTGTGTCTGTGTCTGTCTTCCGTCCAAGGACAGCTGCCATTGGATTTATGGCTACACCCCTCAATCCCGGAGGTCCTCATGTGGAGATTCTTAATGACATCTGGAAAGGCCCTAATTCCAAGGAAAGTGTCATTTCCAGGTTGCGAGGGGGCATGAATTCTGGGCCACCATACAAGCACCTAGAGGAAGACAGAAGTGCCTGTAATGTCTGGGTCCAGTTACTAAGCGCCTACAATGCCAGCAACGAGAAGAGAGGCCAAACCGTTTGCTGTGGGTTTTGCAATGCACATTCCTTTCCACGATGGCAAGATTCAAATTCCTGGTTTTGCAGAGAAGGCTTTTGAAGAGTCTGTGTGGTTTCCGGGACATCAGATGGTCCCCAGGAAACAGTCGGATAAGCTCAGTGTAAACAAATGTGAAACAGATGAAAGTTTGGATGCAAAGGACCCAGCCATACGTGGGAGCAAACGTCACCATTTAGAAATCAAAATCTGAGGGGTGCCCGGGTGGCTCAGTTGGTCGAGCGTCCCACTTTGGCTCAGGTCGTGATCTCACGGTTTGTGGGTTCGAGCCCCGCGGGAGACGTCTCTGCGTCTCCCGACCTCCAGCCCCTGGAGGCCGCGTCTGCCCTCTGCTTCCACGATCTGAGCACTTGAGATCCACGTGCAAGTGTGAGTGCGCAGAACGTGACTTCCTCCGTGTGACGTGTGGCACACGGCATCACCCCCTCGAGGTCCAGCTGTGTTCCTGCACACGGCGGGATGGCCCCGGTCTTCCAGGCTGAGCGACGGTCCTTCTGTTACCACCCCTGCCCCCTCCCCAAGCTCTGGTTACCCAAGTGTACTCGAATGAAGGGTCCCAACACAGCTCACCTTTCTGGAACGGATCGGAGCCGTGCTTGGCGTGCATCCCCTAGCTTCTATCACCTGCTCACCTGTACTCACCTCGAGCTCACCTGGGCCCCTGAAAGCAGATGCCTATGTGCTCATCCCAGGGCCTGGTCCCCTCTCCCTCCTCCTTTCTCATCTGCAAGGCAGCTCCCCGGATGCTCAGTACACGAGACCCATCAGTGAGAGCCACTCGCGGTGTGCAGACCATCATGCTGCAGGTGACTGGAGGACATCCCTGTAGCCATGTTTCTTCCCACAGTCCTTCTGGGTGTCTACCCGGTTAAATCAAAGGACAACAGTAAATCGTTGATTCAGTTGCTTGTTCAAACAGGTGTTGAATCAATGGGATACTACTTGGCAATGAGAAAAAATGAAATCTGGCCTTTTGTAGCAACGTGGATGGAACTGGACAGTGTGATGCTAAGTGAAATAAGCCATACAGAGAAAGACAGATACCATATGGTTTCACTCTTATGTGGATCCTGAGAAACTTAACAGAAACCCATGGGGGAGGGGAAGGAAAAAAAAAAAGAGGTTAGAGTGGAAGAGAGCCAAAGCATAAGAGACTCTTAAAAACTGAGAACAAACTGAGGGTTGATGGGGAGTGGGAGAGAGAGGAGGGTAGGTGATGGGTATTGAGGAGGGCACCTTTTGGGATGAGCACTGGGTGTTGTATGGAAACCAATTTCACAATAAATTTCATATATTAAAAAAAAAACAAAACAAAAAAAACAAACAGGTGTTGATTATTTACCATGTCTTAGGCATAGGGTGCTGCGGACTCACTGGCTCATGGGGAAAGTGTGGCCTCTGCTCTCCTGGAAGAGTGGGTAGGGAATATGATGGTGACCACGTGGGGACCATGCACCATATTAAATTCTGGGGGGTATTGTGGGTGCTTTTCCACCCACCCATGCATCTATCTATCCCTCATGTATCTACCCATCCATCCATATATCACCCATCCATTATATATTCATCAATCTACCCACCCATTATCCCATCCATCCATCCATCCATCCATCCGTCCATTTGTCCATTTGCCCATCCATCAATCCATCCACCCACCCATCCAACCATCCATCCATCCATCCATTTGTCCATTTGCCCATCCATCCACCCACCCATCCATCCATCCATCCATCCATCCATCCATCCATTTGTCCATTTGCCCATCCACCCATCCATCTGTCCATCCACCCATCCATCCATCCATCCACCCATCCATCCATCATCTGCTGAGTCACTGAATCAATGAGCCACGGGTCCTGCCTTCAGCTTACTGAGTCTCATCTTAGGCTCTCTACAAAGGTACCTCTGTCTCAGATTCTTGGAAAATTGTTCTCGTCTTCCTGAAAGGATATATTTTCGCACTTACTGTCCATTTTGCAGCTTTAGGACAAATCTCCCATAGCAATGGCGGAACTATGGGTTCCAGGCTGAATGGCTACTGCTAATGGACACAAAAAGCCTCACCTCTTTCTGATGATCCCCCACCAGAAAGACCACAAAGGCCTCATGGGCTTGCCTGAAAGTCTGCTACTGCACATACTTTCTGTGAAGGCACCGTCTTGCTTCCAGCTTACTTTTCCTCCTCCTGAACACCCATCTGGATGAGTGACATCATTAACGTCTCCATCCCTCACGTGCCGGGCCAGGATTCCAAAATCACTTGAGACTCCCAGGTTTATTCTGCTCCTTGTCCCTGCATTCAGGGCTCGCCGTCTCCACCTCCCCCCTCCCGGCTCAGGCCAGGGACTCCCCTCACCTCTCCTGGCTCGCCACGATGGTTTCCTGGCCAGGCTCCCTGCCTCTCCTTTCTGTTCCTTCTTGCACTGGGTTTTCTGAGGTCCAGGTGTTCTTAAGGTTGGTTCCCATGGAGGGCTGTGAGGGAGAATCTGTTCCGATCTCCTCCCAGCTTCTGGCAGTTTCCAGCAACCCCTGGCGCCCCTTGGCTTGTATGCACATCACCCGAATCTCTGCCTGCGAGGTTACAGGGCCTCCCTGCGTGCACATCTGCCTCTCCTCCCAAATTTCCCCTTCTTACAAGAACACCTGTCACACCCTGACATGCAATGACCTCATCCCAAGTGATTGCATCTGTGGCGACCCTATTTCTAATTAAGGCCACCTTCTGAGGTGCTGGTGATGGGGACTCTGATATAGGAGATTTTGGTGGTAGGGGGATACCGTTCAGCCCATAATATTTGCATTCCACCAAAATTCCACATGCATTTCTGGAGGCACGTGCCTCATGCGTGGCTGACAACGGCAGTAACAACGGTGCCCCTGTTGTGCTCTGTAGACATACATGTCATGCTGAGGAGAAGCTGCCCAGACGGACAGGAGTTGTGATGAAATGGTGACACCGTGGCACAAGTTGGTCCTGGAAGGACAGCTCGCAATGAAGCAGCAGAGACACAGCAGCAAAGGTCTCACCGAGGGGTGCTGGGAGACGGGCTGCGGAATCAAAGCAAAAACCCGACCGCGTCCTTATTTCGTTATCTCGTTTTGGGGCCACGGCACTGGTTGCCATGAGCATGGGTCATGTGAAAAACCCTTGGTCTGCCTGGAACACTCAGGCCCCTTGTCTCTTTTGGAGAACTTAACTTCCAAGTTGAAGTTGGGCTCCTAGAGATGATGAGAGTGTAGACCGGAGGCACGAGAACATAAATGATCAAAGACTTTGCATGTGCGTGTTTTACCGCTTATGTGGAGCGGAGCCCAGCGTGCTGTGATCTTAATTGTGGTCAAAGGTGACTCTCCCTGTGTGGGTGGTCCTCTTGGTGCCCTGCTGGGGGGTCGAGGAGGGGTCACCAGCTCTCACAGGCGCCTGTGGCTGTCTGAGGGCACCTCGAGAGGTGGCATGGGATGAATTTGCAATCGAAAATTAAAATTCTTCTTTATTCAGCAGAGCTGTATTCTTTGGGTGCTATCTGTGGTCCACGCAGTGGCGGGGAGAAGGGTGGCTATCCATTGAGAGCTCTGGAGGACACAGGCGTGAGATGAGTCTCTCGGGGTAAAACCCACGTGTCTGAAGGGCTGTGTTCATTCCAGACGCTTGGGGCAGAAGATGAGGTTCATCACCCCTCCCAGTGTCTACAGGATGCCCGCGTTCTAGAGGGTGACTTCTCTCCCTGCTCGGAACATGGTCCTGTCTCTGGTCACACCTTGTGTCCTTCCTCCTCAGGGTCAGATCCCCAGCCTCTCTTATACAGGTGATGCAGCCAGGCTCGCCTGGATAATCAGAATGCCTGATCCCATCTGCAAAGTCCCCTTCCCATATGGGCTGATACATCCATCGGCTCTGTGGATCAGGACAAGGACATTTGGGGGCCCCTATTCAGCCTGGCACATTACCAAAGGTCATATTCATGGGTTCTGGAGATTGACACGTGAACACCTTCGGGGACATCACTCTGTCTCCCACGTGGGCACTAGGATGTGAACGCCTTTGGGGACATTTTTTTCTGTCTCCCACAGCACTAATCAGATCTTTGCTGTTACTGACATTTTTGTTAGACTCAGGTTCCTTTGAGTCCAATTTGTACCAAGGAGCATTGCCAACGCTGTCCTTAGTCGCGTGAGGAACCAATTAAGAGGACTACAAGGTCAAATTCTTGCCCATACGCCTTTTGTGCCTTTCGTGTGGCACAAAGTCTCGAGACGAATGAGACAGGGTAGAAGGACAGCATTTTGAAACATGTGGTTATTAATACCCAGTGTGTTAACTGTTCAGTCAATCAACAAACAACTTGTGAGCATCTACCTTGTGTCTACTCGGTGCCCGGTCTAGAAATCCTCAAAGTACCATGGGGTCCCTCAACCCAACTGTGGTCTGGGAGGGAATGGTGTGGTAATTTCATGGTGGGAAAGTGGTGCCAGTTGTATGTTTGCAACGCCAAGTTTTGTGGGACCCTAGAGCCGCCATGATGCTCTGCCTGTAACTCATCTACGGACCAGCAGGGATGGTCCCCATATCTTCAGGGTGAGATGGAAACCCAGTCTTCAAGCCACTGATGCCAGAGTGACTGCAGACTGTCCTTCATGGACGTCCTGGGCAGAACGGGAAGCCCGTGTGCTCACGCGGTATTCATGTGACAATGCCAGATGTCATCCATGGTTGACATTTTATTAAATTTTTAAGAATGTTTTTATTTTATTTTTGAGAGCGTGCAGGAGAGAGAGCATGATTGGGAGATGGGCAGAGAGAGGGAGACACAGACTCCAAAGCAGACTCCAGGCTCTGAGCCATCAGCACAGAGCCCGATGCGGAGCTCAAGCCCACAAACCATGAGATCATGACCTGAGCTGAAGTCGGATGCTTAACCGACTGAGCCACCCAGTGCCCGTGGTTGACATTTTCAGTGAACTGATGTTGACTACTTGCCAACATCATGCGTATCACACACCTGCTTTTGTTTTGGCATCCTGGTTTCTGAGTCTCACGTTGGCCCTATAACGGGCACGTTTCCCAAGTTTGTAGGGAGTGTGACCTGTCCTGAATGTTGACATTGACATCATGACCGCGAACACAATCAACACCATGGATGTGAGAACCCAGCGTGGTGCATGTGGGCTGTTCTCTGTGTTTTCTGGATTCACAGAACGTGTCATCTGTGCCGTGCCTGGTGGTCTGATCCTGCATTGAGGGCTGAGCATCCTTTCTCCTGCACGAGTTTCACTGGGATGTTTTGCATAGGATCCCATGGCGGTAACATCACCAACGCAGGTGTGTCTTTCGCCAGGTGTCCCTGAACCCCAGTGATCTCAGGACAGGTGTGAGGAGACTCCCATGGCCGGGCAACCTCTTGGGGGCTTTCAGGTCAGATATGAGCCCTTTGGGGTTGTGGAACCACTGGGACCCCTCCCCGCTGGTGCTGAGGGAGACCAAAGTGGTGGGAGAGGCAGGTGGGAGTCCACCTGAGTGTGTCCAGTGAGACCTGCGTGTGACGTGGGCATGTCCATCACAAAGCCCTCTCCATTCTCTTACCATTATGTTTTTAATGCCTCGGTGTCATGGAACCCAGAGAAGAGGGGAGTTTCTCCATGTCTACCAAACATCAACTCATGTGCCCAAGTCAACATCACAACTGCCTGGTCAACACCAGCCCAGCAGATGGCCCACAATACACACAGCTCAGTTTTCCATTCCAACTGGTTGAGTGTTCTCATCCAATGAGTCGTTCAAGAGCACAGGGCTGTGGTGTGGACAGTGCCTTGAACTGGAAAGGGCATGACCTCACATGGCGTTTGCAAAGCAAGCCCGCGGACGGTCCTCGGAGTGCTGACTGAAGCTGGCATGTCACCACATCAGTCTTGTTTGTCCACAGCACGAGACCGCAGGTAGAGCAAGATGGCGGACAACCTCGTGGGGCTCGGAGCCATCCAGCTTGGATGAACGGATTAACCGAGCAAGCATCACGTTGCCACTTTCCTTCAAGTTGTATAGACAAGACTGATGGTATGCGTCCTGGATACTTCAAGTTGGCTTAAAATCTGCCCGCGAATGTTTTCTAACTGATGCGAAACTCCATTCTGCCCCAAGCATGACGACTCCCAGAGTCTGAGGCTCAAATTTTGGTAGTTTTTGTTTGGGAAGGATAGCATCATTCTAGTTATTACTCTACTCAGCGAGTCCTGGCTGGGGGACCAGGGGCTTTCAGACTGGGTTGTGAGGCAGCCCAGGCGTCCTTCAGAACCACTTGGGGCGCACGGGGCTGGAGGGGCCTCAGAAAGTCTTCATTCCTCTGCTTGGCGTCTCAGTCCTCCCGAGGAAACTTCATGTGGACGAAGGATGTGTCCTCCTCGAAGTGCCTGAAGCCATCCAGTGCCAGAGCGAAAACTGTGGGTTGGTTAGTCAGTTCCTCCAAGGGGGAAAGGTGACGAGTCCTTACCAGGTTCAAGGTGTTCCCTGAAATCCAGTGAAATTTGCTGAAAGGCTTTCCAAACCTGTAACGTTTGAACAAAACAAACTCATCCCCAGCTCTGGTCTCTCGGAGAAGCTCTTAATTTTCCACCCCCATTGGCTACACACATTCTCGGCCACAGCCGTGGAGGGCCACCGAGCTCCTGCTGGCCTCTCTGTTGGGGTTTCTGTTCTATTTAATGGGATATTTAGATAACATTCTGAGGCCAGCAAATATATAGCAACTGAGGAGGGGACAACCAATCGTTACGGTAGGTACAACGAACGAGGGACGGCCGGGTGCCTCGGAGAGAATGGGTGCCATCTTTGTCCTCGGGACAGCTGACGCTCGGACCCCAAGAGCGAGGAGGAGCCCGTCCTCGTGTTAATTTTGCAGTTTGTGACCGAATGTGGGTCCTCGGGATCTTGGAAAGTTAGTTTCGGGGCTCTGCGCTCCAGCCCCTTAAACGGCACAGCGTCCACTCACACGTCCGGTCCGTCGATCAAACGCTTTGGCGGAATCAGTGGAATCGGGCTGTGACTTCAGGGCGTGGGGTGCTACCCCCGGCGGACCCAGGGCACCCCAACCAAACCAGCGACGTGTCCTCCTCGGGGTCCCACCCTTCGGGGGTCTCTGCACGATGCCGTGTGCAGCCAGCGTGAACCCCGTCCCCTGCACGCGCACTTGCACGGAGCCTGCATCTCTCCAGTGAACGCAGAAACGTCTGGGCGATACTGGGAAGGTACTGCTGCTCCTCTGAGTGCCTTTGGGCGTCTGTCCCATAAACACCCATGACACCCCGGACGTTGTGCAACAGAGCTGGGAACCCGGCGGGGCTGTGGTCCGCTCCCAAGTGTGGTCCGCTCACAACGATGCCGCCTCTGTCCATGGGCCTCCCTCTCGGGGAGTCGAGGGCCTCTGGCAACGCGGAAGTTCTTCCTGGCAGCTGACCGGAGTCCTTCAGGCTTCAGCCTCAGCCCATGCGTCTTATTTCTGCTCTGGTGTGTTCTTTGGGCGGAGGGCACGTGCATTTGCGGGGAGAGCTTTGGGGCAAAGACCCATGAGAGAAACAAAAGAGTCTTGTTGTGTTGAATGGAGTCGAGGGGTTCAGCCAGCAGAGGACTCTGTGAGTATAGATTTTAAGCGCAGAACGACGCTAAACGCATCTCCGAGTGGGAAGAAAACGCCCCCGGAGGGAAGGAGCAGACGTCCCAGATTCTGGGGAAGCTGGAAACAAGGCCTTCGAGGTTACGGCGAACGGTGGTCCTCAACCGGGCGCGACCGGCCTCCCCGGGCACGCTTCGCGGTGTCAGGGGACATTTTCAGCTTCGTCACGGTCAGAGGGGCTCTCTCCGCGTGTGGCTCTGTGGCCCGGACGTGCTGCTTCACATGCCCGGGTGCACGGCACACCCCACCCCAGAGAACTGCGCCCCCCTCTGGTCGAGGTGAACCTGCATCAGTTTGCAGGCTCTGAAACCGGGGTTCCGCGGGCCACACGTGGACGCTGCTTGGGCGTGGGAGCGGGTCCCCGCGGAGCAAGGTGCTGGAGCTGAGCCTTCTGGGTGCAGAGGCAGCGTGGAGGCTGGACGTCGTGCAGAAAGAAGGCGGCACGTCCGTGGGTCGGCGACAGACCTGGGCGGAGCGACAGCAGCCGGCGGGTGCTCGACGATCGAGGCGGCGTTTCGGCTGCGTCATGAGCCCCTGTTGCCTGGGAGCAAAACCGGGGGGCGGCGTCCGACCCCCACGCGGCCCCTGCAGCCCGCCCTCGTCCGCCTCCCACGCCTTCCGCGGGAGACGCCTCCTCCCTCCTGGCAGGGCCGCGCCAGGCTTCCGCCTCTGCGCCACTTTGGCCACGGGGCTGCACGTCTGAGAAAGACACGAGGCGCTGGGGATGCGCCAGGGGCCCCCTCACCGCCCAGACGCCCCGCGGTGACACGGCCCGTGTCCGGAGCGTTGCTGTGTTTTCAGCTTAAAGACGTGGTGGGACGTTGGTTTGGAAACACGGCGTTGGGCGCGTTCGTTGCCCAGATTCGTCTGCTCTTGTCCCCACCAGACACCTTCCCTCCCTTCGTCCCTCCTTCCTTCCTTCCTTCCTTCCTTCCTTCCTTCCTTCCTTCCCTTTCTCTTTCCTTCTTTTCTTTCTTTCTCTTTTCTATTTTTCTTTCTTCTTTCTTTCTTTCTTTCTTTCTTTCTTTCTTTCTTTCTTTCTTTCTTGTTTCTTTCTTTCTTTCTCTCTTTTTGGGCTTTACGGCAAAGTCCGACAAAGAAGTGAGGCCGTCGTTGGCGGTACCTGAGTGTGAGGCACGGTGCTTCGTGTAGGGAAACAGCATCAGTGTGGTGTCATGTTTGATTCTGAAAAGAAATGAAGGTGATTTTAAGGGACAGGGTTATAATGACTCTGCAGGGTGCGAGGTATGCTGCATTGGGGCTCTGAGGTTTGCAGATCTGAGCTGGGCGGGGTGGGGGGGGTGCGTCTGGATGTGGTGGCCACGGGCACGTTCCCTCCGATGCTGCCCAGGTGGACGGAAACACCCGTTTTCCGCTGCAGACGGTGACAGCCGGGCGCCCCGTGGCAAATGCGCAGGGCTCTGAGCACGCGGGTGCAGGAAAGCCAGGGGGAGTGTCACCACCCGGAGGTTGGGAACAGCAACGCGGACGTTTGCTTCACCTGACGTCTCCGTGCTCGTGCTCACCAAACCTGCCCAGCGTGGGCTTCCTGCTTACGGCACAGGCAGTCTGAGTCGCTGCTCTGAAAACCCCGATTAGGTGGCTGGGATTCCTGCCCCGGGGTGGGCTGTGTGGACCCACGAGTGGTCCCCGCCGGGCGGTCCCGGCAGACGGCTCTCCCAGCCTGTCACTGACAGCGGTTTATTTTCCCTTGTCCCCAGCCCCCGTGGGCCACACGCCCCAGCCCAGCCTTCCAGGCAGCGACCCAGACATGTGGGGAGGGGCGCTGCCGATGTTTGGTTATAGTTCCGCACGTCCGGGCGCTGCCTAAACACAGGTGACAGCCCAAATAAGCACCCGGTAATTTAATTTGAGCCTGGCCGCCTGGGGGGGAGGCCAGCTTCATTTTTGCCAGGCTCTTGATGCTTGGCCGGGTCACGGAAGGCGCGGCTGGACGGCCGCGGGGTCCGGGAAAGCGCCGTGGGAAGGGCTCTTTCCAGGAGGTGCAGGCAGGCCGTGCCGCCCTGGGGGGCTGCCTGGGCACCCCAGGAGGAAGCGGGGCCCAAGGGGGCGCCCCCGGCCCGGCAGCGCCCCCCCCCCCGGGCCGCCCTCCCCACGCGCACACCAGGTGGAGCGGGGAGCAGGTGGTCCGCACGCCTCCTCGGGAGCGAGACCCGGACCCCAGGGCGGCCATGGCCTGGGTGTCAAGGAGGGCGGCACGCGGTGGCCGGGGGCAGGTTGGCACCTGGCGAGGGGCCGGCCACGTCTGCGTCTGCGTCGGGACGGGGCGGTCGCCGTCACCACAGGACGAGCTCGCGCTGTGCACTTCTTTGGGATTTAAGGCTCAGTCAAATATGCCCCTCGAAAAAGTTTCCCCACTTTTTTGATACGCGACTTCTGTTATCAGGGTGCTAATAAGGCGAACGTGGCGGCAAGCGGAAGGAAGCTGTTCCCCTGTCAATTACACGCGGCTGCATTTCTGGGCTCATTAGCATTCTTGGATGTGTCTAATTTACATCTAAATGTACTGACTAATTCTGATCCAATCATGTCAGAAATGATAGGTACTGTGTGGGACGAGATGACAGACCGCCGGCAGAAATTGCCAGAGTGAGGATCCCCCAGGGCGATGATTTAATGCCCGAGTCAGCCCGCGCTGTCACAATCGGCGGCCAAATTATGACACATTATGCCTGCGATGGACCCACACGCACGCGGCCCTGGGAGCTCGGTTATTAAGCCGGCGCCCCGCCCGCCCCTGGGCACTGCTTCCCAGCCGCCTCCCGCACCCATCCCGCCGGCCCCCGGAGACCCGCTAATCACCCTTCCCAAACCCCACGGCGGCGAGGGCCGTGGGCCCGGGGGGGGGGGGGGGAAACCGAGGCGCTCGCGTGCGGCAGTCCGCGGCGGCCCCCGCGTGACAAGCACGCCGTCCCCCAAACTTCGTGGCTGCTGCTTGCTGACAGACGGGGGCTGCTGGGTGTGAGCGCGCACGGGAGGCCGCGTGCGTCTGACTGCATGCCCAGGCGTGTGTGTGCACGTCTGTGCGCGTGTGTGCGTGTACGAGGGTGTGGCTGTGTGTATGAGTGTATGCATGTGCCTATGCGTGAGTGTGTATGTGCACGTGTGTGCACGTGCATACGTGAGTTCTTGGGCATGTGTCTGTGTGTGCATGTGGGCGTGTGTACGACTGTGTGCCCGTGTGTGCCTGTGTGTGTCTCTCTGTGTGCATGTGTCCCTGTGTGTATCAGTGCGTGTGCGTGCGTGTGCATATTCGTATCTGCGTGTGTATCTGTGCCTACACGTGTATCTGTGTGCACATGTCTCTCTGTACGTACGAGTGTGCACGTGTGTGTGACGGTGTGGACCTGCATCTGCGTGTGTCTGTATGCCCATATGAGTGTGGGTGCATACCTGATGGCTGTGTGTGCCTGTGTGTGCATGTGACTGTGTGTACAGGTCTGTGCACACGTCCCGGTGGGTGTACATAACCACGTGTGTTCCTGTGTGTATATAACTGTGTGTGTATCCCTGTGACCGTGCATAACTGTGTATGTGCATGCGTGTGCCTGTGTGTGCACAACCACGTATATGCATCCCTGTGTGTATATAACCCTGTGTCTGTGCTTGTCACTGTCTATATAACCATGTGTGTCCATATCCCTGTGAGTGTGCTTAACCCTGTGTGTGCATGCGTGTGCTTGTGTGTATATAACCGTGCAGACACGTGTGCCTGTGTGTGTGTCCCTGTGTGTATATAATTGTGTGTGTGCATATCCCTGTGCATGTGCATAACCGTGTGTTCCTGTGTGTATATAACTGTGTGTGTATCCCTGTGACCGTGCATAACTATGTATGTGTATGCATGTGCCTGTGTGTGCACAACCATGTACATGTGTCCCTGTGTGTATATAACCCTGTGTCTGTGCTTGTCACTGAGTGTCTATGTAACCATGTGTGTCCATATCCCTGTGAGTGTGCTTAACCCTGTGTGTACATGTGTGTGCTTGTGTGTATATAACTGTGCATGCATATGTGTGCCTGTGTGTGTATATAACTGTGTGTGTGCGTCCCTGTGTGTATATAATTGTGTATGTGTGTATCCCTGTGTGTGTGCATAACCGTGTGTGCCTGTGTGTATATGACTGTGTGTGCATATCTGTGTCTGTGTGTATATAACCGTGTGTGACCTGTGTGTATATAACCGTGTGTCCCTGTGTGTACATAACTGTGTGTATGTGCCCCTGTGTGTACGTAACCGTGTGTGTGTGTCCCTGTGTGTACATAGCCATGCGTGTGTGTGTCCCTGTGTGCACATAACCATGTGTGTGTGTGTCCCTGTGTGTACGTAACCACGTGTGTGTGTCCCTGTGTATATGTAGCCGTGCGTGTGTGTGTCCCTGTGTGTATGTAACCACACGTGTGTGTCCCTGTGTGTACGTAACCACGTGTGTGTGTCCCTGTGTGTACGTAGCCGCATGTGTGTGTCCCTGTGAGTGTGCACAGCCCTGTGTGTGCATCTGTGTGCCTGTGTGTTGGCAGCCCTCTCTCGGGACGGCCTGTCTCCCCCGAAGGAACGAAATGCCCTCTCTGCACCCAGGCGGGGACTCCCTCCCGTGGCCCAGCCTGGCCCCTGCGTCCCCCCACTCTTAGCTTGAGGGGATTTTCCTGTCACACGTGAGCCTGTGTGGCAGGAAATGTTTATTTTTGTCCCTGCTCTTTCCATTTGTCTCGGGGAGGACGTGGTATTCCAGAGCAACATGCAGGGGCTTATTGGCTCTGGACGCCACGGCCCCAGGTGGGGACACGGATGTCCACCTCTGGGTCCCACAGGCCCCCCCAGGAGGTGATCCGGCCGCCCCTTCTCACCTCCTAAAACCCGGGTTACACCACGGGCGTGAGACGCATTCCGTGCTTGAACACTAGAACTTGCGGCAGCTTCTCATGGGCCCACGGGGAGTTCTGTGTGGCCGCCGTGATGCCTGTGGTTTTGTCTTATTTCTGCCATGTCGCGTCCCGGGCAATTTCCTTAGGAACCTCCCTGCGTGCCCAGGGATGGTGCCCACTGTCTCAGGAGCAGGTTGCTGGGAGAATTATCCATCGTGACAGGGATGATATGAAATGTAAACATATTTCTTGGGGCATCTCCGTCCCAGAAGCTCGAGACGGGCTAGGACGCTAGGACGCAAACACCAGGACAGACAATTCCACACCCCAAGGAAAGGCACTTTCAGAGCTGGTGATTTGCAATTTTTTTTTTTTTAACATTTATTCATTTCTGAGAGACACAGAGAGACAGAATATGAGCAGGGCAGGGGCAGAGAGAGAGGGAGACGCAGAATCCCAAGCAGGATCCAGGCTCCGAGCTGTCAGCACAGACCCCAACGCGGGGCTCGAACTCACGAACCACAAGATCATGACCTGAGCCAAAGTGGGGTTCTCAATTGACTGAGCCACCCAGGCGCCGTGTCTGTGTTCATGTCTGTGCTGGATTTGGACAGTCACAGAACACCTACTATGTCTTCGGGCGAGTGTGGGCAAACTGCCCCGCCACCTGCTTTGGTGTGGCCCACCCACAGGCTAACAATGATTTTTGCAAGGTTTTAAACAACTTTATTGACATAGAATTCACAGACTTGTGCCACCATCACTGTCCACGACATTAGAACCTCAGAATGAAACCTTGCAGCCTTTTTGTATCACTCCTCACATTCGCACCCCGCCCCCCCGCCCCCAGCCCTAAGCTA